>NC_143013.1:205821516-206180016 GCF_055824585.1 Amblyomma mixtum
CGGATCGAACGGCTTTGAGGACAGTCCTGAGGCGGTGCAGATGTTCCGTGAACGTTGCGAAAAAAATGATGACATCGTCAAGATAAACAAGACAGGTCTGCCACTTCAAACCGGTGAGAACGGTGTCCATCATTCTTTGGAACGTGGCAGGAGCACAGCAGAGCCCGAATGGGAGGACGCGAAATTCATACAGCCCGTCCGGTGTAATGAAGGCGGTTTTCTCACGGTCCCTCTCATCAACTTCTATCTGCCAATAACCACTTCTGAGGTCGACCGAAGAGAAGTACTTGGCTTGACGAAGTCGGTCGAGTGAGTCGTCGATACGCGGGAGCGGGTACACGTCTTTCTTGGTCACACTGTTCAGCTTCCTGTAGTCGACGCAGAACCGTAGTGTCCCGTCTTTCTTTTTCACGAGGACGACAGGAGACGACCACGGACTGCTTGACGGTTGGATGACGCCGTCTGTGAGCATCTCTTCGACCTGTGTTTGAATAGCATCTCGCTCACGAGGGGACACACGATAGGGCTGCTGATGGATGGGTCGGGCTCCTTCATGCGTGATAATGCGGCGTTTAACTATCGACGTTTGGCGCACTTTGGACGACGACGTGAAACACGCACCAAACTCCCGCAAGAGGTCCTGGAGTTGCCTCTTTTCAGTGGGTGGAAGGCCAGGATTTATGTCTACGCTGGTGACTGCTTCGGCGTCAGCTCCAGGTGTGTCCTCCGCACAAGCAACGCATTCGGCCACTTCCTGAACATGGTCGACGTAAGCGATGGCTGTGCCACGGAACAGATGTCGATGTTCATTGCAGAAGTTGGTGACAAGGACCTCTGTACAACCGTCATGAAAGGATCCAAGGCCCCGTGCCACCGCAACCCCCTTAGTGAGTACGAGGGAGACATTAGGCTCGACAACCCGGAGTCCCCTATGTGGCTCGTCGCAGGTAACTCTCGCGAGAATGCTGGCACGTGGTGGCACCGTAACGTTATCGTCGGCGACTCGCAGGGCGGACCGAGAACCCTGGTGCGCAGGTTCTTCTGTGGCCATTGCGGTAGACAACGTCACCAAGCGGTTCGGGAGGTCTATGATCGCACCGTGCTCGCGAAGAAAGTCGATGCCAAGGATGACATCACGAGAACATTCGCGGAGAACGAGAAAAGTGGCAACGAATGTGCAGCCTCGAACCGTAACCCGGGCCGCACACATGCCGAGTGGTGCGACAAGATGTCCGCCTGCCGTGCGTATGCCGGGACCGTCCCAGGGTGTCGTCACTTTTTTCAGGGCCGTCGCAAGCCGTCCGCTAAGGATAGAGTAATCTGCGCCCGTATCAACCAACGCGCTGACCTCCTTTGTGTCGACGAGAACAGGGATATCCAAGGAGACCCTGCCTTCAGTACGGCCCGTCGATGGCTGTTGTGAAGGATTCAGTCGGTGCGGCGGCGGAACCTGGTCGGCGACTGGGATTGCGCTGTCGGAGCGATTCAAGCGGCGCGTTGGGGGAAACTCTTCGGCGATGCGGCGTTCGGCGTCGGGGCGATTGGGTCGGTGCGGCGGCGGAAGCGGGTCGGCGACTGGGGTTGCGGCATCGCGGCGATACGAAAGGCGCGTCGGGGAAAACTGTGCAGCGATGCGGCGTGCGACGTCGGGGCGATTCAGTTGCTGCGGCGGTGGAAGCTTTGCGTCGGAACGGCGTTCGGCGGCCTCGCCTCCAAAGGCCGCCGGAGCTAGTTTTCCCGACGAGGGCTCGAGGAACCACGTTGTCCTGAGGCGAAACGGGACCCAGAGGGCGAAGACCGGCGTGGAGAGGGCGATCGCGACTCGCGGCGCGGAGGAGATGGTGAACTACGCTGGCGGGTGACATACTCGGCGATGTCTTGAGGGCGCTCTCCAGGGCGTGGACGGGGGCTGTCGACAGAAAAACCGCGTAGTCCCATTTCGCGATAGGGGCACCGCCGGTAGAGATGGCCGGCCTCACCACAGTGGTAGCAGAGCGGGCGTTGATCCGGAGTGCGCCAGAGGTCAGTCTTCCGCGGTGCCTGGCGCCGATCCGCCCAGTAAGGAGTCGGCTGGGCAGAGTGCACCGCGACCAATGGTGCGGTGTAAGGCGAAGGCCCAGGAGATGGGGCCGCGCGGCGCACGACGTCCGCTGCTGGACAGGAGTTGGGTACGACGCGGGATCGTATGGGGTCGGTTGCGGCGCCGGCACAGCTGCAGCGTCTTGTGCCCTGAGTGCCTGTCGGACTTCCTCGCGGATGACGCTGGTGACGGAATCGACGCGAGGGGCAAAGGTGGCTTGAAGGTGCTGCAGCTCCTCGCGGACCACGGAACGGATGAGTTCGCGAAGAGAGTCCGGATTCGCCCTGGGATCATGGTCCAACCGGTCCAACGTTGATAGAGTCGACGTCTTGCGCAGTTGCCGGTCGTATTGATGGGATCTTTGCTGCAGCAATTTCTCCATGTGCACGGCGTCGGCCAGGAACTCCGCGACGGTGTTGGGCGGGTTCCGCACGAGGCCGGAAAAGAGCTGGTCTTTTACGCCGCGCATCAGGTGCCGCAACTTTTTTTCTTCAGGCATGGCCGGATCGGCGCGATGGCAAAGACGATTCACATCCTCGACGTACATGGCAACACCCTCATTGGGGAGCTGAATTCGAGAGGACAGTGCACGCTCTGCGCTCTCCCGGCGGTCGCTGTTGGCGTACGTACTCAGGAGCTGACGTCGAAAGTCCGACCACGTAGAGAAAGTAGTCTCATGGTTTTCGAACCACGTTCGTGCAGAGTCTTCAAGGCTGAAGTAAACGTTACGCAGCTTTGTAGCGTCGTCCCAGCAGTTAAAGGTCGCGACCCGTTCGTAGTGAGCCAACCAGTCTTCGGCATCTTCAAACAGGTCGCCGTGAAAGGGCTTAGGCGTGCGTGGAGTCTGAAGGGTGAGATAGGTGGGGCTGGCTGCAGGGACAGTCGTAGGCAGGGCGGGCAGTGGCGTCGCCATGAGTGGAGTGGTAGTTGAAGGCGCGCTGACAATAGGAAGGGCCTCGGGGGACAGGCCGCGGATCCTCCGGCTGGCACGATGGACAGGGGTGGTCACAAGAGGCGGACGCGTCGAGTCGTCCTCAGGAGTAGGGAGCATCGGCCGCACCTCCACCAGTGTCACGACCAGAGGAGCCGTGAAGGTAGACGTCGGGGAGAACCCAAGACCGGGAGCCTTCTTTTTAATTATCGAGCCAGCTTCCACGACACAGAACAGAACAGCGCGCCACGAGAGCCCACCGCCGCTTCGTCGTCGTCTTCGACTCAGCGCGGAGGCCGCGCGGCGCGTTAGGCGCGTGGCAATATATTGTGTATTCGTGAATATTACAATAAAACTTAGCACAGTTGTTCACTTACAACCTTACATCGGGCAGAAATCGCTACAAAACCGGCCTGACGACGCAGCACGAAGGTAAATCCGATCGCCTTCTTTTTGGCAATTTAAGGGACTGCCTCAACGCTAAGCGGCGCGTTAAAGGCAATTCAGACAGCTTCGGAACTTAAAATTTTGCCATTTGTCAATGTTCACTGATCAACAGGAACAAGACGGCTAAATGCACTGAGCAGGACTTCGGCTGCCTCTCGTGAACAGCTTCTACACTATGCCTCTGGCGCCTTTTTTCTTCTAGAAAACGCAAAATCCGTGACCCTCTGATTCGCACAGTTGTCGGAGCTCATGACAACCCTTGGGTGAACCCACTTTCCCTACAAATCCAGCATTGATGCCCAGAAACATCGCGTGGCGACGCAAACAGGACCGCTTCTCGCGCGTGCGTCACGCACCGCGCCGGCAAGGCCGCCGGCCGGAGTACCACAACTCCCACAGTGCATCGCAGCGGCGGTGGCGTAGCGCAACTACAAGTGAAATCGGTCTATTAGTGTCAGGGAAAACATAGATCGAGAAATCAGAAAGCATCTATACGTCTGCCCCATACCGAAGAACATGCACCCCGTACACGACGAGGGGAGGAGGAAAAGCAGAGCTATGCACCTCGCTAACAAACTGGACAAACTCCCGCCGGGATCGGTCGCCTACACCGATGTAGCGATCGGGAAAGAAGGCGACGTAACCTCAGTCGCCCTATTAGACACCGGGATCACCACAGGAATCGAAAGAAACCGAGATCTACCGCCGGTAGAGGCGGAGGAGATTGCAATAGCCATTGCCATTGCACGACCCGGCGTGAAACACGTCGTCAGCGATAGCAAAGCGGCGGTTAGGAATTTTAGCAAGGGTAGAGTCAGCAATCGTGCTGCCAAAATTCTGAACGAGTCGTCTCTCGGCGAAAGCGTGACTATAATCTGGACCCCAGCACACGCCGGTCTCGCCGGCAACGAGGCTGCCCACATGCTCGCCCGCTCCTCATTACCTCGGGGTGCTGCGGACGCCTCCACAGCTTCATCTAAAAGCAAAGAAAGTATTGGTACGTTTAGGTTGGTTGGTTGGTTTATGGGGTTTAACGTCCCAAAGCGACTAAGGCTATGAGAGACGCCGTAGTGGAGGGCTCCGGAAATTTCGACCACCTGGGGTTCTTTAACGTGCACTGACATCGCACAGCACACGGGCCTCGAATTTCTCCTCCAAAGAAATTCAGCCGCCGCGGCCGGGATCGAACCCGCGTCTTTCGGGCCAGCAGCCGAGCACCATAGCCACTGAGCCACCGCGGCGGCTTACGTTTAGGGATGTAACCGAAAATCAAAAGAAAGACCGGAGGATATATCCGCCACCGGATAGATCCATGAGTAAAAAGGAGTCGTACGACTGGAGAAGGCTCCAAGCTCGAAATTTCTTCTCGCCCCTGTGGAGGAGTTGGACGGGTGCCAGAGGGCGGAATAGGGACGGTGCAGAAATCGAAATTTGTAAATTTTGCGGCCACGTGGCAAAATTAGATGACATAATTTCGAGATGCGTTCGTGCCCCAGGGCACAACGCGATTAAAACTAGTGATGAATGGGAGACCACGCTGAGAAGCTCCGACGAAAAAACTCAGCGCTTCGCCGTCCGCCTGGCGGCCGAGGCTGAAGACCTCTTCTCCTAGACGGGATCGGATGTCCTCCGGCCGCGGTGCGACAGACTGCCTCCCCGGACGCCTGCGTGCGGACCCGGAGGTGGTTGCCGCGCCATATTCGGCGGAAATAAATGTTATTCCTCCTCCTCCTCTTTTTGAGGAAAATAAATTACGCAGTAACTGCCGCACGTATCTAGGTGGCACCCGTCGAAAGTGTGACACCTCTGCTGACAAGCTTCTGCTAACCTTCTGCCGACAACGATGAGGCAGGCTTTCGCCTTAAAAGATTGCTGGTCCTGTCTCGCACGAGAGGCCCTTTCGGAAGTCATGTTGCGCTGGATGACAGAAGTCTTTTGATTGTAGGTAAATTATCCTAGGGGAATCGATGATATGTTCCATGATTTTGCATGGTACGCTGGTTAGGGAGATGAGGCGGTAGTTTAATGGGGATTCTTTTATACCTGATCTCTGGACTGGGACAACATTCTTCATCTTCCAGTCGTCCGGTACCGTTCCGGTTGAAATAGACTGTGAAAATAATAGGGGCCGATATAGGGAGGTTATGTCCTTAGTATTCTTGAAGACTTTAGAATTTATGTCATGAACCCCAGCAGACAATGAAAGCTTAATTGGCATTCAGGTACGTCCAATTAGTCTTCTTGCAGACATAATTACCATTCTGCTTACATACAGTTGAGCCCACTTATAACGGCGTTAGAAGGTAATGCAGATTCCGTCATTGCATCCGAACTTCGCAGTAAGTGTACTTCCTTTTTGCAGCTAACAAGTAGAGAAAACAAAAGTGACATTTACTTCAATAGAAGGTTGGGTGTGGACGTCCGTTTTTTCAAAGGAGGCATCATCAATCACTTTCTAAGCTCGCCAGCGTGGTCGTGTGCTCTGGGCTGAGAGATCTGCTGCGGAGGAGCCGCATTGGGACGCGACAAAACTGATAGCGATTGTGACGCTCGTGGCAACTGGTGGTAAATCGGCATCCTCGTCTTGGATCCTCGACGAAGTTGCATGCAGTGACGGCGCTACAGCAGCGCATGTGCGCTCAAAACGTACTCACAGTATGCGTCACCTTGTGTAAAGCGCTGGAACAGTACATTGCGCTGCAAATAAAGCAATACCTCGCCGCTGCTACTAGGTTCTCGCAGCAACCGTTGTTTGGAAGTACAGCCGCATAGGAGGACACGATAGGGCAGCACACGACAGAATAGCATGTGTGAAAACAGCGCCAAAAAACAGAACAGCGACAAAACACCACAGGGAAAAACAGCACAGCGACAAAGCAGCAGAGAGAAAAACAGCATGGCGACAAAACGGCACAGGGAAGAACAGCACAGCAACAAAACAGAGCAGGGAAAACCAGCATGCCGACAAAACAACAAGCGTCAAAACAGCACGCCAGAAAAAACTGCAAAGGGCAAAATAGCACAGCGAAAAAACAGCACAACGACAGAACAGAAGGAAAAAACAACACGATGACAAAACAGTGCAGCGCAGTACGGTGCAGCGCTGCGGGCCCGGTGAACTATCATAGTAGTAGCCACAGACGCAAGGCACCACATTTGAAGTGAGCGCCCGTGTTGTCTTCTTTCTTGTGTGTGTTGTCTTGGCGCAAAAATCTTTTTAGGATGTAAGGCACCCCCCGTCATACCACATTTAGTAATACAGCGCCCATAAAGCAGTTCGTTCACAGAAATGATTTCGGCGAGGAGCACAGGACCACTCTGAACTGCTTGGAAACAGCTGTTGATGGCTGCATAGAGAAGCAGACATAGATAACCGGCATTTCTGTGAAATAAATGCCACTTTTACCTAACTTTGCATTTATCGCTGTAGGGGGAAGTCCACTTACCACGAAACTTGGATAAAACAAATGCAATCTTCATGAGTGACCATCGAGTTCGTTATCAGTGCGCTCGACTGTACGGGCATCAGTATATTCGCCCCTACTTGAATTACTGCTCTATTGCAGCTGGCTGCCTGTCGAGAAGCAGAGTATCACCTGCCCAGTAAACCAGCGCTTTCCGTTCGTCACATAATGAAACTTTTCTCTGCTTCTCTTAGTTGTGTTTTCGATCGCCTTCGCCCGTTTCGAGTTATTTTAGTACGCAGCTTCGAGTGAATGGGCCGCACGGATCACGCAGCGTGCCTTTACATATAATAGTAATAAGATTTTTATTGCTGCATATCAATTTTGTACACAGATTCTTGGTTAACGAGCGCAAAAAGACGAAGACGCAGAGAAGACGACAACATGACACAAGCGCTCACTCGCAACTGAACTTTTAATGGGAGAAAACATCAATATGTACACAAAACGGCGAAAATACAAAGAAGCAAGAGACCAAGGTTCAATGACGCCGCACCAGGAATCCTAATCAGGAATGGATTAAACGCGCATCAACGAGAGGTCTAAATCAATCCAGTGAATATCGGCACGAAAGAAGAAAAGAAGAAGATTCTTCGGGCCAGCCCAAGCTGCAAGGGCTTGTCGGCTGTAGCCGGAAGTCAGTTCAGCAGGCGGAACTATTTCCAGCAAACTTAGTAAACATCAAAACACAACAACGGAGGTTTCTATGCACATATTTGTTGTTTAGTTCCTTTTCTTTCGTCGTTGTTCACGCGTTCGCGTGATTTCTTGAATGGACAGCGCCCCGGACCAGCAACCTAAGAAAAGCCAGGTTAGGCGCGAACTTTAGGCAACACTCTAACGCTCAAGCCGCGCATTTCTTCCTCCCTCATGCTCTCCTCAGCACTTGTGCCCTTTCTTACCTACGCCCTCACAATTTTTACTGCGCCAATAATCCCTCACCTTCAGTTAACCGAGTACAGCCCTCTTTAGATGAGGATCAGGACTCCCTCTTAAGTGCTCGCCCTCGTTAAGGCACCGTGTCAAGCAGCCGCATTGTTTCATATTGTTTGTCGGGGTCTTTAGTAGCACCTACAGAATGATGTAAATGTGATTAATTGCCGTACTTTGACGACCATCATGAGAGGAAGGAGGTCGAGACTGAATGGAAACTTTAAAAAATACTGTCACGATTATAACTTGGGCTGACATTTAAACGCGCGCTTCGCCTCCACAATCCAAGGACGTTGGGAGGTTGCTTTTCTTTGCGGTTTACGATACAGGTGGTTGAGCTTGCTGCAGCTCGCTCGACGAGTCGCAAAGAAAACTTCGCGCGATATTCGCCGGACTTTTTTTCGAATATAATGTGAAGTACGCTTTCAAGCAGGTGGTTTCAGGGAAAAAAACGCGCGCTGTATTCGTTCAGATAGGTCCCATCTAAGTTATCTTTAGAGCTAGGACCTTATAACGAGCAATTAAACTTCCCCAGATAACGTTGCATGCTTACCCAGTAATCTGTTCGAGCAGGCTAGTGCGTCTGGAGGAGCGGCTCTGGTGATTTGATCACACTGTTCTGTAGTACTAGTGATGGTACTGGCTCTTTTCTAGAGAAATCCAAAAGTAGCGGCAAAGAAAAACACGTCTTTAGTTGGCTAATTCTTGACATCGATTTCAGGCGTTTGATTTGTTCGCGGTACCGAACCTTCCAGGAACGAATGTGAACGACAGGAGTGCACCAAACATTTCTCGGGCTGCATCCAGCTAGCGGGCACTGTCGGCCCAGCCTGTACAGGACTGCAGTGGGACATCATCAAAGTGTTGATTCAGAGGCTCCGGGGTGTTGTGTCAAACTTCCTTCAAATGAAGAGAATAAATACCAAACACTACCTGACGCTGAATTTCAACAGCTGCATTTGATTTTAAAGAAGGCACGTAGAAAATATCGGATGCACGTTGCAAAAGTGAACTCCCGTGTTTACTTTGTCCATGCTACTCTTACGCGGGGTACTGGGGTTTTTTATTTTTAATTCGTCGAATTTAAATTTTTCCGCTGCAAAAATATTGGAACCTTAACCATGGTTGACGTATATAAATGTGTTAGTAGTGCGTGAACCAGACCAATGCTGTCAGTGCCCCTTGACACCTCGCATTATTATTAAGGCAAAGCAAGGCTTTCTAAACACACGCCGGAAACGACCTAAAAACACAGCCGAGATAGCGCTCACGCACTTCCTCCACTGCCTCAGCTTTCCCTCGGCGTCTGACAACCTTCCACTATACGAAGCATTCCAGCTTTGCTATAAATCAAAGATACAGAGGTGCTTTGCATTTGCAGCCTAAATGGTCTGCGCTACTAGATTGATTCAGACTACACAGCGCTTATTCCCTCACTAACAAAGCATGACGACCAAATCGACAGATCACGGACCATGTAGACAAACCTGAAACAACTGAAGTTTATTTTCCACCGCGCCAATTACATTTGTAAATGATGCCAGCGTCTCCACCTGACGTGGAATCTTATGTCCACTGAGTCCGGAACAAACGGCCTTGCTGCATTATCCCGTTTTGTCGCATCGTGTTATGTCCTTATGCGCCAGCATTCAGAACGATAAATCTAAAACAGCAGACTATACTGCGGAAATTTAACCCTAAAGGCGCCCAAGGTGAGCCGTCACATGAGTCTGCGCTTTCAGATCCTTTCACAGGAATAAGATCGAGCGCGGGAACGCTCCCATTAGACTTCTACCCATTTTAGGCTACCGAGGCAGCACGTATACCTTAGTCTTCACAAAGCCAATTGCTAAGATTCCAGCAAACAAGCCAAATGCCGCCGCCAGTGCGCCGGCAGTGAGGAAGAAAAGGTCGTCGTAGGAACCCCACGCATCGCGGAAGAATCCTGAAAGAAAAAGAAAGAGAATGTATATATCTTAAGACGCTCTGATAGAATATGTATTTCTTGTTCCTGTCCAACAAGTAGAGTTCTCTTTCTGCACACGTAACACTAATGAAACCATGCTTTGCTGAGCAATTTAATCACTAATACCATATCCATGCTGAAATACGTGTAACAAATGTTATATTTTCCAGCTTCTAAATACATGGTTACGGTATGGTTTGTGAAGTCTAATGCCCCGAAGCAAGACGCGGGATATCAGACACGCCGCAGTTGAGGGATCCGGATTCATTTCGACCTCTCGAGGTTCTTTTATATATACTGCCATAAAACAGCATACGAGGGTTTTTAATTTTGTCTTCATTGTAACGCCGCAGTCGTGGCAAGGGTTCGATACCGCGACGTTGGACTCAGCTGCCGGCCTGTACAGCCGCTAAGCCACCGCGGCGGGTCCAAGCATAATTAGGATTGGTTCGGTTTATGGGGCTTAACGTATCAAAGCGACTCAGGCTATAAGAGACGCCGTAGTGTAGGGCTCCGGGTAATTTCGGCCACCTGGGGTTCTTTAACGTTCACTGACATCGCACAGTATACGGGCCTCTTGCATTTCGCTTCCATCGAATTGCGACCGCCGCGGCCGGGATCGGACCCACGTCCTTCGGGTCAGCAGCCGAGTGCCGTAACCACTGAGCAACCAAAACATAGAAATTATCTTGTTCCTCTGTCCCCATAACGAGGTATTTTGTGCATTTCCTAAATCACACTTTTAAACCCAATGTATGCAAAATCTTGACGTCTCCGTCCTGCAAAATCCCATTGAATGTAGCGGCTGAGAGCGTAGCGTTTACGTTGGTCGAAATGTGTTGAAAAATTCCTTTACTTTCGGATCTCGGTAGCGGTCCTTTCTTCCTATAACCCTGCGCCTTGTTCGTGACAGCTTTTTTTCGTTCACATAAGGGTTATTACTTAGAGTAGGCAGCTTAGCAAGCGAATGCGGACGTAAATACTTCTATAGATGTTTCCGGCCTCATGGTTACGCCAATGAAAGCAGTGTTCTAGGATGAGCAGCTTAATTCCGTATTGCTTTATTTTTCTTTGCAGAAGCTCTTTCCTCCTTATTTTGAAAGAAAAATTCTTCAGAAGGGAGAGTTAGAGGTATAAAATGCAAAATTGGTTTTGCATCGAAATATTTAAAAAACTGCGCCTCTGTGTTATATAATTACTTGGCAATAAAGCGCGTTCCAATTTGAAAATCATGGTACGCAAACAAGCTCTTCAGTGTCGAAATCTTAAACGTAGTAAAACTTTTCTTAAAGAGGAGCTGGAACGTGCAAGAAAGGTAAGATTTCGTTACACCTCAGGAGTCGAATGCGCGATTGGCAAATGCGGCTTGGCACCAAAGGGTTGCGTTTCTGCTCCTGAAAAGGCGAGGCGGAGTGTTGGATGGTTAAAATTTAAGAATCTGCGGAATCATTGCAAGTAGCCGGAACTCTTGTTGGCAACACAGTCTGTAGCAAGACCGAAAGTGGTGCTGGGGCTCGTTGTCAGTTTTTGTTTTTTTTTGCTATTAAAATTATTATTATTATATCTTGGCGCAACCTCGAGAGCGATAAAAGCACGAAACCTAATCCGATGGAAAGAAACCGAATGGGTGCTCTAGGACTGGACCTCGGAGAGTTGATTGCCGCCTGAGGGACGGGTCAGTCCCCCTGGCAAGCTTTCAGCTCATCTGGGGCAGCGGAGTTGAATGTTTCCTGTGGAAAGCATCGAAGTATTAAGAACGGTGAAGCTAAGTTGTGATTTCACAATTTGCCTCCAAGTGGGCAGCGGCCTGTTGCAAACTATCTTTTAATAGTTTGTTTTTTGCATAACAAAATCCATTGCTGCCAAATGATTTCCCTTGTGTGATCTGCAGAATGCCTGAGTAAAACTCCTGGGGGGGGGGGGGGGGGGGGGCAGGCTCGCCAAGCATGACTATAGGTTTGTTGCTAGATCCGCGTTTATTCCATGTTTTGTTCATCGAAGGCCACCGATCGATGAACAAAAAACACATTACTATCTCAAGTAATCAGCTAGAAACGTGGTACTCCATCGGTCTTCGTTGACAATGACGTCATTAGAAAATGGAAAATAAGTTTTCCAAGTGGGCGGAAGCAAAATTTAATGATGTCATGCATTAACGTTAAAAAGTAAGAATGAAAAGAATTCGCGTAGCTTCACTGCACAGCCCCTTATGAGTTATTACAAGTTTCGAATGACAGTGAATGAGCATGGGAAGGCCACCCGTACTGAGCGAATTTGCTGGGGCAGTTGCTGCCTGCTAATCTGACAGATGTGGGTGGTTGCCGCGTCAGTGCTGAAAGCAAAAAAAAAAAATCGTCTGGAAGTCGCCCTCCTAGCTTCCATTGTATTAAATGATAGCCAGTAAGCCTTAACGTCATCAAATGAGAACATATGAACAGGCGGGGACTATATTTGTTAATACTGTCGTGGCAAAGATACTATGATGCGGCTATCTACAGCAAACCTTTTAAAAATGATACAAAATTACCAGCATGCTCAGTTAGCTGTTAGAGAATAAACGACGTCAGAACACATACACTCCATCGCATTTCTAGCTTGTGTCCTGTTCCATCTTCCTTGTCGCTTTGAACCACAATGAAAAGCTCAGAAGTGTGAGAAGTGATGGGAAGCTGAATTAGGGAGACTTTGTTTTCAGTAACCTTCCAGAACATAGGGCTTCAAAAAAAAAAGACATTGTCTTCATTGCAGGACTGCAGAGCCGAAAGGCTCAAAGCCTTTGAGACATTGAATTTTAAAAAAACAGTCAGCTTTGAAACGACGCAAGCATGTGGTGCACGCCTCGAACATCTCACCTTCTTTGAAAACGTCACATATAGTTTCTGCAGAAGGGCCGCCGCACATGACATTTATCGTCCTTTTCCTGTACCCACCCAGGATTAGTAGAGGATATCCGCCAATTTCGCACTCACCTATTAAAAATGGCGTGGTGAAAGCGCCGATAGATGCGGCGGCAGATGCGAACCCGAGGGCCATTGGAAGGTTCTCCTTCCCGACCACAGCTGAGATGTTTTCCGACAGACCGACATTCAAGTAGCCACATGGCAGTCCCAAGGCCAGCGCCACTGTCCAGTATCCCACTCTTCCCACGAGAAACGGGAGGGAAGCACTAAGAAGTGAGGCTGCCAGGCACGAAAAGGCTATGAGCGCAGAAGTTGGCAGTAGGCTGCAGTCACTAAGGCAGGGAATCAGCAGTCGACAGAGGGCATCTGTCGCTGAGAAAAACGACAGCACGTGTACAGCGTCGATTACAGCGAGACCGTTGTCAACAGAATAGTCCACAATGACGGTAAGAAAGGTGTCCAAGAAGAAACAGTAGGCCCAGAAAGAATAACAAATCACATAGAATCTCGGTTTGCAGACGATTTTGACAGTGCTTGCCCTCAGTTCGAGCCACCTGAGCCTGAAGCTGGTTCGAAAACCTTTCGCTGTGGCTAATTTGTGATGGTTCTTCTGTGCGAGCACGACACTCCCATCATTCCTCTTAGGAAGCAGTTCCGTGGTAGAAAGTTTTGATAAGACGCGCGGTTGTGTTGAAGCGTTTGTGTGAAGCCCTTTCGTCCCTATCTCTAGATTGCATGGCGGAGAACAGTCGGAAACCGCGCAGACGCTTGTTGACAAACGCAAAATACTTTTTCCGTTGTCCGTACTCCCCAAAATATCTGCCTTTTTCATTGTCGTTCCACTGGTCGTGGAAATCGAGCACGCAGGCTTAACCACAGCTGCGAAGCGCCGCTGTACATGATTACCACCTCTGAAGCCGTTCCCTACATCTGCGCGGAAGACCGCCGGTGAAATGATGTATACACCTGTGTTTCTTGCTGAAGGCTTTAAATATAGGTGCGGTCTCGAAAGAGAGACAGCAGGTGGAAACGGCTGGGGCCGTCCTTCCTGCCTTCTTGGCAGAGCGGTTAGGAAACCGAACAACACAGCATTAATCATAAAAGCGCCTGTCAGGAGAAGTGTTCCACGCAGGCCATATTCTTGCAGGGCGTAGTTGAACAGAGCCGGGAAGGCGAAGGATGCTGCAGGAGCTCCGGTCATAACGACACCGAGGACAAGGCCTCGCCTCGAAGAGAAATGGTCACCAATTCCGACAACGCTGCAGTTGAAGATAATTCCTTGTCCCGTACCTGCAGGAAAATAACCCCGCCGTTGAGGTTATAGTTCTCCGAGTGAACCATTCTATTTAAGAACATCCTACGCACAGAACGAGCTGCATTTTAAGTAACACGGCGATGATAAATTATTCCCCAGCTATCGCTAAAAATATCGTATATTCTAGTTTCTACGCATGGAAAGTTGCTTATATTTAGGGACAATTCAATCCTCCGTTTGACAACGCTTTTCAATACAGAAAGGTCTTTGACGCGCGCACATGTAGCAAGGACTTGTTAAGAAGGTAAACTTGCATGCATGATTTCATTGTATAAAAAGAACGCAACTCTGAGCGCAAAGACAACTCATGTGTTTCTTAGCGCATGAAGCGGCAGACCATACATGTTTCAAAGTAAAAGAAGTGAACCGAGAACGGAGCAGGGTGGGAAGCCTGATTAAAGGTCAATGATCTGTGATCTAGCGGGACTGAGATACCGTGAGCGACAGGTAAAATAAACTAGCAAGCCACTTAAAGACTGAGATTTTTTATTCCATAGTTAAGCTCTTGCAACAGCGGTACATGAGTGCTTACGGTGCTCGGATGCTGACGCGAACATCGCGAGTTCGATTGTCTGATTTCGATGAAGGCGAAATACTAGAGGCCCGTGTTCTGCGTGATGTCAAGTGCACGTTGAAGAACCCCATGTGATCTAAATTACCCGAAGACATCCACTACGGCATTCGTGATAACCTGAGCCACTTTGGGAAGTTAAAAACCGCTTAAAAGCCAAAGCCAAAGTTTTAAGCTATTTTGAGAGGTAACGATAATTTAATAAAAATGCAAACAATGAGCAAATTCAACGTACATGCTAGCACAAACAGAAATGTACGTGGGCATTGTCCGGATATCGGTTCTCAAAAGTCATACTATCTGCCCACTAAACTGGGATAAATATTAAACGGCTATGAAAAGGATGGTATTAGTGGCATAAAGCAAACGTCGACTTAATTTCGAAAAATTAGCTTACTGAAGTAGTTTTTGTGAAAATTCAATAATTACACCACGCATTTGAAAGATGCATGCACATCAAATTAATTTTCCGACAAAAAACCACGCATAAGCTCTTTAGCGGTGTTCCACGCAACGTTACTTTCCTATCTCACGAGCTTTTTAAGCTTTGTGTATAGTTCTCATTGCCACCTTGAAATGGGCTTATTTTGAACGCATCCGAGACCACACTTGGTTCGCTTATACAGGAGCTGTCATTTTTGGCATTGGTTGGAGTCGATAGCTTGAAAGCGCACAGCACTATGCATCTCGGTGTTTACATCAACTGTTGCTTGCTATTTGATGAACGTATGTTAACTCAATTAGTGATTCAGGTTGTCTTGTATTTCAGTTTAATGTTAGGAAGACAAGTTGTTTCACCTAAGCCCATCTTTCGATAAGGCTAGCTGGTCGCTTGAGTGCTCTAAGCATGAATTCGCATCTATTATTTGGAATCATATTCACCCATTGCTTGAAGTAAGGAAACGGTGTCTGATCTAAAATGTTTTCGATTCTCAGCAGCTGTCATAGAAAGTAGCTCGGTGGCCATTTTTACTGCCATTCCGGAAGAATAATGAGAACGTAAAATATTTACTATGCATTTGCTAGGAGTTCGAACTGGGATCTAATCTTCTTTTAGAAATATATACGGCTGATCTTTCGTAAATGTGCACACGGCTGATTGCTATCTTATAGTATAAAAATCTGTAATCTAACTCTTTTAAGGCACCGACAAAGCAGTCCGACATGAAAGCATTTTTTTTTTTTCAATGAAAACATTTCTTCCACTAACCGTCTAATCCGCGCGCAGTTGCTGCTGGTTAGTTGACCTCATCGTAATGATCGCCATTCTGTTGACATTTATGTCTCGGCCCCTTACGCATCCAAGCTTGCCTTGCACCTGAGATTTCTGCCTCAGTGTACCATGATCAAGGCTGTTTCTCCTTATCGGAAAAATGTATAAAGAAATACATAAACAAATGCACTGAACAAATATAATGCGATGTCTTTCAACACTATAGCCGCCACTTGTGTCTGTTGCGTTCATTTTAATTTCGATTTATTTTTATTTGCAGATAGTGGAGACTATAGATATGCATGGTTAAGGTAAGAGGGCGGCCTGTAGCAGAATATAAATTCATACATAACAAGCATATGGCAGTATAAAAAAGAGAAATTCCGTACAAGTCAAAGGAATGTAAGGGGGAAAGGAAAAAATTTCATAATCAGAAACATACAGTCAACAACAATGAGCTGACGCTCAGATTCTTTGACAATTGCGCTTCCTGCGAAAATATCCGAAGGCAAGGAATTCCATTCACTGATATTTCTGGAGAAAAAAACGTTGTTTAAAAGTGTTTAAACATTGCTGCTTTACGCAATCCGGCAAGTAACTTAAGCTTACCCGAGAGGCATTTGTAAAAAATACGAAGCGACTGAATTTCCGACCAGCTTCGAGAGAGTCTATGTTAAGTTTATGCATCAATATGGAGGGGAAATCGCGTCTTCTATGTGTACTAAACATATACCGAGTGGCTTTTCTTCCTAATCGCTCGAGCTGCGATATATCCTTCTTACTTCGCGGAAGCCATACGCTGGAAACATATTCAAGTTTGGCTCGGACGCGGGTATTATAGGCTAACATTTTAGCTTCAACAGGTGTACCCTTGAGTTTCCTCTTGAGGGATCATAGTTTTCTGAGAGCTCAAGTGCAAATGGGGGATATCTGAGGAGACAAGTTTAGCTCACTGATAAGCGTGGCACCAGGGTACATACATATACGCCTACTTGTTAAAATATTCTGGCAAGTGAATAAGAACGGTGCTAAATTTGGTCTTCTTAGTAACTCCTAAGAGAACTGTTTTCTCGGCATGAGTTTTATACCCCAATGAAGAGCACTACTCATCAGTAGCCTCCAGGTTTCCTTGCAATACTGCATGATCATTTAGCAGGCACACTGAGGGTACACGGGTCCCGGCAGTTGCGATGCTGCACGGATTTCGCCCGCCAGACTCTGGTGTTTGCCGAAACCGGAACTCACGCACATCACGCTTCAAACTGAAACCACGAACACCACAACAGTGAACGAACATAAGGAGTGCTTGGAAAACTCTTCCGACTTACATATTTTTACTACACTGAAAGCATTCTGCTTCTTTCGATGCGTTGGCGACCAAACGAAAGCAGCCTATCTTAAACAGGAAGAGAACTACGTAATCAGTAAATACCAAGGTGAATACCGCTCACTGTTTCAAAGACTAGCGAAATTAGGGACTCGCTGTGATATGCACAAATGTAAGCAACAATCCTTGAAAGAACGAAAAGCAGTAATAAACTATTATTGGAGGTGTTATTACGTATTTAAAATAATTGAGCCATCATGCCGATATAGTATAATTTTACTAAAGGTAAAAGACAGCATGCCACCGGTAGGAATCAAACCCGCGACATGCGAACATTACACATGGTGATCAGCTGTTTGATGGCGACGGCTCTCCGCACTCCAGTTTTGAAGGTCTTTTTTGCGAGCTTTCTTTTAGCAAAGCTTGAGAGCCCTCCCCCTCTCCACCATAAAAGGCCCGTGGTACTTCATGTAACACCGCCACCTGTTACACATCCTGTTAGACCGCAGTAACGAACTCAAGAACTGTAACATCAGTGACTCCACCCGTGCGACATGTAACAAGCAGGACAGTGCAAAAATTGACTCTTAAGTATTGTATGCACTTCTGCAGCAACTGTGAGTACTCGGGCTCACCAAAGGTCTGGTTTTCATTCCTGAAGCAGAACACAAGACTGGGCAAGTTCGTACATGTCAAATAGGGAACACTGCAGCTTGAACAGAAACAAGGACGCAAAGACATGAAGACAAAACAACAAGAACGCGCGCTTTCACGACAGTCGCAAAAAGGTATGCAAGCACAAATCCGGAATCCGCCTTAAAGCGCTCTTATATGGCTAGAGTAACATCAGCCCGAATATCATAGATCTAGCCAGCTGTATAACTTCTGTGCCTAAGGAACTGTAAGAAATAACAAAACGAAGCGAATAGCCTTTTATTTACTGGAGAGAATAGAAAGTTTCCCGGTATTACCTGTCCAATAATTTATGAAACAAAACCGTTTTTCAAGTCGTCAGCGACTGGCGCCTGTGGGGAAGAAAATGCTTACCGCCCAGAATGCCAAGCACGAACGTGAGAAACGTTGTCCCAGTAGCATAGGAAGAGGCCATAAAACTGGCACTAAGGAGAAGACCACCGACGACTGCTGCGGTGCGCACTGTGACCACTTGAATGATGGCACCACCCAGCAGAACTGCAGCGCAAATGACACAAAATGCGGGTAAAACGTAATTATGACTTCCTTAAGGAAGCGATTTTGGCTAGTGTAATTCTGGAGCGTGAGATGCTCCCCCTTCGCTCGAAGTAAAAGTGGAATACACTACACGAGCTTCAGATGAACAACCTTGCTGCCACGGGCGCTGACAAGCAGCAAGAGCACTGACGAACGTTTGGAATTTATGGTCACTTCATTTCACACAGTAGTTCAGAAAGATAGTGCGACAGCACAAAACACAGGCAAGGAAACGGGTAATGTAAACTTACCGCATTCACAAGAGCATACAATCAAAGGAACTAGGTGCTGTATAAATATTGTACGAGAGCTGCACTGCTTGAACTCACACACAAACACTGTCAGCACAGACAGAGAAAAATGCTAAACACATTCTACCAACTGAAGTTAGTTAGTTATATTGATTTTCATGGCGCAAAAGCAACTGAGGCTATGCTGCGCCAAACACAAGGTTAGAGTTTTTGTTAATGGTGAAGCTTTCTAAAAATACTTAGAGTTTGTTTAAAACGTTGGCTTCCTTGAGAAACCTAAAAATACGTGAAATATCAACCAGTGCTCGATCACCTAAGAGTAGCATGGGGTGTAATGGGATGCTTTCCCTGTAAAATGTTTTGAAATATTTCTTTCTGAGTTCTTCTAGTTTTATGCATGAAATTAAAATGTGGTTCACCGTGAGTTCAGCACCACACATTTCACAGAGAGGTTTGTTTTGTTTGGCTAGCAGGAAGTTGTGCGTGAGGTGGGTGTGTCCAATGCGGAGCCGACATAAAATAACTTCGGTAAAACGTTCTTGATGCCTACATGATTGCCATTCCCCTAAAATTGGTTTCACAGAATGTAATTTGTTGTTTACGTGATCTTGCCATGCGGACTGCCACTTATTTCTGAGTTTACTGTTGATAAACTTTAAGCAATCCCTGTGCGGTATGTTCACTTGCTTTATTTGGCCATTCCGGGCTTGTGCAGCGCATACATCTGCTTTCTCATTACCTACGATTCCAACATGGCTAGGAACCCAGCAGAATTTAATGTTATGTTTTTGTTTTGTGATTTTAACAATGTTATGTATGATGTTACCTATTATGGGTTCAGCAGCATTTCTGCAGTGCAGTGCTTTGAACATACTCAGGGAATCGGTGTAAATGATGCTATTTTTGATATTCTCTCTTACTACTTTTTCCACAGCTACAAAGATGGCATAACACTCAGCAGTAAAAACCGATGCGCATTCTGGTAGTCGCATTATCTGTTTGTTTTTTCCTTGGATTACTGCACTTCCAACGTGACTTTCTGTTTTTGAGCCATCGGTATAAAATTCAATGTAAGTGTCATACTTTTCTTGTAGTGCAAAGAATTCCTGTAATATGTACTCATATGGCGTTTGCTTTTTATCTAAATGTGTCATTGTGAGGTCACATACTGAAGGCAGGCTGTACCATGGTGGTAAATATTCATTCCTTTGTGCAATATTCGGTAGGGCATCTAGTACTGTTAGCTCTTCACATTTATCTTCAAAGCGCAGCAGTAATGGTCTGATAGAATGTGGTTTATTGATGAATAATCTTTTAGATGGGCACTTGGTGACAACTGAATGGCACAGATGTTTCGGAAGAGAACGGATTTTTAAGACATATGAGCATGTAAGGCCGATTCTTCGATCCTCAAGAGCGGCTTCATTAGTTTCAACGTAAAGGCTAACTACTGGTGATGTTCTGTATGCTCCAGATGATAGGCGCAGACCAAGGTTATGAATGGGGTCTAATCTTTTTAAGTAGGATGCTCTTGCCGAACCATATACTATGCACCCGTAGTCCAGCTTGGAGCGCACCAGAGAGCGATATATTTGTAAAAGGCTTGCTCTATCGGACCCCCACCGCTTCCGTGAGAGAACTTTTAAGATATTGAGGGCTTGAGAAGCTTTCTTTTTAAGGTTGTTAATGTGTGGTAGAAATGTGAGTTTCTTGTCGAAAGTTAGGCCTAAAAATTTGTGTTCTTGTTTAATTGGTAGCGCAGTGTGATTCAAGTATAGATTGGGATCGACCTGTAGGCCTCGTCGCAATGAAAAAAGAACAGCTACTGTTTTTTGAGGAGAAAATTTAAACCCATTTCTGTCTGCCCAAGCACCGAGTTTATTTAGTGTGATTTGTATTTGTCTCTCACAGGTTGATATGCTAGAGGACGTGCATGCTATTTGTAGGTCATCTACATAAACTGAATACATTATGGACTTGGGTATTACTTTAGCTAAGGAATTCATTTTTACTATGAAGAGTGTCGTGCTTAGAATGCACCCCTGGGGTACGCCGTTCTCTTGGGTGAAAGTCATGGAGAGAGTTGCTCCTAGGCGGACTCGGAATGTGCGGTTAGCCAGGAAGTCGTTCAAGCAGTTCAACATCCTGCCGCGGATACCTAGCTCTGCTAGGTCACGGAGGATGCCGAACTTCCACGTAGTATCGTAGGCCTTCTCCAAGTCGAAGAAGACCCCAATACAGTGCTGCTTGTGGATGAACGCCTCCCGGATGGTGTTTTCTAGACGGACAAGGTGATCTGTGGTCGAGCATGCTTTTTTGAACCCACATTGGTGTGTATCTAATAGTTGCCGAGATTCAAGTATGAAGGTCAATCTAATGTTTATTACACTTTCGAAAGATTTAGCAATGCAGCTGGTGAGGGCTATTGGTCTGTAACTGCTAGGACTTGTTGCTGGTTTTCCGGGTTTGAGAAAAGGTATTATGACTGCTTTTTTCCACTCGTCAGGTATATTGCCAGTTATCCAGATTTTATTAAAAAATTTTAACAGTGCCTCTACAGCAGCCTCGGAGAGATGTGCAAGCATAGCGTAATGCACGTTGTCTGGTCCCGGTGCTGTCTTTTTGCCAGAAGATAGTACCTTATTTAATTCTTCTAGTGTGAGAGGCTGGTTATAATCCTCATGAACACCTGCTCCAGATGGAAATTTTTGTTTTTCAGCTATTGCTTTGTGTTTTTGAAATGTGTTTGTGTAGTTGGATGAGCTTGAGATCTCAGCAAAATGCTCGCCCAGTATGTTGACCTGTTCTTCTAAAGATGTTTGTGTCCCGGGTGCTGTCAAGAGAGGAAGTGTGAAAGGGGTATGGTCACCAGTAAATTTACGCACTTTTTCCCACATTTTCTTTGATGTTATTGAACTATTTATTGAGGAGACATATTTCTGCCAAGAGGTTTTCTCTGCATTTCTTCGCACATACCGCGCTCTGGCTTTTGCCTTCTTAAAGGTGAGTAGGTTCTCTGCAGTGGGATATCGACGCAGAGCGCTCCAGGCTTTGTTTTGTTGTTTTTTTGCTAATGTGCATTCTTTTGTCCACCACACTTTGTGTTTCTTTTGTGCAAGTCCTGTTGTTTGTGGTATAGCGAGTGTTGCGGCCGATATTATGCATTCAGTAAACTTCTCATTAATTTCATCTGTGCTAAGGTCGTCACAAAATTCCTTTTCCAGAGTGGCATTTTTTGTAAAAAGTGACCAGTCGGCGAGCTGAATTTTCCAGCGCCGTGGCCTTGTGGGGATGATTGGAGTGGACGATGAGAGCCTGATGACGGTAGGTAAGTGATCGCTGCCCATGGGGTCATTTAAAACATCCCATTTAAAATCGTTAAAAATTAATGGTGATGCGAAAGCTAAATCGAGAGAGCTCATTTTGGCTGAGCTTGGACAGCAATATGTGGCTTTTCCCGTATTTAAAAGACAGACATTATTCGAAAGTATAAAATCTTCGATTCTTTGGCCTCTAGAGTCACAGCGTTCGCTTCCCCAAAACGGAGAGTGAGCGTTAAAATCGCCAACTACCAGAAATGGCTCTGGCAGTTCATCGATCAGGCCTTCTAGATCTTGGCATGTCAATGTGATGTGTGGGGGAAGATATACAGAACATATTGTTATGGTTTTGTAGCTGATGACGCTAACCGCAACCGCCTCAAGTTTTGTTTTCAGTTTGATTTCTTGAGCCGGGACGCCGCTTTGGATGATGATTGCGACGCCTCCCGAGAGTCTATTTGCATGTTCGCGATCACGCCTAAAAGTTGTATAATGTTTTAAGATATTTGAATGTTGTGGACCAAGATTGCTCTCCTGGAGACATAGGGCTAGAGGCATCACTGACCCTAGAATATGAGTTATATCACTGTAGTTCCTCAACATTCCTCTACAGTTCCATTGTATTATGAAAGCCATCTTAGTTTTGTGTTTGTACTGATTGAAAAGCTAGATCAAGTCGTTTATGGCCCCGTGACTCGGGGCCTGTCTTTTTTTGACCGATCCAGGGAGCTCCGCCGACCATCCGACGTGGACGGTGAGGGGCTGCCCGGGGTCGTGTCAATCGCCTCTGCAGAGGCACTGGACGACCGTGCAGGAGGCACATTGATTTTTGAGTTAGACCTCGACCTGTGGGAAGAGGTCTTTGGGCCCGCCGACCCGGGGGTCTGCGTCCCCTCCTTTGGGGTAGGCGGAGTAGCGTGAGCTACTCCACCAGACGGCGCGGATGGCCCCGTCCCAGGCTCACTACGTGTGACCTGGACAGGTGCCGAAGCCTGGTGTGGTGCGCCGCGCCCACGCACCGCATCGGCGAAGTTTGTTTTTGCAGTGAAGGAGAATTTGTTTGTTTGAGAGTATTGCCTTCTTGCTTCTTTGAAAGAAATGTTTTGCGTAGTCTTGAGAGTAATGATTTCTTTTTCTTTCTTCCAGGACGGACAAGCCCTGGAGTAGGCAGCATGGTCGCCTTCACAATTTGCACACCGTGGGTTAGCAACACATTATTCGGATTGGTGGTCCTTCGAAGAGCATTTTGCGCAAGTTTTGCGGCGCGACAACTCTGTGAGCCGTGGCCAAATCTCTGGCAGTTGAAAAATCTGCGTGGGTTGGGAATATACGGTCTTACATTTATTTTCAGGTAGCCTACTTCAATGGATTCGGGTATTGTGCTCATGTTGAATGTCAAGATCAGGTGTTTGGTGTCCACTTCTTTGCCATCCTTCCGGATTTTGATCCGGTGGACATCTATAACTTCTTGGTCAGTAAGTCCTTCGAGCATTTCCTTTTCAGAAAGGTGGAGAAAATCTATTTCAGAAATGACGCCTCGTACAGTATTCAGAGACCGATGTGGGGTCACAGAGACAGGGATGTCCCCAATGGATACAATTGTTGCAACTTTTGAGTGTTGTGTGCTGTCGCGCAGTTCAAGAAGTAAGTCGCCACTGGCCATTTTTGACACCTTGTAGCCAAGGCCTAAGGCATCTGTCAAGCGTTTTGAGACTTGGAATGGGGATATTATCCTTGATTGCGTTTCTTCTGCTTTGCTATGGATGACGTGAAATTTTGGAAATGATACTTTTCTTTTTTGAAAAAAGTCGTCTGCTTCGGTCCGCCCTCTCTTGAGAGAGCGATCAAGTTTTGAAAGGGGGGGAGCCATAAAAAATTGAGGTTTTTCGGTCATGGTGCCAGCCACCCACCATGGAGCCCAACAGGGGGACGCGACAGGAACTTGAAAGAAAGTCCTGCCCACGCCAGCTGTACACCTTAACTATAACCTAATATGACTCAACTCAGGGGAGTTGGTCACACACGGTTAACCCTCGCCGCCAGGAAAGAAGGAAAAAACAAAGAAGAGAGGAGGATACAGGAAAGTTGTAAGAAAGGAAATAGGAAAGTGAAAGATAGAGGGGAGGACAGGAAAAGGCGACTGCCGATTTCCCCCGGTCGGGTCAGGCCGGAGGTGCCGTCTACAGGAAGCTGGGGCCAAAGTGGTGTGTTGCCTCCGCCGAGGGGCCTTAAGGGTCCAAACGCTCGGCATCGGCTCAACCACCAGGATCCCCTTTTCCCCGGACACGGCGATGCCACGCACGGCTAAGCGCGGATGCTCGGGTCCGTGGTGACGCATTGTTCACCATCATCCCCCTGCGGGGATGTCCCTGCGGATGCTCGGGTTAACCCCGTGGTGTCGCCACTCACCAACGTCTGCATGCTGCAGACGCCTCCCTGCGGGGATCTACCAACTGAAGTTTTATTCCATAGCAGCAGAATCACAGAAAGGCAACATTCTTTCACAAAAAAATAATTCTGCAATAGAACAAAATTTCAGTTGGTAGAATGCGCTCCTCCGTTTTCGTCTGTCTTCATTAACTGTGTCCGTATAAACCCAAGCAGTGCAGCACAGGCAGAATACAGTTGCAACTAGACAAATTCTAAGCACTTCATAAATATTGGTCAGTGGTAGATGGCTCATAGATTTGCTCGGCGAGTGAACATGGGCAGGGCATGAGCGCGAAAACTCTTTAGTTTTTCTAGGAAAATGCCGACGCTTCCTTCGATGGTTCACAAGTTCCCTTAAGGGATGCGTCCTCCTGAAGCGATAACGGTGCTTGTCGTCCGCTATAATGCGCCTTACTGCGTACGCTTTTAAGTTCTATGCAGTTTGCATCGGCACCTACAGTCTCCTTGCAGATAGCGAGTCTGCAGGTGCCCCACGTAGTAGAGAGGCCCACCTGAGTGTTGCGGCGAAGCTGCCACTAGCACGGTGGAAGACGCTGCTATGTACTCATGGCCATGTTTGTGTTGTAGAGTTGTAGAAGTTTATGCAACTGTACAATGGTATTACAATATCTGGATTCGGGAGATCGGTGGCATATTTGATGCATTAAATCCTTGCACTCTTTTCAAGTGGTTTCATAGTGCCCAATCTTGCCGCCTGTTCTGAATTTGTGCAAATACATGAAAAGTAAATAAAATTTAGGCACGCCTAGACGGACAACACGTATAGCAAGATGTGCCCGTAACCCTCGCTTTCACCCTAGCGTGGTGGCTCAGTGGTTATGGCGTTCGCCTGCTGACCTGAAGGACGCGGGTTCGATCCCGGCCGCACCGGTCGAATTTCGATGGAGGCAAAATTCTAGAGGCCCGTGTACCGTGTAATGTCAGTGAACATTAGAGACCCCCCGGTGGTCAAAATTTCCGGAGCCCTTCACTACGGCGTCCCTTTCAGCCTGAGTCGCTTTGGGACGTTAACTCCCCCCCCCCCCCAAAAAAAAGAAGAAAAAACTCGCTCTCGCACCTCCGAAGTGAAAGCAGCCTCCGTAGACGAATAACGGCAGTGCAGCCCGTTCTCTGGTGACCAGAAAGGTGTTCATGATGTAGGGGTAGAAGACGGCAGAATTCCGAAACAAAGCACTGCTAATGAAATTGATAGCAAAGCATGCCCCTAGAGCAGTCCATTTACGGTTGCCGTCGGCGCCGCTCTTCGTAACAGTGCCCATATGGCTCCCTTCTGCCATCACAGTTGGCACTCCCGATCTCGTGCTCGACCCTGCAAGAGAACAACGTGAGGTAATCCAGCCTCCCTGATCTAGAATAGTCTATAGGCAGCTACAAAACAGCACTAAGCCACCCTCCGTAAATTGATCGCAGTTGACCAATATCGCTCCAATAGGAATGAACACTTCAGTGCGTCGAAACGTCAGCAGACATGCAAGCATTGCGAAAGTAGTGTTTGTAAGAGGCATGTCTAAAGGTACCAGAAAATATCTATAGGGACAGCCAAGAGACTACCGTCCTGCACCAGAGAAGTGAAAGCAGCAGTTAGGAAGTAAGGAGGTCCTGTCGCGCCGGGCGATTACGAGCAGAGTTATGAGCGGCGCAAGACTCCCCAGTTCTTAGGATTGCACGTGGCCATCGGGACGAGACAGACTACCGACAGCGGGAACGATGTAGTAGCGTCAAAGAGATGAGTTGCTTCCTTTAGTATTTTATTAGTCATGTGTATTTAGGTGTAGGCTAGTTAGGCTAGGTGCAGGCTAGGAAGGAGAATTGAGTTCATTGTTCTAGCGCCCATGTTATTCGAACCGCCAACTAGAATTTTCATCGCTGAATAATGTGTTGTTCAATTTTTGAGAAAAAAGTATTTCATGAACATCAGTTAGTCGGTGTCCGGGCGGTCCGGTTTTACAGTAAACAGAGCTTATCTGACGACGTGTTTGCACATGATGTTTCAGCCTGTGCACATTCAGACTATTTTTGAGGAAAGAGTTATCAAGTTGAGATAAGATGGCAAAGCAAAGAAAGGTTAGATGTAAGGACTGTGGGAGGTAGGTGAACATGGAGGAAACGCGGTTCGAATCAGCATAGGAGGTGAAAGACGTGAATATTATGCGCAGATATTGCGTATCAAGTGAACGACTGGGCAGGGTTGATCAAGAAAACGCCCTACTAGCGTGGTGTGTGGATGCCCTAGAAAGAGCTGTAGACGTATAAAAGGCACAGAAGGAAAATTTTCAGGAATACATCGCTAAAATGGAGGAACGAATGGCCGACACAGCCATCGGAAACGGCAGTGTCGGACATTCCAGCGCGAGCCCCGAGGATTGGGCTAGCACTGGTCTGGACAGTGAAGAGAAAGTAGGTCAAGGAAGCTTGGGCAGGGACAGCTATTCACAGGTGGCAGCTAAGATGTCTAGACGCAATGGCGAGGAAGGAAACAATGAAAACCGCAGAAAGGCAGTCACGCTCAGAGCCAACAGGGAGACGGAACAAAATGGTCTCAGTGATAACAGCAAGCAGAAACCTAAAGTTAGGGGGGAGAGTGATGGTACGCAGGCGCTTGCAGCTGGTGACTCAAAGATGAGAAGGTGCGCCGGAACCATAATGGAGCTCGTAAAGGGAGATAGGCTAATATCGGTCGGGATTTTCTGAGGGAGGACAATGCATGTGGTGCTAAGAGAGACTTGAAGCAAATTGTCGGAGAATGTTGCAGAGCGTCGTTCGAAGGACGCGCGCATCGTTGGCGCGAACATTAGAGGGACATGTGTAGACTTTGGGCGCCACTGTAACTGTAAGTCTTGTCGTAGGAGCGGACAGGAGGCCGCGTCGACCGAGAATATCCTGCAGGTGCGCGCCGAGGTCTTTAAGGACGCATGGTCCCGCGTAGGTCACCGGATATATGATGGCCAGGTTGATGGCGGGGATTGGAAAAGAAAGCCCGATCTCCTGCGCTGTAACTTTCGAGCGGCTTGCCACAGGCGCGTAAAAGCCAGTGTGTGGGTTGTTTCATATGTTGCCGATCCGGGGCGCTCAGGTGGCACACGTGAACGTGCGTGACACCTTCGTCAACTCGTCACGCACGATCCGCCAAACCACTGAGGCGGCATCTCCAGACTCAGGAAGGTCGACGTTGACAAGACTTGTGACGTTGGATTGAAGACCAAATTTGGAGAAATGCCTCTGCGGTTTGAGTGCCTCAAATATACGACAATGCTGCGTCACGTCGGCAGCAGAGGCAAGGTTTTTTCTACGGTGAAGAGAAATCTGTACACGTCTTCGGCAATCCATTTTAAAAGACCTTGTCCTAATCAAATATGTTCCTATTGACAAGCCGGCAGAGACGGAGTACTTCTCCGATGTATTTCTTGCACGTTTCGTCTGGGGCCTGAGCTCTTTGCGCAAGGGTCTGCTCGGTTCTTTTCTTTTTGGCAGTAGTACCGCCGAAGCACTCGATAACAGTCAACAAACTGGGTCCAAGTGGTCAGGGTGTCCTCATGACTGTTAAACCGCAGCCGGGCGGTCGCAGCGAGAAAGACGACGACATTACTGGGCTAATAGTCCGGCCCCAGCGGTTATTCTTGCTGACTCGTTGATAATGCGTCAGCCACACTTCAACGTCGTCCTCAGAGTCGCCGGTAAACGTGCGGGGTTCCCGCTCAGGCGGCCAAGCACTGGGTTTGACCGGAAGATTGGGTATGAGCCACCCGATTGGACACGACGCTGACTTCCGACCGGATGAAAAAGCAGCTAAACGCCGGCTGCGACGAAGGGTCACGGGATCCACGACGGCGTACCCTGCCAACCTCCACCAAATGTCGTTGTGAATGGAATGGCTTTGTTTACAGGTGAAGGCTTGGAGGACTATGATAAACGCAGCAGGCGGTCAAGCAAACGTTTCCCGTGTCTCCAGCTTCGTCCACTTCCAACGCGGTTTGCCGCGTGGTGCGTGACAGTGTTAACTATATTTTTTTGTCCCATAGAAACATCAATGCATAAAAATATCTCGCTGTATACCTTCTCAACTATTACCACGCTCGCACACCGAATTCACAGCTTCACCGAATCGTAAGCACCATATTTCGTTCCCGTTTTTACCAAAGCGGGCGCTCCTCACAACGGCAACACACTGAGCCAGAATCGGCAGGCCACTGTCTAGATTACGTCAGGAAAAGAAGCAAGGCACTACAACTGCAAGCGGCTAATGTACCTAACACATTTAAACAAAAGTTGTTGCTGAATAACTCTTTAAAACTGATCTGCATGAAAAATTGCTCGGAAATTTATGTTGTTAGAGAGAGGCGCACGGCAGCTATTGCCAACACTAAACTCGTTTCTCTGGGTAGAAGTGATGAAAAGCGGGCGCGTCTTAGCTAGGCTGATTGTTGCCTTCGTAACTGGATTCATAAAAAAATCTACAGAGCGGATAAGTGCCAAATATTCTAATTTGGCTTCCCCAACCTCTCCAATACATCTAACTTCTACTACAAAGACATAAGAAGCTGCTTAGGCTCACCTGGTGCACTCGAAACGCCGCTTCCAGCACAGTTCCGCCATGCAGTACTACAGGAACAAAAATCTTCGTTGCGTTAAGCAGCGATTCATTGCTGCACTTTCTCTTTTCTATGATTGGGTCACGACAGTGCTGCAACACGCCGGGCGCGGCTGCCTTCTTTTTTTATTCCGCATACCTGAAACCACGCACAACCGCTGCAGGCCCGACGCTTCACATCTGGCAGAGCAGGGCACGTATGTTATTACCGACAAAGCGACCTTTCTTGGAACGAGACTGTGGACTGAAACTACAAGCCCCCGGACAGAAATTACAAAGCTTTGCGCAGAGCAAATTTAGACAGAATCACACACTTCACTTATTTTACAGGGAAAATATACGTAAGAATCAGTTTTATGAATGTTTCTCTCAACAGGGCTCGTGCTTACCTCATGTTGTAATGCTTTGATGAGAACTCACAACGGTGGTAGTCAGGGCGGTTATGTTGTGGTTGTATAGACCACAGGATATATAATTAGTTTTTGCTTGTCCGATGCAAGCATATTCGCGGCGAGCGACATTTCAGGAAGTGGCAGATGGGAACCGACAGTAATGTCGTTCTTCTGTGGGTATTTCCGTTAACGGTGATATCCCGCTCATCCTTGGGGATATCGATCATCGTCGATCTCCCTACGCTCGTGCGCTCGTTAAAATTTTTGAGATGTGTAACCAACTAGCCCGCCAGTTCGTCCTGAGTTTGTTAGAAACCCGGCGGACCAAGCGGCTCACCTGGTTCCCCACCTGGCTGAGTTTGGCCAATGCACCCGGACTTCGATATTTTCAGGGATTGGACCTGTTTCAAGAGGCAATGAAATTTTGGCGGTGCACTTTGGTGCGGGGCGTATGTGCACAAATTCACTTTTGGGTGGAGCATTGGAGGCCGCAGCGGCAAGCATAACCGTCCACAATGGTCACCGCCTCTTACAGGCTGGCCTCAATGTCTCCGAGGGAGCTCAGGAAAGCCCACATGACCAACCAATACACACGTCTCTCGAAGACATCGTCGGGTCGCCGCCTCCTTGCCCGACTACACATCCAACACACCACTCTCATGGAAGAGCGCGTACACTGTCTTCCCGCGAACATGAACCGTGAGGACCATAATGGCCGGCGCCTGGCGCGGGCGGAAGCCCTGGCCCGCCACTATGGATCAAAACCCGGCGTATTTTACGTGGATGCCTCTGGCCCCCACCATGGGGGATGATACACTGCCGCAGTCGTCCACAAATCCGAAGCAGAGAACGGTCTTACTTTCCCAGCCCGTGACATAACACACGCGGAGGAGGCCGCCATTGCGTTGGCTCCATCTGATCTCACTTCAAAAACAATTATTTCCGACTCGCGCGGGGCCTCTCGGAACGTCGAGCAGGTCTGGACATCGTATCTAGCCTACCGGCGTATCGTTTGGGCTCCTGCTCACATGGGCCTTGAGGGAAATGAGGCAGCTGATGCCGCCGCCAGCGCGCTCTCTCACTGGACATTCCCCTCCGACCCCGAAGATCAGGAACTCAAATTCAGTTTTTTTTTATTCACATATCCTAAAGGCCTTTTTCGGGCATTACATAGGGGGGCGGGGGGGGGGGGGGGTGTACAGTTAGAAATAAACAATATTTCACACAATTGTACAGGCAACACAAATCCAAAACCACAGGCAAAATTGGGGAAAAAAAAGTACAGAAAATTCAAAGTTGATAGGACGCAGAAATAGAGGCTTCCTAATCAGAATTTATTTGTAAAAACCACTTTATTTTTTGCACAAAGACGTCATGATTTGAGGTGAAGACAATGTCATCTGGTAACGTGTTCCAATGATGGACGGCAAGAAGCAATGGTGAATGACTAAAGAGGTGGGTGCGTGCAAACACGGGTTCGACTTTGAGAGCATGATCTAAGCGCGGAAAGAAACGGTGGGCGGGTCTAATATAGTATTTAGCGAAAGAAGATGGACTGTGATATAATCTGTGAAAGTGCGATAATAGTGCTAGTATTCTTCTCTTTTCAAGTGATCATAGCTTTAGCGACGCTTTGATGGCCGTTATGCTGGAATGACGTGAATAGTCCTTAGTTATTAATCTCGCTGCTTCATTTTGTATTGACTCCAGTTTGTGAACTAAGTACAACTGATGTGGGTTCCAGATTAAGGATGGGTATTCCATTTTTGAGCGGACGAGTGTAGTGTAAGCTAAAAGTTTGGTGGCAGGATCAGCTTGGTCCAAGTGACGTCTGATGAAATCAAGTGCTTTAGATGATTTATTGACAATTGCATCGATATGGTTATTCCATGTTAGATCAGACGAAAGATGAACACCAAGGTATTTGACTGTGGAGACATTCTCAATGGGAATACTATTCATGGAATAACAGTGATTTTGAAGCTGATTATTGCTGGTGAATGTTATAGTCTTTATTTTAGAGACGTTAATTTGCATTTTCCACTGTTCACACCAAGTGTTGATTCTGTCGAGGTCTTTCTGCAAAGAGCGGGTGTCGTCAGGATTGATAATCTGTGTATATATAACGCAGTCATCAGCAAATAATCTAGTAGTAGAGGCAATAAATTCACTTATATCATTAATGTAGATCAAGAACAAAATTGGTCCAAGCACCGAGCCTTGCGGCACGCCAGATTTTACCACGGTTGGGGAAGAACAACACCCATTTACACAAACATATTGATAACGATTAGTAAGAAAGTTAGTAATCCAGGTAATAATATGCTTGTTAATGTTGAGAAAATTTAGCTTCAGTAATAAACGATAATGGGGTGCCTTATCAAACGTTTTCGCAAAATCAATAAATATAGCGTCAATCCTTAATTCAGCGTGCACGGCATGATGAAGGTCGGTTATTAATTCAAACAACAGCGTCTCACACGAACGACCATGTAGGAAACCATGCTGATTTGGGGGAAAAAAGTTGTGCTCGGTTAAGTATTTCATTATGGCAGATGATATGATATGCTCCAACAGTTTTCAAGGATTACTGGTTAACGAGATAGGTCTGTAATTTGTTAGCATGGATTGGTCACCTGATTTAAATATAGGAGTAACACCAGCAAGTTTCCATGAGTCAGGTACGCATCCGGTGTCAAGAGATTGCTGGAACAAGGCAGTAAAAATGTGAGATACAATAGGTTTGGTTAATTTTAGCAGTTTCGGGCATATACCGTCTTGACCAGGCGACGAGTTAGTTTGTAGTCTGTCAATAGCTTTTTCTATCCCTTCAGAAGTGATGATAAGATTATTCATGGAAGCACTAATAGAAGTGAAGTTAAGATCAGGGGGGATTGGCATCTCTTCAGCAAATACTGAACTAAAAAATGCATTAAATTCTGTTGCTGCCTCTGATCGTGAAAGGTGTTCGTCATCCTTTATAATTGATAAATTTATAGCTGAAGATTTGGGATTTATTACTTTCAAAAATTTCTTGGTATTATGTTTTAATAAAGCCAGTATATCATGATTAAAAATTTTTCTTTAGCTCCTTCAATTTCTTGCATGCTGCTGCATGATTCCTGTAACGCTCCGAATCACCATTCGAGGCAGTCTGTTTTGCTCTAGAGCAGGGGTTCTCAAACTGGGTTCCGCGGAACACAGGGGTTCCGCGGGCTGTCTTCTTGTGTTCCGCGAGAACCCTCACTGGCCCTGACCCGACAGCTGATATGAGACTGGCTCTGAGTGCTGCTGAGCCACGCTTTGACTTGCTCTCAAAAGGGAAGCAGTACCACCCATCACATTAGTATTTGTATTAATCGGTGCAATAAACATTTAACTTTTGTAACTCTCTCTTTGCAAAAATGCACTCGACAACATTGCTGGTAAGTGAAAGCGGGGAGGGGGGGGGGGGGGTTCCCTGGAACTTATTGAAGGCTTTTGGGGTTCCTCCAAGCAAAAAAGTTTGAGAACCCCTGCTCTAGAGTATAAACGCTTCTTTTTATTGATGCATCGCTTTTCTTTTGAAGTGAACCATGTATTGCACGTTGATTGGGTTATGGTTATTTTTGTAATATATTTATCTTTCTGTTCAATTAGCTTGTCATGGACCGTTCTCCAATTTTCCGCGCTTCCACGACAACGAAATGTGTTTAAAAATTCTTCGGAAAATGACGATAGTTCGCTCAAGATTAGGTCTACATTTGCTCGCGTATAATCGTATATGACCTTATTTTGTTTTTCAGGCTTACTCGCAGTGTAAAACATTATGGTCGCTAATGCGCTCTTATACGTTGACATGCATATTTTCTGGCTCAGTTGTCATCACCAGATCTAAGACTGCAGCTCCACGCGTTGGATAGGATACGGTTTGGGTCAGATTAAACAAGGAAAGTAAATCAAGAAATTGGTTGGTTGGTTGGTTTATGGGGTTTAACGTCCCAAAACGACTAAGGCTATGAGAGACGCCGTAGTGGAGGGCTCCGGAAATTTCGACCACCTGGGGTTCTTTTACGTGCACTGACATCGCACAGTACGCGGGCCTCTAGAATTTCTCCTCCAAAGAAATTCAGCCGCCACGGCCGGGATCGAACCCGCGTCTTTCGGGTCAGTAGCCGAGCACCATAACCACTGAGCCACCGCGGCGGCAAATCAAGAAATTCCATACATTCGCGCTGCCCACCAGTGGGTATGCACGTCCGCCAGTCTATTCCGGGATAGTTGAAATCACCAGCCAGGATTATTTCTGCGTTCGGGTACTTGTCTGCAAGAAAACTAAGTGATTCGCCGAGGTCGTCAACAAACTGATTCCGTGCATCTGGCGGACGGTAACATACACCAATGGCACAAGTAGCAGCAGTCAATAAGTGCACCAAAACCCACAGAATTTCCAAGCCAGAGCCGATGTCTACAATGCGAGCTTTAAAACAGTTTTTGATTGCAATTAAAACACCACCACCGCGAGAAGTCGGCCTGTCTTTTCTAAACAGCGTAAAACATCTTGATAGTGAAAGTTCGTTGTCCTTAACATCAGACGATAACCAAGTTTCAGTGCCAAGAATAACATCGGCAGCACAGCATTCAGTGAGAGCGCACAGCTTGTCTTGTTTGTTTAACAGGCTTCGGAAGTTGTACACGATGATGGACAGTGACCTTTGAACTTTATCTTTTGTGCGTCATTCGGTGCTGGCCGTTTCACACTTCTCAAGTGAAACTACCCGATCCTGCAAGCTATCATATGCATACAGCTTCTTTCTAGAAAGAACCTTGTCAAAAAGAAGCTTATATTTTTCAGTATCACATTCCCGTTGCGCGCGCACAAAATCCCGGTTTATTGCGAAAGCAATACTAGTTGCACTTTCAGCCCGCCGCGCAGCGAGCTACCATATTAGCATATTGGATTGGATTGGATTGCATTGTATTGGATTGGATTGCATTGGATTGTATAACCGATGCATCGCCAGAAGTCTAACCACAAGCACCACCACCAGCTACACTACCAGCTGAACCATGGCGTAGCTACGGATATTGTTTTCGCAATTACTGGGCTTAACCAAGCTAAGCCACAGCCATTTTTTTCGTATGAATTGAATTCTTGGTGAAAAATCTTCTTCAATCCAGACGCCGGGCGTCTCTATGTCTTTGAGTTTGTGGGCGTTCCTGAGGGCGTTGCACTTGTCTTTGAAGTTCAAGAACTTTACAACTATTGGGCGGACGTGGTCTTGTTTATACTGCCCTACTCTGTGGGCTCGTTCAATTTCTCCTGCCTGAATGTCGAGATTTGCCGATATAAATTCAGTTATTACCTTTTTTGTGTCTTTCCAATTCTCTGGCGAGTTTTCTTCAATGCCCTTAACAACGAGGTTATTCCTGCGCATACGGTTATTGAGGTCGTCAAGGACCATATTTGCCTGCTCTGTTTGCCTTGACTCCATAGATTTTAACTGAGCCTGAGATTCAATGATCGTTGAGTTCACGTTGCTAACGTCTTCGCGCAGGTCATCAACGGCAGCAAGGCGATCCTCAAGTGTTGAGAGCCGTCGTTTTATTTCTGTGACGTTCGTATGAATTTCTTTCAGTTTGCTAGATGTTTCCTTTTGGAACTTTTCACAGGACGTGACTAGTTCTTTCACGTGGGATAGAATATGCTCTGATTTGTCCGGTCCTGGATTTATTTCCACGTCGCCAGCGCAAACCAGTAGGTGCGTGACACACAACAAGACAGTAAGTAAGCGCCCACCTGGTTTCCACCAATGGCGCAGACCAGATGACGTCAACCATACCGCAGGCTGTGAGCTCGTCCCTCTATCGCGTGCTACAAAAGAGCCTATGCGGACACGATACGTGCTCAGATCGATACCCATGCCCAGTCAACAATGCACCGGTGGGGTTTGCAGTCAGTAATAGAAACAGTAATCCCCTCAAAAAAGGCGCACACACTCACCTACAAATGTGAGCAGGACCAGTTAGAATCGAAAACACGGCTGCAAATCCCGGTGAGCGCTTGTCTTCGTGGGTACTTGTAGGGAGTCCAGGGGCGCTGTAGTCGTTGCTCATGGCGTCTTCTGCGTAGTGGATGATGACGGTTCCTTGCGCAGGCAGGCGTAGGCGATAGTAAAAGCAGCACGAGGCCGCCGAGTATTGCCGACGACTCGGAATCAGCAGGAGCGTTCCAGAAGCAGGCGCAAAGCACCCGCTCTTGAAAGGTGGCGATGCTCGAACGAAGCGGGAACAGTGTGTAGATCACCCACAAATGTGAGCAGGACCAGTTAGAATCGAAAACACGGCTGCAAATCCCCTTTTCAGTTCAGCCTACTCCTTCAAAAACATTGTTTTACTTTATCAATCTGGCCATGGCCTTTATCCCCGCCCATGCAAAGATATCTCAAAGGCCGAGGAGCGGCTTCTGCTTCGCCGGTATACTAATACTTTGCTGTGCCCGGCAGCTCTCAAGGACTTCGACCCTTCTTCCTCGGGCAGCTGTCCGCACTGTGCGGAGAAGTCTTCGGACATCTACCACATGTTGTGGGCCTGCCCCTCCAAACCTGCTATCTACCCTCACCCCAACCCAACTCGGGAAACTAGGGACCTCGACTTAAAACTTGTAAGGGCTGGCCCCGTCTGGGTCAGCTCATGCATAACCTCCTGAAGCCTATCTGTACGTAAATGTTAACCACCACAGCCACCATCAAGGGAAGGGCTGCAGGGTCTGATGTGCACACTTAACTGTCGAGGGATTTTTGAAACGCGGCGTGTCGGCAGTGGTGCGTCGGACAGCGAAGCGCCGCGCGTGCCAGCCCCGCGTTGCGCGTGTGCACGTGCGAATGGTGTGTGCGAGGCGGGCACAAGGTGCGGAGAGCTTACGTGTCAGTAGACCGGCGTGTGAAGGAAGACACCGCAGCGGAAGTCCGGTCATTCAAGCGGGGAGGTGGCAGCCGTCGGACGTTGGGTCCGTGCTACCGGGGACTTCCCTTGCATCACCGACGCAAGCCTCTTGCGTCCCTTTCAAGCGTGTAGGTGGCAGCCGTCGGACATTGGGTCCGTGCTGCCGGAGACTTCCCTTGGATGGCCGACGCAGGCCTACTGCGTCCCTTTCAAAGTTTGAAGTGGCAGCCGATGGATTCAGGGTCCCTGCTGCCGAGGCTTCTTTGGTTTGCCTGCATAAGCCTACGGCGTCGCGGCACGCCGTCGACGGGACTTGGCTATGGCTTTCCCGCTGCTGCTGCAATGTTCATGGGTCGGCTGACGACTCCATCGGCGTCCTTCTGTGTTCCACCTTACCACCTTGCTCTCTACCACCGCTTCCTTCGACGCAATGCCAGAGACGCATCGCAAGTCATCAACCTACGTCATTGCTGCCTGCAAGGCATTCCCGCTTCACCTGGACGCTCTGCATTTCTTGAACTCTTTCCTTTTAGCAGTGTTGCACGCGTGTCGACTGTGTGTGTTTTCTTGGTGCTTATGTTTTTCATTCGCTTGTTTCCTTTAAAGTATAAAGACGGCTTCATTTCGTTCGATTTGTTTGTTTTCTTGTACGAACCTGCATGCGAGAACTTTTCCCTTCGGCAGTAGGGGACGCGTCCGCAATTCGCGACACAGGGATATTTGTCGCAGCTGAGGGCACGAGCTTTCTTCCTGGTGGCAGGGCACCTATACTAGGTCGATGCGCAAGTTCGGATGCTGGTGCAGGTGGGTGTTTAGCTGTGCGTGGAAATATCCTGCCAGCACGTTGCTTGCAAAGTCATCGAAGTCGCTATGGCTATCCGTGCGCACAGTAATGGCGTTAGTTTGGCGAGGGAAGTGAAGAATAGCTTCCACGATTGCAACACCGAGAGTTTAGGCATTAGTGCAGAAACGCACTACTACACTACTTCGAAACTTGTGCTGGTGTTAAAACGAATATTATTCGGAAAGGTTACAGCAGTGTGGGTCGTTTCGGTCTCCTGTCATCTAGACCAGGGCGCCCACGAAGACATCCGCCGCACAGGCTATGTATATAAAGGGGAGCTGGTCCTGCAGGACTGTTCTGGCCAAGGCCGCCTCCTAATGTTCAAATGTGGGACTCTTTAGTGAAGGCACTGCCTGGTTACGTTGGTAGGCCCACGTGGTAGGGAACAGTAGAGCCCAATCCCCGTCCAAGTTAGGTCTGAAGACAAAAGCAGCCGCTAGTTTGCCACGCTCGAGCGGCAGCCCGTCTAGGTGGCGTATTAGTGCGAAAGCGTTAATCGAAAAGCAGAAATCCTAGCAAAATCGTCTCTTGCCGATGTACGCCCGGAGGTTCAGAACCTAGCAAAAAGAAATCACGTCATTATGCACGACTGGGAGTCGAACCAGTGGGGGCGCGAACGCATCAGCTTCAAAGTAGGCTGAGCAAGACCACTAGGCTTTCTTTAAACCTGGCATTTATTACAATGACGCAATGTTTTGTGTACATGAGCTATCTACAAACATTAGGAAAACAGTGGTATATCAACACACATAAGCAATGAAGCTCGAGAAAAGAGTAAATTCGGAGCACATAGCTAACGCATCATAACACGACACATCTAAGCAACAAAGAACTGAAAAAAAGGCAATGAACAACACAGCACTAAGAGTGAGTGCCACTCCTGTTCAAAATCGTTCTGGGGATACAATTCTTTTTTGTGTACGATAAATCTAGAGACATGGTCTTTAGCAGAAAGAACAGAGTCACAATGTCGGCCCATCATGCGTGTTTTCTGCAGGCTGTGTAATCCAACTAAAAATAACATATATATCATCAACAAATGGTGGTGGTGGTGGTGGTGGTGGTGTGACACTTTTATTAAAACAGCCTTTCTGTTAGGCGTTCAATAGGTCCTGGGCCAAGGTTGCAGTTTTAGATCCAGGGGGGCGAGCTAGATGGGCCACGGTAGGGGTGGGTGGAAAGGATAGGCGACGGACTGGAAGGCTGCGTGGCACTGTGTTAAGGCAGTGTTCTATGTCTTCTTATGTCTGTGGACAGTTTGGGCACTGAGGTGTGGAAGTGTGCCGGTACAGATAAAGTTTGGCTGGTGTACGTAGGAGATTAAACTGTATTCGGCGAAGAATGCGGGCTTGACGGATCGATAAGGATGGGTGTGGCGGTGGTAAATCAGCTGAATCCAATTTTTGCTACGTGTAGTATTCGTCGACAGTGCTTTTGTAAGCCCTGACAGCCTGCTCCGTCGGTGGGCTTGTCCATGGGATCCCCGGCGCCCGGTGTACAGTTTCGCAGGCAAGCTGGTGAGCCAGCTCATTGCTGGGAATGCCATGTGACCAGGGATCCACCGAAGGGTGACCGGTCGTGGGCTTAATGCTATGAGGGCGGCATCTCATGCCGATCGGGTAGGGAAAGGGAGAGCTCTTTCGTGGAAGGCACGCAACGCTGCCTGCGCGTCTGTATAGGCAATGTATGCGAGGGAGAGGGGTAGGGTGGCAAAGTGTGTGATGGCATCGGCGATCCCGTGTATCTCTAGGGCGAGAGTGGAGAACAGGGGGGTGTATGGATCGGTTGTGTGAGTGCTGGTTGGAGAGAAGCAAGGGCGGAGGCGACAACAGGGAGGCAACTTCACATATTATAACTTAGTGGTGACGGCAGTCCGGAGAGCAGGAAGACAGCGAAAATGGCTTCTAAGAAAATCTGTTTATTTGGGATGACTTGTGGCCGCAAAGAACTGAATGGTTCGGCGGCGGCGTATCAACAAGCGTGCTCGGCTGTCGTCGAACATAATGCCTGCCGCTCTGGCCAGTGCTGAAAGGTTATTTTAGCGTTCTTCAAAGCTTCGGGTACGCTCCAAGTCATAAGGCATTGCGTATACAGGGTGGATAGTTTTGGAGAACAACCTCCGCACCGTCCTTCAATAGATCTACTGTTGCCTGATCATCACCGGGTTCAATTCTGGTTTGTCCGGAGACAGAGATTCTAGCACCGTCCGCTGCGTCACAAGTCTGACCGCCGCCTTGGCCAGTTGCTCAGCAGCCCCCGGGGACAGAGGGCCGAGGGTTGATTGGTGCATTCATATACGAGGTTGTGGTCAGCGCTACACGAACGTGGATAAATGCGGTTCTGGTGAGGTAGCGCTTTGTTAGTTCTGGTCACCGAGCACAGGCCGTTCCCCGAGCCCAATTATGCAATTTCATCGGCACATAGATTTTTGTTTTATCCGGTGGAGAATCGCACGGCATCGGAATTCGAGCCCTGGTCCTCTTGCATGTGAGGCCGATGTTCTACCTCCTCGCTGTCACTGCAATTAATTTAATGATATCCTACCCGAAACAAAGAATAAATGGTGATGGATGGGCGTTTATTGCGAAGGCAAGGCAAATTATGGCCGCTGAAGGTAAGAAGTGGTTTCCCAGAGATGGCGAGCGTACCAGAGAGCGTCAAAAAGTTAGGAGGGCGGATCAAAATTTTGGAGTAATAGTCCAGAGCTGCCAGAGGACTGTAATAATTGCATGAATGTGGGAGAGATATATTTACTCCAGTGGACGTATTAAGGCTGATTACGATGATCATACATAGACAACGGGACAAGCGCAGCAATTTTCCATGATGACTGACCGACTAGCCCACACGAAGATATTACTCGCTTCCTCCTTTTCCCGGGAAGTTGGACATGACCTTGCAAAAATAACTTTTTTCTTTCTGTCTAAGCGGCCCCGCTGGTTGGCTGGTTTATGGGGTTCAGCGGCGGCGTTCGTATTCGTACTCTTCCACGGTAACCAGTGTGGAATTCGATCGACACTAAAATAAGACAGACAGTTGCGCCATTAACAGTTAGCAGCACCACAAGTGTTTTGCGATAATTAACTGAAACTGTTCAAAATAAACAAGCACATTTGATATCCGAGAAGAAAGATTTCTTCCCACACTTTTGCCAGTGCTGTATTTGTTTGCAAAAATATATGAGACCAAACCTTGCAATCCGAATTGCAGACATTTCACCTACAGTTTGTTTCAGCGGCCTGGTGCACGACCTTTAAAAATATTGGTAGACATTACAAGTTTTTCTCGTACTCGCAATACATTTTTGCTCCATTACTGGTAGCACGTTCACTCTAGGGAGGGGAAAGGTGTCACGAGGTCGAAAACATGAACGACTACATAGACGTTGCGTGCACACTGTGCGATCACGTAACTGTAAAAAAGTGTTTTCGCAACAACAGGAGTATGTAGAAAGAAGTTATGTCGAAAGAAAACGCTGGAACGTTTTTGCAGTCGAAAAGGAGCGAAAGGGGCTTTCACAACGCTCACAGGAAGGCACCAGTGTTTCGTGAAGTAATTATTTTTTTTTTCAGTGCCCTAAACTCAAACCACAGGAATCCCGTTATCTGTATGGGAAGTTGGCAGAGGGCAGCCCATGGTGCCAGAAAGAGTGCCATGAAAACGAAACTTTTGTACAGAGCACCCCAGGGAGGGGAGCGGGGTGGCGGGGCAGAAGGGGTGTGCAGGAAAAGCGAGGACCGAGTGGTGTGCTCCGTATATCTTCATGCCTTGAAGTATCGGCATCGGTTAATCACAAAGATTATGAGACGTTTTCCTAGAACACAGCTGTGTGCCACCCGGTGACGCACGTACATGGTCTGTTCTGAAAGTAGTAGGACTCATTTTTTTAAATAAAACCTTTTCAAGAGAATAGTACAAACGATTAGAATTTTTCATAGCAGCACCCTCCCGCACCTACACGCTGCTGACAATGAGTTTTCCAGTTTTCGTACGCCTCCAGGAACGCCTGGACCGGAATGCTGTTTAGCTCCCTCGTCACGGCCTGTTGAACCGCCTCTACCAATCCGTGATATTTCCCCTTGGGCGTCGATTTTATTCTCGGGAATAAAATAAAGTCTCGTGGGGCCAAGTCGGGGCTGTAGGGGGCCTGAGGCAGCGTTGCCGCCTTGTGCTCGGCCAAAAATCGGGGTCCTCATTCACATGTTGAAGATCCTGGCAGATCACTTCCCGGTTGGCCTTTTGCTCCTCTAACAACAGTCCCGGCACCAACTTCACGCACACTTTCCTCATGGCTAAGTTTTATGTCTCGATCTCAAAAACTTGGGTCTGAGGAATGCTCAAGTCATCAACAATCATTCTGATACTCATCCTACAATCACTGTTCAGTAAATGGTTCACTCGCTACACATTTTCGTTGGGCTTGCTCGCCGAAGGCCGTCCGGAGCGGTCGTCGTCTTCCACTCTTTCCTGACCTTATCGGAACAGCTTGTGCCACTCTAAAAGCACCTGATCTACCCATGGCACCGTCACTGTAGGCCCCTCTAATAATGTCGTCTCTTTGCCCGTTTTACTAAGATTTACACAAAATTTGATCGCGTATCAATGATCCAGTTAACGCTCTATGATTCTGCGTGACTAGACGTTTCGACAGGGGTACATAGTACAAGCGACCTGCTCGCTTCAACGGCCGAGAGCCGACTGCCGATTTTCTCCAGTATTCCCAAAACCCTCCTTCAACTATCCTGCTCGCGCAGACCGCCTCTCGTCCGCCCGTTCGCCCAGGAAAAAACCAGTCCTACTACTTTCAGAACTCGCCCTGTATCTAGGCGGAGCCCACATGAGCTTCGTTCGGCACAAAACAACGCAGAAAACTGCGTGCTGCAAGTTCTCCAGCTGGCAGGAAACAGCCATGCGATAGCAGATTGCGTGTATGCAGCCGGTACGATGCGAGGAAATTTTTTAGAACAGCATGCGCCCTTCACATAGAGGAAACTTTTCGCAACTATCTGGCACTGTTCTGCTACGAAACAGGTGGAGTTTCAAAGAACACGCTTGTTAGCCTGGCTGCGAAGCTTTTGGAATTAAAGCACCTTTTAACACGCTACGAAGTCCATGAGCTGAAATATGTTTTTTTTATAGAATGACGCTTTCAGGGAGCATTATTCATAAATTTAAAATTTTCCGACAACTTACTATCTGTCACCTTCTGAGCAAAAGCGACTGCTGTATGCAGTATCACTTTCCCTGCAGTGTTATAATCGAAGCTATGGGGTGGTACTGTTTGCAAGAAGGCAGGAACGCGTGAAATGCTTCATAGTCGATGAGAGTAAAGTTCAGATAGGTTGCTTCAGACCTACATACGCCTCACTCTGCGCTGAACCTTCTGGCGATAAAACCATTCTGGTGGTGAACGTCGAAGCGGGAGTCTCACCCTAGGCGTTCACACTTGCGTTCTGTCAGGTTTTATGGCGCATAACCAAGTAAGGCCATCATGGGTCGAACGCAGGGTTAAATATGTCCATTTTCGTGTGGGAAAAATCAGCGATTGTTAAATATGGTTTGAGGCGGTCGGTGTGGACAATTTCACGGCCAAGGCGACGATGATCAGTGGACGGAGTAAGGGGTTCGATGAGATAATTGACGGGAGATGTCTGCTTAAGAATGCGGTGGGGGCCCTGGTACCTGCTGAGAAGTTTGGAGGAAAGGCCGAGACTTGAGGAAGGCACCCAGAGCCAGACCAAAGAGTCAGGAAGATAAGTGGGAAGAAGTGCAGAGGGATCACGTGTGCTTTTCTGCTGATGCTGGGTGTGTGAAGTGAAAGACCGCGCAAGCTGGCGGCATTCTTCGACATGAGTGGCGGCTTGAGAAAGAGTCGTAAATTCGGAAGCATCGGGGCGGTAAGGGAGAATGGTGGCCATTGTGCAAGAAGGCTCGCGGCCGTAGAGGAGAAAGTATGGAGAGAAACCGGTGGTGGCTTGAGCAGCACAGGTGACGAAAGGTACAACGCTGTCCCAGTTGCAGTGATCGGAAGCTACGTACATGGGCATCATATCGCCAAGAGTACGGTTAAAACGCTCAACTAGGCCATTTGTCTGCGGATGGTAGGCGGGGGTGGTGCGGTGAGCGATGTTTCATGCCTGAAGGAGAGCTTCGACAACTTCAGATAGAAAGGCCGGACTTTTATTACTCAGCAACTCTTTGGGAGCACCATGGCGAAGAATGATGCGATTAAGGATGAAGAATGCAAGAATGCAATTTTGAAGTGTCTTATGGTAAAATCTTCAAAGAAGGTCATGTAACCTCTGGAACTATCCTTGTCTGCGCAAGGATGTCGAGGATCCCAACAAACTGAATAAAGACCTAAGCCTTCTTCTCAGCACGAGTGCGGCTGAGGTGCATGTCTTTATTATACAAAAAACCGTAAAATGCTCCTTCCTCAGTCTTTCTGGTTTTCTGCATGAAAATAAAACAAATTTATTGTTAGCTCATCACTGCATAATTCCCATTGCGGCTTGTCTTGTTTTTTTTAGTAGGAAATTATGTGTGAGGTGTGTAAGCCTTATACGAAGACGACAGATAACCACTTCTTTCAAAACGTTCCTGGTGGGTGCAGGACTTCCACTCAACTAAAACTGGCTTTACTTAGTTTGTTGTGTGCTTCATTGTTCCATACGGACTGCCATTTCTGTCTTAATTTACGATGAACTAAGCTAACGCAATCTCTAAATGGCATATTTGCTTTTCTTATTTGCTTGTCACGAGCTTGAGCAGCACAGAAGTCTGCTCTCTCTTTCCATTTATTCCTACATGACTCGGGACCCAGCAGAGTTTTATGTTTTGTCCTTGACTTGTGGCTATTACTATGTTATGTATGTTATGCCCGTCACCAAGTAACGCGGCGATTGCATTTCTAGAGTGGAGAGCAGTAAGTAAACTTAGTGAGTCTGTGTAAATAATACTGTTTGTGAGCTTCTCGTTTCCCATTTGCTCAGTGGCTACACAGACAGCGTAACATTCGACAGTGAAGATTGATGCACATTGCGGAAGCCTTACTGTTTGATTCCAATTCCCTAGTACCACTGTGCTTCCAATATAAGCATCCGCTTTTGAGCCATCTGTATAAAAAGTTGAGTTGAGAAAAGTGGCGCATAAGCGACTAAGGCTATCATGCGCCAAGCTCAGAGTATGAAAATTGTTTTATATAGATGTTATACAAAAGTCTAAATGAACGGCGGTGTAAAGGGCCTAAAAAGTTAATTCGTGCAACCTAGTAAAAAAATAAGACAAAATTTTAGCAGTGACTTATAGTAAAAGCTTTAAAGATGGTCGGCAATCTCAGCAGCCATCCTTGGCTATGCAAGGATCTCGAGGTCCCCAACAGATGGAATAGTGACCTCAGCCGTCTTCTCACGACGGAGAAGGTAGATGAGGTGTATCAATATATTGTAAAGCATGGGGTAGGAATTCAGAGTTTTTCGAGTACATTGGCTTCTTTTAAAAAGTTAAAAACGCTTGACTTACGAATAACAGCTTCTTCACCTAAAATCAATGACGGATGAAAAGGGATGTGTTGGTTGTAAAACGGGGTAAAAAACTTGTTTCTGAGTGTTTCAAGTTCTCTGCATGAGATTAAGATATGAGTTACTGTGAGTTCATCTTCGCATTCCATTCAGGAGGAAACTGTACAGAAGGTTTATTCACATATTTACAGTCGAAACGGGTGTGCTGCGGTCAACAAAAAAACATCCCGTTAAATAACGTTCGCATTCCCCAGATCCCTGACTGGGGAAAGAAGTTTGAAGCACGCTGTCCAATCAGATGGGCAGTTGATGACGCTGGTGGTAACTTCCATGGCAGATGCGGTGCCGGACTCTCTCGCTCTCTCGCAGCTCGGGGGATGGGAAGGGGTAGATCAACAAACACTGATGCGTCGCCTTGATCACCGCGGCAAGTCCTCTGCTCGCTCCCTCCCAGCAGGTGAACGACCGTCCTCGTATTCCCCCACCGGATGTCCGAAGCACGAGGCCTCTGTCGAGTACACAGCCGTCTTTCGATGAGCAGCAACAGCTTGATCTTGTGAGCACCGCTCCGCGTTCGGCGACCCCTGGTAGACTCGGCCACAGGACGCCGCCGCAGTCGCCGCTGCTTCCGACGGTGCTTAGCCTTCGCCGCGTCTTTGCTTGACGACGACCCACGTCTGGTAGTAATCTCTCCCAGGCCCGTGTTTTCCGACCTTGACACCGCATCTTGCTTCCCGATGACACACGTCTGGAAGTAGTCTTTCCAGGCCCGTGTACTACGACCTTAACAGCTCCTCCGCGGCCAGGAGAATCTCGACCGGCCAGTGGTCACAATCACTCGCCGAGGAGAGATGGGCTTGAGTGGTAGAGTGGGATGCCTCTCTTGATTTTCTCTGCGAGCACACAGCAGAGTCCTAATCCTCGCACAAGGGAGGCCTTAGTCGAAAACAACCACCCAACATAGTGCCACTCCCCAGGCAGTGCAAGGAAATTCACTCGAGATCCGCCAGGCTGTTATGCAATACAAACGGGAAGCCTAAAATTGAACTCAGAATTTTGTAGTTGACAACAGCAGTCGGGGCCATAAAGCGAAGCTACATGTAACCTCATAACGGCCGAAGTCAAACCGCCACGTAGCACAATTTAGGCGCGGTCTCTCAAAGCTTAGACCCACAACTAAAATTCCCATTGCAACCGCAAAGCTTAAACCACCCCAATATCCTCTGTCAACTAAAAGGATTTGCCTCAGTTCAAAATTTTGCCCAGCTCATCCTTACATGATCTTTCCGAGGATACACTGTCGAAAAGATTGCTATCTCGAAGTTGAGAGTACATTGAAGCATGCAGATATAATTCTGCGCCCTGTCATTCAAATCATTCAAACCACGTGCCCGTACACTAAGCTCTGCCGGCTTCTTTCCGTCAGAGTCTATGGACACTGTCGGCTAACAATTGCAAAAAAAGTCCTGTGCAAAATCGCCCCTCAAATTCTCTCGCCAGACACAGTTTATTCTCAATTACCTGACTTGCCATAACATCACATTCTGTCCTAGCATGACAGTTCACTTACACATGTGAGTGATCTAAGCTCTTGGCAAAATGAACTAACTTTACATTTCATTCTTGTTTCCCTTTCCTCGTAAGGGAAAATCGCAAACACAACTAATACCCCTGTCACACAGGCTCCATAAAGCTCCTTTATTATAAAGGCGAGCGAGCCGGTAAAGGTAGCGTTATCTTAAGTACCGGTGTCGGTGCTACACGGCGCAGAGCCGACCTTTAGCTGCTTTCTTCTCGTGCCACCAGGGGGCCAACACTTTCGGTTTTGTTTGCATGTTTGCGACAAAAAATTATGTTTAGTTACCATTTTTATTTTTGTATTAGTTATTTTTGCACCCAGAATGTTTTTTTTTTGCAAACTCAGGCAGCGGCCCAGTAGCACAATTTATAAAACGACGTGTTTTAGGTAAATCTAGCCTTGTTCGCGTCTATCCCAGCCACCATGGACCACTTTGCTTGTTTTGTTATTCATGCGCCTATCCGCCAGTGTCTGCGGTGACATCGTGCCAAATTTCCGCAGTTCTAACATGTTTTTAAATATACCAAACGTTTATTGATGCTGACCATGAGAAATATTGTGTTGCTCACTGGGAACAGGATGCTCCTTTAGCTCGCTGAGAGAGATCGCCGCGCTCCCTTATTATAAAGCTTGCTTTAGCGAAACGTCCTTTAACTTTTCTGTGTGACATCTCGCGCAACTCCCTTAATATAAAGAAACATTACCTTAAAGGACTTTAACGTGCCCGTGTGACAGGGGTATAAAAAGACCGTCCTTGGTCCTAACAATTTACTGACCAGGACCCAGCAGAAACTTTCACAGAGCTGGAGCCTGTCATCGCGTGTGCAGTCAACACAACCAACTTGTTCAAAAAGCTCACAAAAAAAGGAAGGATAAGCGTAAGTACCCTCTCTTTTGTGTTCAGGGATTAACTTTTCAGCTGCGCCCTTCGGGGTCGCGTCCGTCTCACTTTTCCTCTAGCTGCGAAAGCGTGACGAATGAAGTCGCCCCTCGCGTTAGTCACTTCCTGACCACTAGACAGTTTTAGCTGTGCGTCCGCAAGGGCTTAGCGTACGCAAGGAGCTTGCGGGGACCGTAGTGCGCATGCGCAGAACGCAAGCGCGATCCGTGCGTCTTGCGTACGTACGCAAGCCAGCGGACTTTGCGTTGCGTTGCTTGCGTGGCTTGCGTGGTTAGCGTTGGCAACATGGCGGCGCCCTGCACGCCCGCTTCGGACCAAATACAGCATCGCCGCTGCATTTTTCGACGCGATAGCTCGCTCTAAACGGTTGTATTCACTTTTATTTTGTGCATTCTCACCCCTCCGTAACGATATATGTGACAAATAGTCCTTTTTTTAGATAAATCCAAGAATTTCTTGCTGTTAAGCCTAACTATCTACGGCGTACACTGTCGTCATAGCAACGACCTCCGGTAAAGTACTTCTCCAACTTTGCGCTAGAATTTATATTTTAATTTGATTCAATTGGTTTACATTAAAAAAGAAACAAAGCATTCGAATACAGCCACCACTGCCATTAATAAACGAGGAAAAAGTTTCCTCAGCACACAGTTCAGAACCTTTGACTTGTCGCTAGATGGCGCCACTGTATCCGACGCTTCCCGGCCGCTACGCTAGCCACTCCCAACTAAAACTGTCGTTGCCAAGACTGGTGGCAGCGCGCGCAAGGTGCGTCCGTAGCGTACGCACAGCTTTTGCGGACGCACAGCTAAAACTGTCTACTGTCTCCCTCTGTGTGCCCCATCCAGACACTGCGAAAGCCTCGGTAGCGCGCGCGGTGCCGAACCCTACCACACAACAATGGTCTTCCGGCAAGGGGATTGCTTGTCCCCTCTTCCCACTTTGAGCCGGCTGCACTGTCCCCCTTCTTACCCGTCTGTTGACACGGCAGACGCAAACGAGTTTTCCGCGCCCTTTTCAGTAGCCTGGCACTACAAGCTTGCCGTGATAGCTTTCGACGTCGTTTCTTTCGCCTGGGGATCATACCACTCATTTTCAGGGAATCGCGCGGTCGGATATTTCTACAGCGAGAGTTCTTTACTTTAACTTTTCTCCCCTTTCGAGAGTTGACCGCACTTGTCTCTAGACTACACAACTCTGCCACTTTTGCATGTCGCGACCTTTTTGTGGGCTTACCGCCATTTTCTTCCTTGGAGTTAGTTAGTTATATTGATTTTAATGGCGCAAAAGCAACTCAGGCTATGATGCGCCAAACACAAGGTTTGAGTTTTTGTTAAAAGTGAAGCTTTTTATGCTTAGAGTTTGTTTAAAGCGCTGGCTTCCTTGAGAAACCTAAAAATACAAGAGATGTCAACCAGTGCTCGATCACCTAAAAGTAACATGGGGTGTAATGGGATGCTTTGCCTGTAAAATGTTGTAAAATATTTATTTCTTAGTTCTTCTAGTTTGATACATGAAATTAAAATGTGGTTCACTGTGAGTTCAGCACCACACATTTCACATAGAGGTTTGTTTTGTTTGGTTAGCAGAAAGTTGTGCGTGAGGTGGGTGTGTCCAATGCGGAGCCGACATAAAATAACTTCGGTATAACGTTCTTGATGCCTACATGATTGCCATTCCCCTAAAATGGGCTTCACAGAAGGTAATTTGTTGTTTACGTGCTCTTGCCATGTACCTTGCCACTTATTTCTGAGTTTACTGCAGATAAACTTTAAACAATGCCTGTACGGTATGTTCACTTGCTTTATTTGGCCATTCCGGGCTTGTGCAGCGCATACATCTGCTTTCTCATTGCCCACAATTCCAAAATAGCTAGGAACCCACCAGAATTTAATGTTATGCTTTTGTTTTGTGATTTTAACTATGTTATATATGATGTTTCCTATTATGGGTTCAGCAGCATTTCTGGAGTGCAGTGCTTTAAGCATACTCAGGGAGTCGGTGTAAATGATGCTATTTTTCATGTTCTCTCTTACTATTTTTTCTACAGCTACAAAGATGGCATAACACTCAGCAGTAAAAACTGATGCGCGTTCTGGTAGTCGCATTATCTGTTTATTTTTTTCTTGGATTACTGCACTTCGAACGTGACTTTCTGTTTTTGAGCCATCGGTATAAAATTCAATGTAGGTGTCATACTTTTCTTGTAGTGCAAAGAATTCCTGTAATATGTACTCATTTGGCGTTTGCTTTTTATCTAAATGTGTCATTGTGAGGTCACATACTGAAGGCAGGCTGTACCATGGTGGTAAATATTCATTCCTTTGTGCAACATTCGGTAGGGCATCTAGTACTGTTAGATCTTCGCATTTATCTTCAAAGAGCAGTAGTAATGGCCTGATAGAATGTGGTTTGTTGATGAATAATCTTTTAGATGGGCACTTCGTGACAATTGGATGGCAGAGATGTTTCGGAAGAGAACAGATTTTTAAGACATATGAGCATGTAAGGGCGATTCTTCGACCCTCAAGAGCGGCTTCATTAGTTTCAAAGTAAAGGCTAACTACTGGTGATGTTCTGTATGCTCCAGATTATAGGCGCAGACCAAGATTATGAATGGGGTCTAATCTTTTTAAGTAGGATGCTCTTGCCGAACCATATACTATGCACCCGTAGTCCAGCTTGGAGCGCACCAGAGAGCGATATATTTGTAAAAGGCTTGCTCTGTCGGAGCCCCACCGCTTCCGTGGGAGCACTTTTTTCTCGTGGCGTCGCGCTTGTCCAACTCGGCCACGGTCTGGCATGCCTTTTCCTTAAGCTGTCGGGTCGGGTTTCAGCTTTACCTCTTAGCCGGTCGCCCGCTTGCACTGACCCCCGTTTCATGTCACCGCGGTGACCCGGCTCGGCAACGATTTCGCGTGCCTTTTTCTTACACTCTGGTGTCAGGTTCTCCCCTTTTCCTGCACCTTCTCCCTCTATCCGAGCGTCGCGTCGATCCAGCTCGGCAACGGTCTCTCTGGCAGCTTTGGAATTTCTCTCAGGAGCAGCCGCGTTTCGTTCCCACTCGGGCCGATCACGGGCCTGTTTCGTTTTCGCAGCGTTGAGATCTTTACATTCCGCGGCTTTCTGATGCTTATCGGGCTTTCTCTGGACAGAAGTCACATCGCGCCTAATTGGTTCCTTCACTCTGGCATTGGAGCGCATCCGGTCGCTCCAATCCGGTCCCGATGACACACGTCTGGAAGTAGTCTTTCCAGGCCTGTGTACTAAGACCTTAACACCTCGTAGACCCTGGTGGGCAGGAGCCCAGATCACTTTTGTGCGAGTTGGATCGGCGGGAGCGCGTCTTAGAATTTGGGAGGCAAGAGGTGATATTTCGCCTGCAAGATAATCTTCACAGGCCCGGCGAGAGTCTGTGATAACCGTTCTCGATTTTGAATCAGCGGCAGCGAGAGCTATTGCGACTTCCTCCGCTCGTGTTGAATTTGGGGCCCGAAAAGATAGCCCATCGACATTCATTCCCCGGTGGACTACGGCAGCCGTGAAGAATCCCGCGGGCGACGGCCCTGTGATGTCCACGTAGTAGACGCCCTCTTTATGTCCATATTGCCTCTCAAGCGTGCGAACCCGCGCTTGTCGTCTGCCTTCATGTGAAGCCATGTCCATGTTACGCGGGAGCGGAGCGACCAAGAGCATGTGGCGCCACAGCACCGGGATGTTCTCCGTCCCCTCTGGTATGCACGTGTGTTGGTTAGTTAGTTATCGTGGGAGGGGCGCCCAAACTGGGCAGTACAAACTCGCCCAGTTATCCATCCTTCTTAGTTAGTTATATGGGGTTTTATGGCGCATAAGCAACTATGGCTATCATGCGCCAAACACAAGGTTAGATGATGTTATGTCAAGTGTATAGAGGTTACATTATAATAGATTTAAAACATTGGCTTTCTTTAGAAACTTACAAACAAGTAAAAACTCGACAAGTGTTTGCTCGCCTAAAAGCAATGCGGAATGAAATGGAATGTGTTCATTGTAAAATACCGTAAAAAAAAATTTTCTAAGTTCTTCGAGATGCGAACAAGAAATTAAAATGTGAGTGTTGTGTTGTGTTGGGTTTATTGGCGCATAAGCAGCTAAGGCTATAATGCGCCAAGAAGAAGGTATGGAAAAATTGGCTTGAGCAGAGTTTGAAAACAAAGTGGATAAAAACGGTGGTGTAAAGAGCCTAAAAGTTATTTTTACTAACTAGCTGATGAAAGACAAGAATTTTAAAAATGTCTGATAGCAGAAACTTTTAAAGGTTGGGTTACCTCCGCAGACATCCTTGGCTCGGCAAGGATTTCGAGGCTCCCAACAACTCAGATAAAGACCTCAGCCTCCTTCTCATGATTGAGAAAGTGGCTGAGGTGTATAATTGTATGTAGTGAAGCACAGGGTGAGTAGATTAGAGTTGATAAAGAATACTGGCCTCCCTTAAAAAGCTAAAAACACAGGGTATACTGACAAGTGCATCTTCGCCTAAAATCAATGCTGGATGAAAAGGAATGCGTTCTTTGTAAAAGGCAGTAAAATGTTATTTCCTTAGTGATTCAAGTTCCGTACATGAGAATAATATGTGGTTTACTGTTAGTTCATCTCCGCACTTTTCACAAACAGGTTTGTCTTCTTTTGTAAGTAGGAAGTTGTGTGTGATATGGGTGTGCCCAATTCAGAGACGGCATAAAATAACTTCGATGAAACGTTCTTGGTGGGAGCATGACTTCCATTCTTCTATAAATGGTTTTACTAAGTGGAGCTTATTATTACCTTCAATATTCCATTCAGACTGCCATTTATCTCTGAGCTCATACTGTACTAACTTCATGCCATCTTTGTAGGGAATGTTAACTTTCTTTATTTGTTTGTTCCGAGCTTTCGCAGCACATTTATCTGCTTTCTCATTGCCAGTGATTCCAATGTGGCTGGGAACCCAGCAAAATTTTATGTCTTGTACCAGTATTGTGGCGCTTGTTATGTTGTGCATATTACCAATTAGTGGTGTCACTGCATTTCTATGGTGAAGTGAGGTTAGTATGCTCAGAGAATCAGTGTAAATGATACTGTTCTGAATGTTCTCATTTATTATTTTTTCTACAGCCACCATGACTGCGTAACACTCGGTGGTGAAAATGGATGTACACTCAGGTAGCCGTACTATTTTTTCCCAACTATTCTGAACTGCAGCACTTCCCACGTAGTGCGCCGATTTTGATCCATCGGTATAAAATGCTTCGTATTCTCCGTATTTTTCATTGAGTGCTAAATATTCTTGTAATATCTGTTCATGTGGTGTATGTTTTTTTCCCAAATTGTGTTAATGTGAAGTCGCACACAGATGGTAGGCAGTACCAAGGCGGGAGTGGATCAGGTTTGCGGGCAATATTAGGCAATATGTTCATTATGTCTGCTTCTTGGCATTTCTCTTCAAAGCGGAGAAGAAGTGGTCTGATTGCTAGAGGTTTGTTCGTAAATAGTGTTCGAGATGGACACTTTGTAACGAGTGCGTAACAGATGTGTTTAGGCTGGGAACGGATCATAAAAATGTATGAGCATGTGAGCATTGTTCGTCTGTCTGCAAGTGGTGGTTCATTGGTTTCCACGTAAAGACTTTTTATGATGTCCTGTAAGCACAAGTTGAAAGACGAAAACCCATATTGTGCACAGGGTCCAGTCGCTTCAAATACGACGGCCTTGTTGATCCATACACTATACAGCCATAATCTAAAACGGAACGTACTACAGAGCGATAAATCTGTAGAAGGCATACCTAATCAGAACCCCAGTGTTTGCGTGAAAGGACTTTGAGTACGTGCTGTGATAGCGACGCTTTCTTTTTCAGTGCATTTATGTGAGGCAGGAAAGTAAGCTTTCTATCGAAGGTGATGCCTAGAAATTTATGTTCCTTCTTTAAAGGTAGTTCGGTTTGGTTTAGATGTAATGTGGAATCTGTGTGCAAGCCTAGTTTGAGTGAAAAAAGTAAGGCCACTGTTTTCTGTGGTGAGAACTGGAAACCATTCTTGTCTGCCCATGTTGCCAGTTTGTTGATTGTAAGCTGTACTTGTCTTTCGCATGTAGATATATTGGAAGATGTGCATGCTATCTGAAGATCGTCAACATAGACTGAATACATAATGGACCTTGGGATTATTTTCTTAATAGAATTCATTTTCACAACGAACAGAGTTGTGCTTAAAATACACCCTTGAGGCACTCCATTTTCCTGAATAAAATTCCTCGAAAGGGTTGAGCCTAGGCGGACATTAAATGAATGGTTAGAAAAAAAGTCTTTAATGGAGTTCAGCATTCTGCCACGGATGCCGAGCTCAGCTAAGTCTTGAAGAATCTCAAACCTCCAGGTAGTATCGTATGCTTTCTCTAAATCAACAAAGACGCTAAGACAGTGTTGTTTGTGTATAAAAGCTTCTCTGACAGTATTTTCGAGGCGGACTAGGTGATCTGAAGTGGAACATCCCTTTTTAAATCCACACTGATGAATATCAAGAAGTTCACAGGATTGAAGAACAAAAGTTAATCTTATATTAAGGACACTTTCAAAGGATTTGACGAGACACCTGGTTAAGGCTATGGGTCCATAACTGCTAGGAGAGGTTGGGGGTTTACTAGGTTTAAGAAACGGTACAATAATAGCTTTCTTCCAGGCTTCCGCTATTTTCCCAAATATTCAAACTGTGTTAAAGAATCTTAAAAGTGCGTCCACGGCTGGTTCGGAAAGATGGGCAAGCATTTCATAATGTATTTCGTCGGGTCCTGGAGCAGTTTTTTTGCCGGTAGATAGTACTCTGTTGATTTCTTGGAGGGTAATTAGACTATTGAATCTTTCATTTGTACCTCCACTTGTTGGGAGCCTGTTTTTCAGCTGTATTTTTGTATTTTAAAAAGGACTGCGTGTAGTGTGATGAACTTGAAATTGCAGCGAAATGTTCCCCCAATATGTCTGCCTGTTCCTCTATGCTTGTCTGTGTGCCAGGTGTTGTTAAAAAAGGAATTGTGAATGGTGAAACGTTGCCGTTTAATTTTCGAACCTGCTCCCACATTTTTTTTTTTTTTAGATGGGATCTGACTGTTGATAGATGAAACATAATTTTGCCATGAAGCTTTCTCGGCACTGCGACGGACGTACCGAGCTTTAGCTTTTGCCTTTTTAAAATTTAAGAGATTTTCATGTGTGGGATACCTGCGGAATTTACCCCAAGCTCTATTTTGCTGTTTTTTTGCTTCTTTACAGTCTTTTGTCCACCACACTTTATGGTTTTGTCGCGCCACTCCTGACGACTGAGGAATAGCTGTGAGTGCGGCAGTTATGATACAATTAGTGAACTTTTCATTTATCTGGTCGATGGTAAGATTTTCTAAAACTGTTTTCTAAAGTTGCTTTGGCTCTAAAAATGGATCAGTCGGCTAGGTGAAGCTTCCAGCGCCGTGGCCTTGTGGGGATTATTTCCGGTGGGGATGTTAAAGTGATTAGTACAGGGAGGTGATCGCTGCCATAAGGGTTGTCAATAACGTCCCAGCTAAAATCGTTAAAAACAGAAGGTGAACTAAACGACAGATCTAAACAGGTCATTTTCCCTGAGGCAGGGGAGCAGTATGTGGATTTTTTCTGTATTTAAAAGGCATACACTATTTGTGAGGATCAAATCTTCGATTATTTGACCCCTAGAGTCACAGCGCTCACTTCCCCAAAAAGGGGAGTGAGCGTTAAAATCCCCGACTACTAGATATGGTTCTGGAAGTTCATCAATGAGGCCTTGTAGATCGTGGACTGTTAGTGTGAGATGTGGAGGAATATATACAGAACAGATAGAAATGGATTTATAGCTGACGACACTGACCGCTACGGCTTCAAGTTTTGTTCTGATTTTGATTTCTCGAGCAGGAACGCCGCTTTGTACGTGTCGTGACATTCTATTCAAGACTTATGTCAGGTCGGTTCTGGACTACGCGTGCACTGTCTGGGACCCGCCTACTGCTAGAGATAAAGATAAGTTGGAGAGGGTGCAGACATTGCCTCTCATTTCGTGTCTGGCACACGCGGGGCTCGTTACAGTGCATCGTGTACGAAGGATGCGCTCAACTGGGAATTGCTTGACACGCGCCGAAAGAAGTTGCGTCTGAAGCTGTTTCATGCTGTTTATTATTCAACTGTTCGGGTTGAACGCGAAAGGTATGTGCAGGAGCCTTTTTATAGATCCAACCGTGTTGACCATGTTTTTAAAGTCCGCGAATTCGCGGCAAAAACTGAATTGTTTAAAATGTCTTTTTTTCCGAAAACCATTAGAGAATGGAACAGACTACCGAGCGATGTTGTGAGTGTGACATCAAATGATGCGTTGTTTCGTTCTTTAATGATGTGATGCGATTGTGATGTGTTCTTTTGAAGTGAGATGTACATGGTGAAAGTTTTATGCTTGTAACTCTGCCTGCGAGCGGAGGTGTCATGTGTGCTTCTTTGTTGTACATTGCCCCCCCTCCCCCCCCACTGTAATGCCACGGCGCTGTGGGTTCCTTACTAAATAAATAAATAATCACGACGCCTCCAGAGAGTCTATTTGCCTGCTCACGACCGCGTCTAAAAGTTTTATAATGCTTCAGGATGTTCATATATTGTGGACCTAGATTGGCTTCCTGGAGACATAAGGCTACGGGTGACATTGACCCTAAAATATTTTTTATGTCATCGTAATTTCCCAATATTCCTCTACAGTTCCACTGAACTAGAAAAGCCATGCTTGTTTTGGGGTAGGAACAACGAGGGGTTTACTTATGTTCTGGGGCCGTTATGGTAGCCCTGCCTTTTTTCCGCTCAAGAGAGCTGTTCCGCCGAGGTAAAGCAGGCGGGCTGGGAGTTTGGTCCATCACCTCGCAAGAAGTGCTGGACGACCGCGGAGAAGCCGCGGGTGTGTGGGTGTCAGGCCTTCCCCGACGAGGGGAAGTCCTGCGGGATGCTGACCCGTGGGCCGGCACTCCCTGGCTTGGAGTTGTCAGGGCAGCCTTCGCTGTCTCTGCCTGGGGCGTGAATGTTCCTGCCACAGGCGCGGTGGAAGTAGCCGCGGCAGGTGCCGGAGTGCTGTTTGGTGCTACGCCCCTGCGCACCACATCAGCGAAGTTTGGTTTCGCTGTGAAAGAGAATGCATTTGTCAGTGCAAAACGCCTTCTGGCTTCTTTAAATGAAATGTTTTCTTTGTTCTTTATGGTGACGATTTCTTTCTCCTTTTTCCAGGACGGACACGCCCTGGAGTATGCAGCGTGGTCTCCTTCACAGTTCGCGCAGAGTAGGGCTGCGTCACATTCCTCAGAAGGGTGGTCCTTCGAAGCGCATTTCGCGCAGGTTTTGCGGCCGCGGCAACTCTACGAGCCGCGGCCAAACTTCTGACAGTTGAAACAGCGACGGGGATTCGGTATGTAGTGTCTGACGGTGATTTTCAGGTATCCAACATCGATCGTTTCGGGCAAACTGCTGGTGTTAAATGTGAGGACCATGTGTTTGGTGTCTATTTGTTTGTTGTCCTGGCGGATTTTGATCCTGTGCATTGTTGCGAAACCGAAACCGAAACAAGACCGTCCCAAGTCGGAAGGCAAGACAAGCCAAGCAAGCTGGGAAAGGGAAACAAAGGAGCGCCCCTTGGGGCGCCAGTCGTGTCATGTAACCTGGAATAAACGGATGTCGTTTGCACCCGCTGAACGAAGTTATCTATTTTTAACGAACGCGACATAATATAAGCTGGTGCCGAAACCTGGGATATACCCCGAGACCTAACGAAGACGACTACCTGGATGCGACGGCAACGAATAACGAAGAAACAGCCCATTTCTACTCCGAGGCCGCCGCCCAGTGCTACCGAGTGCAGCGACATGGACAGACACAAAGCTAAGAGATCAGCTGTCCAATCACAGGTGACTCGACTCATTGCGGAAATTGACTCCTGCATGAAAAGCCGCACGGGCAACGAAAAGGAACTCAGTGTCTTTTTGGCAAGAATGAGCTCTCTACAGACCCGTCTAAACGAAGCTAACGCCGCTGTCGAGACGCTATTGCCAGCGAAAGAAGCGGAGCAGGACTATACCGAAACCATCGAGTATGACGACAAGATCGTTACATACATTGCGAAGCTCCAAGCGGAGATACAAGAAATCCAAGGAAAGAGGCAGCCGAAAGAAGAGCCATCACCAAGCAACGACGCAGGCGCGGCAACCACGACCTGCCAGGTGAAGCTTCCAAAATTAGAGCTCGTAAAATTTGACGGCAAAGATGTATCCTGGCAAGAATTTTGGGAACAGTACGAGCAAATGATTCACAAGAACGATCGGCTGACGACCTTGGACAAGTTCGGGTACCTAAAATCGGTTGTGACTGGCGAAGCAGCAAGAACGATAAAGGGCCTTCCCCCCATATCCCAGTGCTATGACGACGCCATCTTGCTGCTGAAAAGACGCTTCGGCGGTGAGGACGCCATCGTGCAAGCGCACATGCGAAAGCTCTTGGACCTTGAGCCTGTGCGAAACGCCGAAGACATACGGTCCCTCCGACGGTTGTACGATGCCCTCGTCTCTCACCTCCGCGGGCTGGAGGCGCTCGGCCAGAAACAGGAGACCTACGGCACGCTCCTCTACCCCGTGGTACAGCGCGCCCTGCCGAAAGAAATATTGCTCGAGTTTCACCGAGCTGTGGCGAGGGAGGAACCCTCCGAAACGTCAACACAGAACACGGAACGAACTGGATCTGCGCTGAGGAGCGACGGCGCACCGGGGCAGCCAAAAGAAACAGCTACAAAAGGTACTCCGTCTTTATTCACGAAGTTACTTGACTTTTTGAGGATTGAAGTGCAAAGCCGCGAGAATCTGGTTGCTCAGCAAGGTACTGGCAAGAAGCACCAGGTGTCAATACTGAAGACGTTAAACCCAACTGGGAGTTACAAGAAGAGCATTGGAACGAAATTTAAATCATCAGCTGCTGTACTGCAGCAGTCAGCAAGCAGATAATTGTTTTCTTTGCAAAAGAATAACCACGAATCCGCTCCCTGCCGTGCTGGCATTTCGCTAGAAGAAAAGAAGAAAATGCTACGTTTGGGAAGACGCTGCTTCCGCTGCATGAAACCAAATCACCGTTCTAACGAGTGCAGAAGCAGCATTAAATGCGGTGACTGTGCAGGGCGGCATGCGACAACAATGTGCGACTCAGAATTTACTCATCCGAAAGTCAAGGCAAATGCAACCGAGGTGACAACAGTCCCAGTGAATTTGCAATCTACCGTGAAAGAAACTCGCAAACGAGAAGTACTGCTACAAACGGCAACGGCGTTGTGTGCCGGTGAAACGAAAGCGGTATACTTACGAGCGCTCTTTGACGGCGGAAGCCAACGTTCATTCATCACGAAGCGAGCCTCAGAAAAACTCGGGTGTCGAGTTCTCGGAACAGAAACGTTGAAAGTTGGCGTGTTCGGTGGACACCAGTCGGAACGAGACTTTAACAGAGTGCTGGTGTCGCTAACCGCACAAAACAAGAAGATTCAACCGATCGAAGTTCTTGAGACGGACATCATATGCGAACAACGAATCCCGATTCCTGAACACAGGATCAAGAAACTACTTGGACCTTTGGCTGCGGCCGACAGGACCTGCGATAACGAAAGAGGTGACATCGACCTCCTCATCGGAGCAGAGCATTACTGGGAATTTGTAACTGGAAGAAGCAAGCAGCTAGACGGTAAACTCCGAGCAGTCGAGACTGCCTTTGTGTGGTGCATTCAAGGACCTGTAGGAGCAAACATGGTTGATTCACAGAGCATGCAAACCATCGCCCTCCGCATATCACTGGCCGAGAGTGAGACTATGAACTGCTTGGAACGTTTCTGGACCCTGGAGTCTATCGGAGTCACGGATAACGACGACTGTGTTGGGCAACAGCTACTCGAATCTTTCGAACACAATATCAGGCGTAGTGGATCTCGATACGAGGTAGCCCTTCCCTGGAAGCAAAACATAGATCTAAGCGACAACAAGGGGACTGCGGAAAAACGCCTGTCCCAACTGACAAACCGCCTTCGAAGAAATCCCGAATTACTGGAAGCCTACGACGCAGTCATCAGACAGTATTGCATGGAAGACATAGCTGAGCCAGTAGTAGAAAAAGAAGAACAAGGAAAACTGATCTACTACATGCCTCATCAGCCGGTGTTCCGAGAAACGAGCAATACCACAAGATTGCGGGTGGTTTTCGATGCTTCTTCGCATGGACAGAAGTTAAAGTCATTGAATCAAAACCTCGAGAGTGGTCCGAATTTGACAGCCGACCTTGTCGCACTGCTACTGAATTTCAGGAGCAACAGAATCGCCTTGGTGGCAGATATTGAAAGGGCATTCTTACAAATAGAGATAAGAGAGAACGACAGAGATGCATTGCGCTTTCTGTGGTACCATACGAAGCCAGGTACGAGTGGACCAGCAGGCGAGGTGCAGACTTTGCGAATGAAGCGAGTTCCTTTCGGAACCACAGCGAGTCCTTTCTTGTTGACAGCAACTCTTCAGCATCACTTGAAGAATATGGAAGAGTATCCGGACACAGCATCACTGCTGGCGCATTCCTTGTATGTGGATGACCTCTTAACGGGAGCCGAAAACGAAGAGGGAGCCCTGAAGATCTACGAAGAAGCTAGGACCATCTTCAGCGCGGCCTCTATGACACTCCACAAGTGGGCGTCCAACAACCAGGCATTGAACGACCGGTTTGCGACGGATGATTGTCAAGCAAGACACTTAGGATACCTCCCAGGGGTCCTTAAGGTGTTAGGACTGACGTGGAATCCCAGCACAGATAACCTCACCTTCACCCCACAGTCTATCGAGCTGCCTGAGCCAGCATGGCCAGGATTCTGGTTCATGCGCCCCTAGTTCACAAATCTGCCACCACGCGCCGCATGAAGTTGAGCTCCTCCTTCTCCTCTTACATTCCTCCTTCCTGGGTTGGGGGAGAGATGCCTCACCTTCCCGCATTCTCCACTTTGTGTGCGCTCCCCTCACGTGAACCCAGCTTTTCGGGGCCCCGGCAGAGATTCCCTTTATTCTTTTGTCACCCAGCGTATTCAAGGCGCGCTGATTGTGTCGCTCCCCTACTCGCTCCCTTCTTTGCTGGGGTGAAAGAAAAGAAGCCGGACCGTGGCTAGTGCGGTGTACGCATGCCAACTTCGTCAAAAAATTTGGGGGCGGTTTAGCCCTGCTAACTACGAAATATTTTTCGAAAGCAAGTTTTTTATGTGGTCCCGACGCGCTCGCTCGTGAGCGAGCGCGTCGAGACCGGCCGTGCTATGCTTTGGTTGTTTGCTTTGAGAGGTTGAGTCGTGCCACATGAATGCGTACTTTAATCAAAAGTGCTCCCATCGCAGTGAGGCTATACTATGGGCTGCTGCATAAATTGCGACAAGAAAGCGCGCCCGGGGTGGATAGAGGAGATTACAAGGACTATTTTGCGTGATAGGTACATTTTTTATTAAGCGCGTACAGTGACCACATGGGCATAAGTGACACTGATATTGCGTACGCATTAACAATACGAAAGCAATGAAACTTCCAGGGACACTCGTTCAAGCAGTGAAATGCGTAATTCCCGACGCTCATACTTAGAGCCCACTCACGAATACTTGTATGTGGCTCTTACTCTGTGCATTAAACATATTAAAATCGTGTATTAATCACTGCATTTCAACACTCATGTTATTGGCCTCGATAGCAGTCAGCTCTTCGAAACTTCTGTCGATGTGGTGCAAATGCAGTACGAATGTGTTGAGTGAGCAAGTGCTGCAGTATAATAAGCGGCAACACCTGATGCTGCGCTTCATGCTTGTTTCACTGACTCATTGTGCGCGGTACGTGATTTATCCAATGTAACAATTAGTAGTGTGGTAGTTCACATTTTTTCTAGGTTGGTAAAGTGTCTCCGATGATTATTCGTTCACCGTCGATAAGGGCTTTACCACTGCTGCAAGCGATGCTAGTTTTGGAAAATATTCAAGTGGTGTACGCAAACTATGAAGAGCTAAAGAAGACTTCATAGACCGGCATGCTGGGAACTATTCCGAAGCGTTTCCCGTCTGTTCGGCAAGAAACTACGCCTTTACCCAGTGCAGCACTCAAGAGTCAAACCTTAGTTAAATGTTGTTGATTATGATTTAAATTTCTTGAGAAATGAAGAGAAGTTATTTTAGATAACACGACGTTTAAAAGCTGACTGGGTTTCTCAAGCGCGGCGGCTTGGCGCTACACCCAGCCCGCTTGTGCAGTGGTCCACGCGCGCGATTCATTAGCGAGAGGACGCTACGTGCGCGCGGCCCTGAATATGCAGTGAATTTACCCGTCACGGATGCGAATACGTGCAACAATACCTAGGCGCGCGCACGCGAGTGGCGCGAACATATAGTTTTTTTTTTTTGCATTTTGCCTATGTTGTGCAAAGCTACCCCTGCCTTTTTTCTCTGTCGCTTCGCTACGTACTTCTCGCTATCCTCTCCCTTTGCCTTTAATTCCACCGGCGCAGCTCCAATGTTTGAGGTCATCATCATCATCATCAGACTGACTACACCCACTGCAGGGCAAAGGTATTAGATAGCAATCACCGCGGCCGGCAACATTTTTAATTTCGTTATTGTATTTTTGTCAGTTGTTGCCTCTGGCAAACCACTACTACTACTACTACTTCTTCAAGGAGGGACTGCAGGGGAGTTGCAGGTTCTTTTTAAGCCCACAAACGCGGGTTAAGCACAGGGAGCTATTTCAAGGGAACGATTAACATTCCCCCGCGACTTTTAAATCAGCCAGGGCAGCAGGTTGGGCATGTTGGTTATTCATTTGCATTTGTGATGGAACAGCGCAAAAACCGGTGTTCCGGTGTTTTACTCTGTTCCATCACACACACAAAAAAATTAACTGTGCCATGACTTAGGGCCGTTTCACATGCATGCGATTCTCGCCTGCGACGCTGTGACTGGGGAGGGCCGTCGGTCCAGCCGCAGACGGCCTGCGACCAAGTTCCGTCCGGTTGGAATTCAGTCGCAGCGTCGGTGTGTTCGCTCTGCGACTGACCAATGGGCAGCGCGGAGAGGGCGCGTGTCACGTGGGAGCTGTTGCCGCGGCCACGGCCGGTCTCGAGGCGCGCGTGTAGCCGCGGCAACAGCTCCCACGTGACATAACGTCACGCGCCGTCTCGGCATGGGGTCACGTGGGAGCTGTTCCCGCGGCGTAATCAAAACTGTTTATTCTAATCACAACATACGAAATATTGCCTTGCATCTAAAAACACGCTGGTCATAACATCGTCAACACATTCCGTGCAGCCTTTCTGTCGAGTTTAATCGTGGGTTGCCTATGCAAACATCGACCAACCTTGCGTGTCCCTCCGACCGAATTCGCTGGGTACGCGTTGCATGTGAAAGCACTGTGCGAAAATCGCACTGCGGCGTCACCGACTAGGCTGACTATTTTCTTTCTGCGCAAGTCTGGCTCGGACTCGAGCACAATGGTTCTGTTGGAAGTCAGTCCTGTTGACAGACGCCTCGAAGGGCTAGGCCACCGCGCTTCGCTCTACGTTCATTTGTTTGACGTAAGCATTGTGCTGCTTCACCTTACCCCCATATTTCACAGCCTACGACACCAAGCACTTGAAGCAAGGTATTACATACCACGCCTTAGGCCTTTTCTTTAGGATGACTGTCTTTGGGACGGTGGAGGAGGCGTCCGATAATGGTGACCGGCTTGTGTGTAGTTTACATCCCTTCCTTTTTGAGAATACTGGCCAAGGTTTCGCTGACTTCGTCTTAATCAAAACTTGCTTGCATTTCACTGTACCCTTCGGACATGACTTTTTGGCAGTGTTCTTCCTACAAAGGCTACAAGAACAAGACGCACTGTTCGCAACATCAAACCCTACTGAAAAAAAGGTCTATGATGCAATAACCTCATAGAGGCTTCATCATAGAATATCGTGCAATTTTTATGACATATCATACAATTTGTATGATATTCTGTGGCATCTCTATGATGACTGTGTGATTTTACAGAAATGTATGTCATTTCTATGATAATTTTCTATGATTTGTATGATAAGTATATGATATTTGTATGACAAACTGTATGAGTTTATTGCAACATACAACTTTTTCCAGCAGGGAACTGATGAAGAAGAGGGAGGTGTAGTACCATGAAGGGCGAAGGATGATGTGACTCATGTGAGCTGTTGCATAGGTAGGGAGAAATTGGTGTTATTTTTTAAGAGCGGTTATTTTGCAACGGGGGATCGGTCGTGGGTGGTAAGGGGGCGGGAGAGAAAATGACAGTAGGGGGGCCTCCTGTTGTGCCTTTGCCTGCCTTTCTTTTTCCCCCTTTTACTTTTCCTCGAGTCGTAGAGCGCAGACCGTGGTTGCCTCTGGAGTGCGCTGTTTTTCTGCTCCCTACAGTGAAACAGGACTGAATCGGCGCCTCTCCGAAAACGGCCCGGAAAGGTCTCATACATGAACGCACTCTTGTCTCTAGGCTGTCATAAAAAAAAAAAAAAATCTTACAACCCGTAATGTGTCAGTCCTGGCGAAGGGTCACTCCATGCGCGAAAGAAATCTCCCAAAAATGACATCAGAGCTTTTGCAGAGGATCAGTTACATTCTTTAATGCCTTCCACCAGCTTTGTTATAAGCAGAGCGCGTGGTCATGGCGTGGTACGAAGAGTTGCACAAAAATAAATTTCGGACGATTTAGCGCGGTTACTCCACATGCGCAGGTGCGCCCGCACTCCGGTTTTCACTGAGGTTGCGGTGTTCGGATCCATTGCGCACGGATGCTGTTGAAGAAATGATATCCAAAACACAGCGCAAGAGACTGGTAGTTTAGGATTCGGGATGCTCGGTTGCGGCGATGTAGTTGTCTAAAATTGATCTGTTCGCGCTGGCCCGGGTTCGAAACCCACTCGCGGCCGTAAAACATTTTCGATTATTTTATTTCAGGTGAAGCAGGCTTCAGACATACAGACAGACCACGTCGAAATCGAGAATTCAAGCCTTAGTGCCGCACCAAAAAATGCGACCCCGTCAGCTGGCTGTTGTTTTACCAGTTTGTGGAGGTGGCGGTTGATAAAAAAACGGCCGCTCGATGGAACCGCAACACCGAGTGGCCGTGGTTCTCGTCTGCTCACTTACTGAAAAATACAGCATGCTGAAAGGCTTTTCCTAGAGCCTTTACTTCGTTCCTTCTCATTAAACGTGCGTGCACTGTGTTATTATGGCTTGTGTGCAGTATCAAATAAAACAAACCATTGTGAACGGGCGAGACCTTTCAGCGGCCACGTAATTGGTGAAAGCTTCAAAAACCGCGTGTTCTCGCCTTGTGTGGCTAGAAACCAGTCGAATGCAGCAAACTTTCCGTTTCTCCAGAGATCATCTGGCGACGACAAAGCGTCGAGGCTCCAATGTCACTATATCAAAAACAAAAAGAAAACGCTCAGAGTAGAACACAAAAATCACAGGACGTGATTAACACTGTAGAACGCGAGATTTCAGGTGATGAAATTCGTATTTCTTATTGGCATTTATTTTCATATTGCTTTCAATACGCATGGCCTCACTATTCTTTCACTCGTGATGTAACTGTGCTCGTACCTCTCAGACGTCAACGCCAACACCGACGATGCACAACCAAGAAACATGCCCTCAACAGCTGTCGATGTTAATACGTCGCAGAGCGTGCACTGAGAATGCAGACAACGAAGGCAGCTCCGTGGAAGATACCCGCTTTCACTGTGGGTCGCTTGGCGGCCTTGATGTCCGCTGACGCACCCTAGCATACTCTCGACGTGCCGGCATTCATTGTGTCTGAAGTAAATGGACAACTTGCAGAATTGCAGGAAAGCTTATTTACATGAAGGTCTCTTCAAACCAAGAACCCTCGTTCACAGACCGCGTTTCCACTTCCTGCTCGGCTGGCTCAAGGGGTTAGCGCGAAGGGGGATGAGTCAGTAGCGCTCCATTGTATCGTTCTTGGAAGAACGTGAGGGGGGCTGCTCCCTAATATGCCGGAACCTGAAGCCTCGACGCACGCCTCCAGCCATCGAGATAGTGTAAAAAGAAGTTGCCGAAAGGTTACCATGATGCGTTCTCTTGACAAGTACCTGTCCCGACCCGCTCCTCACATCCTTTCCACAACTTCTGTCTTATATTGAAAACGGGACATCTCCCCCCTCATTTTTCGAACGAGAATGTTCGGTTGAAAAATTGTTGAGGGCACTCGATATGCTGAAAGTGTGCTCCAAGGGCCCTTCTTTGGCGTACGCGCTCAAGGTGGGCGCTCTTGGAATGCCACAGAACCGGTATAAGCATGCGCACTATAGGAGACGTCACCGGACCACCACCGGAACGCACGGGCGCTCGCGCACGCGTAGGAAGCGGGGTCCGGTTTACGACATTCGGAGGACAGCGGGGCTCTCGGCGACTCTTTTCTTCATGGCTTGAAGCTCTATCAGGTTCCCAGAACTTTTCGCGGTTCGAGTTGCCCTTCAGAACACCCAACCTCTTTTCTTCACGGCTCGAAATTACTTCCGTCGGCTTCAGAGGGGGAGCCAGCCAGCACCAAGAACATGGAGGTGCATGCCCTTTTTCGGCGCCCGTTCGGCGTACGCCGTCGCTGTACTGCTTGCAGCATCGGTTCATGTTTGGTAAACTTCGGTATGCCGGGCACTCGGGCAAGTGGTTTGTCAGCGGAACGTTTTATCATATCCGTTCTAGAAGCCGCGCAGCAGCTGCGTGAAAGTGTGGAAGTTAAGCTGAAAACGATCTGGCTCCCGTGAGAAAGTCGGAAAGAGGAAAACATATTGCGTTAGAGCTGCGCTGGCTGGACTGTACAGAACAAAGACCCACACGTACTGGTAGTACACGAATAAGTGTAGGCCGGTTTTTTGAAGTGAGCGTAGTTCTAACATTGCAATCGCACGAGCTAACCCTGTTACAAGTAGAGATGCCGTGTTTTCGGTATCCGTTAAACTCCGTTAAATTCCGAAAAATGACCCTCGCGGCATTTTGATATGAATGCTGGAAAACCAATAAACACTGATTTTCAGCCGTCCTTGAAGAAAAGAATGCCAGTTTCAAGTGAAGAAATGTACTCTACTTTTTTTTTCTCTAGTTCACCCGGAACACAGCCGCAATGAACTGTCCTTGGTACCATTCCTTTCAATCGAAACCAAATTCTGTTGTCGCGTTCCTTTGTCTTCTCTTTACCAGCGTGACGGTTTTCAAGTGTGTAGGTCAGGCATAAGTTTCCTGTAACAAGGAACGCAACAGGACACGAGAGTACCCAGGACAAGCTCCCCACCCGACAAAATCTTCTGCTCTTTCCGCTCAGCAGTGCTTCAATAATGGCTGCGTTTGGGCGAGTTGGTTAGACATGTTAAACCTGGAAAGCGCAATAAAAACAACGGAAAACAGAAAGAGACAGACACACGAGCGCTCGTGTGTCTGTCTCTTTCTGTTGTCCGTTGTTTTTATTGCGCTTTCCAGGTTTAACATCAGCAGTGCTTACAGGCTCCAGGGGAATACGGCGGGATTTTCACATTGCCTGCACGTCTCTCTCATTGCCAGTTTGGCAACTTGCCACTGTGGTTCCCCTGAGAGCTGGTACTTTTTTTTTAGCGTTCATTCATGTTCTTGGTTTCTGGAGAACAATCAAACAAAAGGTGAAAAGCTCGAGAGCGTGCTAGCAGTACTCGCTATCCCCGAAGACATGACTGTATATATAGTTTTTGTGAAGTGTAATCACGTGGTATAGAACATCGAAGCAATAAACACAACAATAAAATCATTGGAATCAGAGGAGGCACTTGTCTGCCGCGTGTACTCAATCCTGGTTCATCTAGCCTGCACCTTCACTGGTCAATACCTTCCTGAATGGTCAGCGTTTGGTGCGAAGACCGATATATTCGCTACTCGAGAAGCTATGAAGTCCGCGAGAAATATATACGCAGCTTCCGCGAAAACTCACTTGATAGCGATGACTTATGGCATCAAGTGCAAGTTGTGGACCCGTCCATAGAGCAGGAATTGATGACAAAGAAGTCTTTAATGGATTATTTTAGCCTGCTGTGAGCTCTGCAGACCACCCGTTTTTGAAAGAAGGATCTCAGAATAATCGCTGTTCAAAATTACATCTGCTGACGTTTGCTTTCACAGCTTATGTAGAGCGCGCTGTAAAGTACGGCCGGTCTTGTTAAAACCATCTCTTGATTTTCCTGCCGTCCCCCCGTCAAGCGCAAATGTAAAACGTGTGCTTTCTGACCGCATTCCTCCGATGGCTGACAAATCTCTCAATGTACGTGTCCATTTTTTTTTCACTACGTGTAAATATAACATTTTATACTCTTTAAAGCCTTATAGTTCCATTACGAGAAAATCCGGCGCCGTGCGTTCGTCGTTCCAAGTATTTGCGTGTATATGTACTACATACACTGCAGACAATCCAAGCGATGCCATCACTGGCAAAGGCTCAATGCGGTGGCAATATTCCCAACTACATTCGCGCCAAAATTTTGAATAACCTTATGTCGTGCAGCGTTCCGTTGCTGTCATAGCATTTCTCTTTTATTTTTACTCGTTTGGGCATTAATTCATTGGGTAGGGTGTTTGGTATGTGTTTAATAAAAAAATTCAGGTGCGTTATATTTTCTCCAGTAACTATACAGCCGCTTTACAACACCTATCCCGATAAACGCCGGTTTCTCTCCGGCATTGAAAGTAGAAAGCGAAAATCATCGAACCAAAGAGAAAAAATAAACACCATATAACCCCCAAATGGAAAAAAAAGAAATACTGAAAACACGGAACCCTAGGTTTTTTAGTGAAACGCCTTAGCAACGAAATAAAGCACCCAAGCGCTTTCCAAGAGGCGCCATATGGTGCGTGTGTCATTATTCCAGAGGACGAGGCAAGCACAAGGGCCCCTGCCTCATTCCAGATAGAGGCAATTGCAGGCCAAATATATTCAGGGTGTTTCACGCAACTTGAACCAAAGATTACAAAAAAAAAGGGTTGCTGCGTAGCTAGGTGAAACCAACGACATGTTGTTGCTCACTGTGCACTCTAAGAAAAAAAGGTGTGATCTTAGTCTTTTTGAGGGGTAAAACACTTGTCGCTGAGCTGACACCTTTTTGGGGGTAAGGTTACGCTGTTTCTTGGAGACTAAGTATTTATGCTCTCGCACATATAGTAATGTTACGCTCTAATAGCCTAAGCTTGCACTGACATAAGAAAAGTAACTTTAAACCAGTTAGGTATAACATTACGCCGTTCTAAAAGGGGTAAATGTTAGCCTGAGGAAAGCATAAACATATCCTAGCATGCAAGGTGCAAGTTTGCACCTTTAGCAGGTAAATTTATGCTACGTATAGAAGTGCAAAGTTACTTTGTCAAAGACTAAACTTATACCGTCATAAACAGAGCAAAGTTTGCACCCCTGTGGTGCAAGCTTTATACCCTTATATGATGGATAAAGTTACCCTTCTAGTGGTACAAAGTAATGCCCTACTGCAAGGGGTATCTATGCACTACTCGGTGGTGTATTTATACTGTCCACACGAGAGCATTATTACCCTTCTGTAGCGTAAACCTGCCCACTGAATGCAGAACTAAAGTTGACCCATATGGTAGAAGCCCGAGTCTTTCTGGAAGTGCAGGCAGTGTCAAAATGTTGCGACGAATCTTTCATGTGAGATGGTCTGTGTCATTGTGTGTTCAGGTGCAGGTACTACTGCAGAATGTACACAAAGAATTCATAAACGAATGGGAGAAAGAAACATACCGTCATATTTATTTTGCCACATGCTACACCACATTACAGCAATGACCCTGGCAGTCTTCTTCATACAGGTGGAGGCAGTATGTACCATGTATTTGACCTGCACAGAGAAGAAAACATATAATGAATTTTGCAACCACAAAGCTCAGACGACGTAAACCACACAAAAGGCAGGGATAAATGGAAATGCATGAAAACAATGCCACAAGTGCAGGCTTCTGTTTATTATTGAGAACCAAAATCAGAAAAGATATGCAGGAAAAACAAAACATGTCCTAAATGGCAGCTACTTAATCACTCACATATGCTGACATTATCACAAGCACACTGGCTTCTCAGGAAAAATTCAGACTATTGTGCCCAGCTGCACGGTCAGGCTGTAGGCATCCCGGATGCCAGACTAAGAAGAGGGTCATATCGAGAAACAGAAAAACATGTGCATGAAATGGAAGCTACTAAAAGGTGATACTAAAATGAAATGCCGTTTAACAAACCCTTCCCTCCATTCTCGTGTTTTTATTTCTCCGTATCTAGAGTGGTTAAGGTCTCATGCAGCCCTTGCTATTAGCAACAATATGTCTCTGGTCTCTGATGCCATTATATGTTTTGTTGCCCATACAGTGAATTTTCTTCCTAAAAGGGAAGTGTAGGTGATTATCTGAGCATCAATGAGTGATACTTCCAACTGTAATTTTCCCTGCATATATTACCTGTGAATTCATTTCCAATTAGCAAACAGCAGGAAGCTTGTCCCTGTGATGGCATTTTTGGGTGCATTCCATTGTCACAGCCTTTCGATACAGTTTAAATACCTGGTGAAAGGCCTATGCACAAAGGCTATGCACTATAAATCTTAGTGTACCACTCCTGGAAAACAAAGAAAAGCTTTCGGCTAAATGTGAAATAATAGCAAGGGCAACTTACACATCTAAAGAATTGTCTCCATGCATGAGGTAACGTCATACCCAAAAAATTATTTGGACCACATTATAATACAGATACTTTTTATTCACGTTCATAGCCTGTTTCATACTACACCTCTACATTATGCCTGTGCAAGAAGCTTTGGTTATGGACTGGCCTTCACTGACAGACTACATTAACTACACAAGCAGCATAGAACAGTCTCCTTCTAAAGCACTATTTTTGCTTGAGGAAATTACAAATCTCGTCTTTTTATTTAGACAGTGCTGCTTCATCCAATGCTTGCAGCATATGCAGCAGCAGTAATTCTCATGAATTACATTTTGCTGGCACAATAGAATGTTACCTTTACACATCTTTTCAGATGCTTAGCATAATGAAATTGTAAACACTGACTGACAGCATTCAAGAATGGCTATTAAAACAGTTGCCTTCCATATCTGCTGTCACATGCAGGGAACGTGAGCTTAATTAAATTTTAAGTTCACTCCGATGTGAAATAAAACTAATATGGATTCATGTGAGTAGTTGGAAATTATTCACATCAGTGAACAGCACCTTCCTACCCAAAAAGAAAGTGTGAACAGTGCAAAGAAGATTAACAGCCTCACGTAGCTGCATATCACATTAAGCTTCACATGCATAAACGGTGCTAGTCATATTAGCTTGGTAGCATGCCACCCTGCCAAGCATTACCATAATTGTGTCATTTTTTTCTGACGTCAGCAACATGGATTGTAGGCAGCGCCTCTCAAACTAATTCAATATGAAATCTTTGCTGAAGTCCAGCCTACTTTTGCAGAAAAAAAACTGCATTTATACTTCATGCCATAAAAAGTGGTCACAATTAATCAAACCATTATTCAGAAATTCTTCCAGAACTAAGTCCTCGAAAACATTGAAAAGCTCTAAAATCTCTGTAATAGAATGGCTGCAGCTGTGCAACATAGCATACTATGTTCACGGATGGACATCAAGTGATGATGAACTTGCAACAATGTCCCAATTACATAAAAACATACATACCACACACATCTAGTCCCGGCCACTTGTACGGTTTTGAAGAATCCAGGCTGAACTTCGGTGCTAGGAGTGACAATGGTTGTGCACCTTTGCATCCCTCCTTCTCCCAGGTGCACTGCAATAGAGGCGTCATTTATAGCGTTAGTGTAATGGTTAGTGATAACTTATATGTTCATTAAACCACGTAATGGCAGCACACATGCTCAAAAAACTACAGGAATATTTTGAAAATAACAAACAACTTTTTCCAAATTTTATCCATTACAGCACTTGCCACATATTTATAAGAGGCATAATTGACGCAATGCACTGGCACAGTAAGCCTACACAAACTTCCACAGCACAATGGCCTATTACCAGTGAATTGCCACTAAGTGCCTAATATAATTAACATATTTTCTAACAGCCACTGCAGAAAAAAGAAAGAACTATACTGCTACTGCTTACGAGATTGACAGTATTCATTACAGAATTTTTGTTTCGTTGACAGATTACAGCAGTGCAACCAAAATCCTTATTGTTCTAAACAGAAAAGCTTAGATACTAGCGTATTCTTCTATTCAACCTCTTAGAGCGACATCAAACCTAAAGTCTCCCTCTTTCACAAGAGAATACAAGAGCACAAAAAGAGGTGACATAGACTGTACGCTTTTGTGAGCTAATGTTTGGCCACCAACTAGCCCCGACCTTTTCACTAGTAAAAAGAACTAAACAAGTTCACTTTTCTCTATTAGTTCTCAGCCTGAGTGAAGAGCCAGTTACATATCAACTTAACACCATTAGCAAGCGCATCTTGCCATTCGAATGCAGTAGAACTGCTGGCATGATAAGTCACATTCTGGGTTAGCAAAAATATTGCAAGGTGTAAGCGAAAACGGCCGCATGCCAGGAAGCGCAGAGCACAAATGAGCTGCTAATTTCGTGCCTATGCATAAATAAATTTCACGTTTACTGTTTTATCGTTTGCTTGCTAGTCCGTGATAAAGAAAAAAAAATTGACGCCGTCCATTCGCAAAAAAAAAAAAGCGGCCTGGCAGAAGGAGTTGCCTTGCAGCGCTAAAATTATAAAGGGATTATGGTCCAATAAGAATCACATATACAGTGCTGCAGTAGATGTGAGCACTGCGCGCAGTACGTGCCACAGAAGCGCGCACCCTAATTTACTCGCCCCTTTCTGAACGGAGACTGCGGCTTGGACTTACCTTACTGAATGGTCGTGAGCAGGGACAAATACTTGGCGTTGAAGAGACGACCGGCAATGTTCTTTCGCACGGCAGACGAAGGATCACGGCCTGCAGCGAAAGAAAGCATGAGAAAGACGCCGGCAGATTGCGCCGCTGCGATCGTGTGTTGTACAGACAGATTGCGCCGCTGCGATCGTGTGTTGTACACGATAGGCTCCCTCCGGCCGCACGCGACCGGCTCAAAACAAGAAAATAGCAACAAGCAGCGGCTCGCGCACACAATCCATGATAAAAAAATCTGTACTGAACACACCATAACTTGATGGCAGGAAACAACCCGTATGACCAAACGAAAATGTCACTTACTTGTACGGTTGAAATTGGGCGCAAAGAATCCGTACGATGAGGGCGCCGCGACGATCTGGCGTGCGCTGTTTCTTTCAGACGTTGACTCTTTCGCGAAGATGTCGCCCACTGCAGCGTCACACATCGATGAAGCTTGCACGATGAAGTAATCGCTGAACAGAACCTAAACGCACACAGGCCCGTACTACAAGATGAAAAGAGGAATGCGCGTCGCGACTTGCACGACGGCACCCAGGCGCGGTAAACAGAGGCTTCGTCTTCGACTCTACGCGAGCGGCCATTCCAAATAGACAGGCACGTGACCTGAAGAGAGAGAAGGGAGAAACCACGAGAAACTACAACCCATCGCCAGCCATCGCTTCCAAAGCTTGCTTCGCACCATAGAGGAATTACAGAGGAGGTTTTCCTTCCTCCATGCTTCGTGCCTGCCTTTCGTTCCGCCGGACCCCGCGCTTCCCCTCTTTTCCTTTTCTCCGCTGACTGAAAGAACGTCTGCGTTCCCAGTAGTGTCCCAAGGTCAAGCCGCCCGCGTGCGGGCGACAACCTTTGGTCGTTGCAATGTGCTGGTAGCTTATTATTTTTGCATGCGCCTCTCTGCCCTTGTGGCACGTATTTTTCCGCGCTTTCGGCGTGCGCACAACTCTTCTGTTATCGGAGACAACGAGCGCGGCGAGACTCGTCTTGTCAGTCCTTGCAGTATCCCTTTGAACCTTTTAATGCAGCCAGCTATTACGCAGTATGAATTACGCAGATGCTGCCGTAAATGTGTGGCGTATGCAACAGAATAGTTTTCAGAGCAGCTGCAGCTTAAAGTTACGAGCATCATTCGGAAGTTCTCGTCAGCTCTCATTTACTACCGCGTACAGAAGGCACTGCGAAATATATATCAATAAACTGCCCTTCCTGTACTTCTAAATCTGTCATAGAACCGGCTAAAAAAGCGATGTAAATGCTGCAGCATTATTGATTCAATGTCAGGCACAGTAACAGTTTTAAATACTGATATTGCCGCGTGATATTGCTGCGAGAAATTTCAACTTTCTTTTGTGCTTATGGGGCCGCACGTGTGAGGAGAATCCGAAGAAAGAAAAACCGCTCTGTTCAAAAATAGTTTAACTCAATCGAAATAGATACAGCTGTAGAAATATTGATTTAATAAAGCCGCATCGAGTGATCAGAAGCGTCAGGCAAACAAAGGGGATTCACAACATTTGAACATTTGAGGAAGATGGCGCAGAAGAGGGCTTCAAACGACAGTCGACAACTGCTGATGCAGCAGTCCTCACCTCTCATCGTTCCAGTGTTCGCGAAGTTCTCAAAATATTTTCAAAATGGGTCAACAGAGCAGAAATGGAGCACTGCCAGCGCTATGCCAGCAAGCACTATTATACGCGCTTTCATTTTATTCAATATAGGCAGTTGCCACCGCTGGATTTATGCTTTTGTTAAAGATTGGTTCGTCAGTGCGATACAATGTGTCCTTTAGCTCAGTTTTATTTGTGCGTACAAGACAAAAATCTCAGTCATCCGAAGCAACTTACGATGATGAAGGAAAACCTGCCAGTTTATACACCGTAGTTTCATTTATTTTCGAGCTTGGGTCTTCGGGCTGCGTCTATCTAGTGCAATGTACTGTTTAGTGCTTATCATTAGCCTCTAAAAGAAAGAGTTATTTCCTGACGCATGAACCATTCCATAAGAATTCACAATGCACTGCCTCAATATAAGCGCCTCGATTACTGTTTCCTCTGGCACCCGGTTTGTTGCGGAATTCCATGCTTCCATAGCGCTACAGTTCGAAAAAAAAAATTGGAGGCAGTCAACTTCATTTCTGAATATCAGTACTATACTTGACTGCATTAAAGCTGCGCGGAACAACCTAAAAGCTAAAAGTTACGCACACGTACACTGAGTTTAAGCTAATTTCTGCTCTTGTAGGCGTGCAGCACAATTTCATACGCAAGAGAAGTTAGAATAGACTTAAATCGCGTTGGTCACCTCGCTCCCTGTTTATCAATTTAAAATAAGCTGAAATTGAATTGCTTCTATGTGAAACACATGTACGCGCCAAAACATGATCAGGAAATGCAGCTATCTCGAAAACTGATTACTATGGGCTTCGCTATCTTGTGCCGAGAGAAAGGATCCGTACACTTGTTGGAAAGGAAACGCAGAAATGTCTTTTACACTGCGTTGAGGAGTTTCCGAGCAGATGTACAAATGCTGGTGATCTCATAGTAGACCAGCAAAAGTGCGACTCTGAGACCTGGCTCGTGTCTTGGTAAAAGTGCTCTAAACAAAAATGTACCTATACATATATGGAATGGTCAGGCCACGTTCACAACTCAGTTCAGATGCAGAATTATTCCTTCCCTAGTTTCTTGCATTTTTGTTTTTCAGCGTTGTCAGTATTAGTGGTGAAGATCACGCGTTTATCAGCGAGTAGGGCTCTTTTTTGTTGTTGAAATGGAGCAGAAATATGAGAGTGCATTTTATTCGGGATTTGCGTTACATTGCATCTTCAGCTAACATAAAATTACAGCGTCAACAATCTCGCTCGTTCGTCTGATTTTGATTTATTAACTTGTATGCATGTTAACCTGAACCCTTTCTGTTATTCGCCTGTTATTTGCTCAGGAACATGTGCCACAACGAGGGGTTATTCGAAAAGCAGTGCACGTTATTCGAAATTGTACGGAGGGAATTAACCGCCCTGGTACTTATCGTACGCTATTAGAAAATGAAGCGCGGACTAATAGAGCTTACGCTGGCTGTGAAGCAAAACTGTTCCTTTTAAAGCTTTTATTACCTCTTTAATAAAAGCTTAACCACAAGCCGAAATTATAAGTGCAATAATTTTCATGCCTCTGGTGTGTTGAAGCGCTAAACTGTTGATTTCGTTCAGAGCTGCGATTGGTCAGAGGAGTAACACAGCACCGATCATGCCGTCTGTCTTTGCTGACTTACTTCTTTTTTAAAATGATATCCAATCATGAGTATGAAAGCACATGCACCGAATATTAGTGATTATTTTGGTCGTTAGCAACCAAGAGCATGTTTGCATGCGTGATGGTTGTCGTGGCCGATCGCGGCCAATGCACCTTTTTTCAGTAACGTTTGGTGCATCCGCCAAGCCGCTTCGTCCGCCATTATTGCCGACCATGTCAGGCGGAGATGGGCAGAAGATCGCTGTACGTGTTCTTCGAAGAAATAGCTTCTGGTCCCTTGAAGAAGCGAGGAGGCGCGGTCAGTGTCGCCAGCGTGGGTGAAAGGATCAATGCAGTGGGGGAGCGTGAGCCAGCATAGCTTTTAACTATTGTCCTCAAAATAACCCCGCCACCCCGCTTTCGGGAGAGGGCCATCTTCGAGAGGGAGGGGAGGCGGTGAGGGCTGCATACTTTGCTGTACAGCGTCTTCGCGCAGAGGGAACACAGCTGGTTTGAAGAGTAAAAAAGGGGGTAAGTTTTCTGAAAGAGACTAACGGCCTCCACCACCTCCACACGGGTGTAACGATGCACTCTGCAAAGTGCTTCTTTAGTCCATGCGCCTTCAGATAGCATAAGTCGTGAAGATGCACCCTTCTTACACCCTTTTTTCTTAGAGTGTGTGGCGCTCCTCAGAGTATTTCTTATTTTCGCTTAATTAGTTACTTATTTAAGATCAATTATACATAATTTTAACGTTTACTGTAAGGGAACGTGCATTTTGTTAAGTTGTACAGGGGCGTTACGAAAGAACCGATCCAGTTTTTTGTAGCAACGTAAGTGGCCCTTTTTTCGAGTTTTCATGGAATGCTCGCTAAATATGAAAAAGAAAAAACACTTCATTGCGCTCTCGCGCTACTGCATTGTAGCGCTGCCAAGCGCGTTCTGAATGAAGCGTGCGCGCTCACCTTCTGGAAGTGAGCAGTCGACGCCGCTCTTAGCATAATCTTGAAAGTGCGATCAGCACATTCTTCCAGCATGGAAAGCGCACGGCGTGATCTGCCAATTGCGATAGGGCTTTTATGAGACATCGCGCAGGCAAACCAAAAAATGAAGTAAGCATAGGCCCTAAGCAAAACTCTGTGCGTCAGCTTTTCTTCAGAGCAAAAGCCCCTTTACCATGGCAAGGCGGACCGTCCCAGGGGGAGAAGCTGGGTGCAGCGCTAAAGTCTCCTATTCCACGCTTTATGCTCATGTACACTAGGCTTGTGTCTTAAGGTGTTCGTGCTGTAACTGAGATTGAAGCTTATGACACATGTTTCTTGTTAGCCGATATGACAATGCCCCGGCTGATTCTGAAACCGTTTCTGGCGTGCAGAAACTAGTTTCAGACAAAAAAAAATTGAGCTAAAAATTACTTTCGTAACACAAAAAACAATTAGCGTTATGTAGGACGTTTACTAAACGCAATAACGAGGCTACCTCAATTTCTGGCTCCTCAACGCAAATGTATTTTTTCGTGGCTGTTTGTTCAGTTCACTCTCCATCTAACCACTGTCCAGGCTCGTGAGCTTATCTCGTCCTATCTATGCCCATTTACCTCATCTTTCACAGTTTAGATACCTTCCCGACCATGTTGTTAATGATAGCAACTGTCAGGCTTTTAGGGCTCCGCTCTCTGATTATCGCAGCAAAATCTTGTCCCGTTGTCTCGAAAAAGTTCTGTGCCGCTTATGGGACGTTTAGTCAGGTCTTATGTGATGTGTATACTTGCAGTAATTTTTGACAAATCATCGCTCGAAGTCGCACGAAGAAGGCACAGAGCCCTGTTAGCCGCGACCCGACTTTTCCTTTTCTTGCACGCCAACAAAGGGAGCACGGAGGGCAGCCGCACAGCCAGCCCGCCTTGAACACGCTGGGTGAGAAAAGAAAAAATAAACGCAATACGGCTGGTTTTGTTGACACACAGGCTGAGGACACGTGGTTTCCGAAGCTTCCACCAATTACGTGGCCGCAGAAAGGTCTTGCTCCCCATGGCAGTGGAACAACAGCGACCTGATGCGATCAAAGTTTTTTTTTTTTTACCCAGTCGAGGCTTCTTAGTGTTCGCCTAGGTCCGTCTTTATGTCTGGAGTTTTCTTGACCTTAAAGGTACCCTGCGACGTAGATAAAGCATGGGGTCTTTATTCTTTGTATGCAGAGTAAGGGACATTGTGAGTCCCGAACGCGCAATGAGATCACCGAAATCATAATATTTGATATTTTAATCTTCGCCAGAAATGCTTGCTTCGAGCCGATGGCGTCGCAACGCGGCGGCCATTTGTGGCAGCGGAAATGAGGTGGCATCCAGATAGGGCGCTGCCGTTCCCATTGGTTGGGCGTCCAGTTTGCATATTGTTCCTTTATACTTGCGAAATAGATCCAAAATATTATGTCTCTGAGTACTAAAAGCTTTTTGGATGCCACAAAAACTGGAAAGAAGCAGGGAAAGCGAACGAAAACTAACAAGAATACAGCTAGGGGCGACACTTTCCATTCCGCTTCAAACCTTCGTGGCGGCCAGCGCTGTTCAAAAAACGTTGGCTCAAACCAGGAAGCGCGCGCGTCGAGACCGGCCGTGACCATACCAAGACGGCAGCGAAAAAAAAGCCAGTCGACACACCTTGCCCAAAATTGTGAAGAGAAAGGCCGGACAGGAGACGGTAGTCGAGTTTGGGGGGGAGGGGGCTACTGCCGACAGACTTCCAGTCCGACTAAAAAAGAAACTTCGGGGAGCTTCCTTTGTTATTAGCCACCCCTGCCCTGACTACGGTGCCGCGTATACGAGGGGGGAGGGGGGGAGGGGGGGGGGGAGACGCCGTCAAAATGCGCGGCTGTCTACAGCCCCGACAAAGCAACAACTGCATGCACGCTTCCGCTGCGTGTGCGCTAGGCGCGGTTCTGATTGGTAGCGCCCAATCTCGGCACTGGGTGAGTTAAATGGGCAAGTGGAATGCGTTTTCGCCTGAGCTTTTCATTTTGAATTTTCAGAGTGGAATAACTTTCGTTTGCGTGTTCCGATTTCAATAATTCTTTTTGCTCTGGTCTCTGGAAAGCATGGCGAATCTATTTAATGATATTAACTGGTACTGAGGAAATCACCGCGGTGCCCCTTTAAATAAAATTAACTAAAAGAAAATACCTTACGGACTGAGTGGGTTACGAATCCGGACGGCGCGATTAGATTAGTTTTGCTGGCCACTGCATCAGACCACTACATCACTGCCTTTTGTTCTATGTACATGAACCATGTTCAAACCATATGGAAAGCAGTAGCAGATCGACATGACACGTAATACGACACACCTCAGCAGCACAGCACTCGCTCTTACATCACCGCAGCCGAACATCCCGTGTCCTAAACTACCCGTCTCTCGCGCTGTGCTTTGGGCATCTTCTGCATCAACTTGCAGCCGTGATCAGTGGATTCGAATATCGAAACCGCAGTGCTAACACACCTAATTCGCATTTGCTGTAGCCACGACAAATGGACCAAAATTTATTTTTGTGCCACTCTTTGTGCCGTGCACTGCTCTCTTCACAAAGCTGGTGGCAGTCCTGCGTAACCAGGACGTCAGAGAATGCAACTGATTCTCTCCAAAAACTCTGATGGGATTTTTGGGAAATGTTTGACCGCATCAGTCAGGAGTGGCACATTAGCAGCTGTAAGGGTTTTTTTTTTTTTTTTTACGTGAGCCGGCAAGGATGCGTTCATGCATGAGACCTTTCAGGACCGGTTTGGCAGACACGCCAGCTTTGTCGTTCTTCAGCGTCGGAAGTAAAAAAAACAGCGCACTTAAGAAGAAAGCTCGGCCTGCGGTCCACGGCTCGAGGAAAAGTAAAAGGGGAAAAGGAGAAAGGCACACAGAAAGGTACAGCAGCAGACAGCGCCCTCTCCCTACTGCCCTTTGCTCTCTCCTCCCCCTTACCCCCGCCACCGGTCACCTGCGTACCTCTTGAAAATAACGCCCTTTTCTTCCTGTGTTCGTCATCCATTTAATTCTGCGAATCATGTGTCGCGTTGTCATAGCCTTTCTGAGAGGAACATATTGTCAAAGAGTTGTGTCGGAAGGGTAGCTTGAAATTCAAGCAAGTTTAGGTTGAAAGCGATGCCCACTCCCGCTTTGAGCATGCGGTTCGCGGGCGGTTCGGTTGTTCGATTCCCAGTGCCCCCGGGTACCTATCGCTTTCCAATGCATACAAATTTTTTCGTGGTTTCTCTGAGGTGAATTGACTCGAAAAATGTCTTTCACCAAACCTTATGTAGAAGAAAACACTGTTCCATGGCGCTCTTTGGTGCAAGGCGGCCCTTGCACCATTAAAACTTGTCAACAAAAGAAAACATCCTTATGAAAAAAAACGCAACGAAAACAATTCTACGCGTAGGCTAAGTACACGCCAGGAGTAAAAACGCGTATGCAATCTGTACGTAAAAGGCGTCAGCAAAACCTTGGCCAGCATTCGCGGAAAGGAAGCGGTGGAAACTGGGTACCAGCCGGACATCATTATCAGGCGCCTCCTCCCCTGTCCCGAAGACCCGTCGTCCTACAGAAAAGATGCAAGGCGTGGTACGCAAAAACCCTGCTCGAGTGCATGATGTCGAGAGCGGCGTTTACTTGAAGGGGTTTAGTTGAGGAATTCAGTTTAAAGCCGGTTACTGGTTTCATATAAACACCGCACAGTCGGTTCCGGGAGTCGAGGAAGTGAGTCCAGTCAACTCCGCTGCAGGGGGGGGGGGGGGGGGTTGACTCGCTCAATCCCAACGTAAGATAGCACGTAAACCGGATAGAGACGAAGAGTCGAGTTAGCGGGAGTGGAGAGCATAAATTACGATCCTGTTTTTACGCTTGCGCCATCGCGCCTGCGAGACACCGGTGCCGTGCCGCAATCTTGGAGGCTGCCACTGCCCTCACCCGCTGCGCTGCTCGACGCTTGGTATCGCTGCAGTTGAACCGGTCTCGACTCGCTAAAATCTAGTTCATGTAAAAACGCAATCGTCGAGTCGGGCTGACCTTACACAACTTGACCCCCCGATTCAATCTACCGCAGTCCGGTTCATGTAAACGAGGCTTAGGCTGGGGACACCAACAATATGACGGAAAGAGTGAAGCAGCACAAAGCTTATGTCAAGCAAATGAACAGAAGCGCAGTGGCCGTACTTCCCAGCCATGCCACCACAGGGGTGACTTTGACGGCACTATTGTGGTGGAAACCGAACCAAACTGCGCAGAAGCCTTCTACTTGAGTCATGACGGAGGAGAATGTTGAATGTTTTCTGGGAACCACTCCTTTTTCCTACATCCACGGTTTAAGCTTCGTGACCCTGCGGTCGACCTTATGTGGGCTTAAAAAAGGCTCCGCAACGCGCCCGCAGTCGCACCTTCAAGAAGTAGTAGTAATCGTTTACTGACAAAAAAAAAATACAAAAAGGAAGCACGACAGCTGCAGCCGGTGGAATTCACGGAATTCAGAGCCGGGGAAGTCACAGGGAGAGGATAGCGAGGAAAAGTACGGAGGAAAGCGACCGGCAGAAAAGACGGGGAAGCTTTGTACACAATTCACAAAATGCAAAAAAGTATCAAGTTCGCGCCGCTCGCAAGCTAGTGCGTAAGCATTATTGTACACATTTACAATGCGCGTAAATTAACTGCATATTCTAGGCCGCGTGCACGTAGCGTCCTGTCGCTACTGGACAGCGCGAGCGGCGCATTGCGCAAGTGGCCCGGGTGGAGCGCCCAGCTGCCGCCTTAAAGCAGAAACAGAGCCGGCTTTGAAACGTCGTGTTATCCTTCAAGAACTTATTTGGCTGGCGTTTACTTCTAAAATAAATGCAAATTATAGTCATAAAAGTTTAATTGGATTTGCCTCTGGGTTGCAGCTTTGGGAAAAGGCGTAGCTTCCTGCACAGCAAATGGCAGATTTGTCAGAATAGCTCACAACATGCCGTTCTGTGAACTCTTCGTTATCGCTTCATAGTTTGCACACACTTTTGACATGAACGCGGAAATTAGCAGCGATTACGGCAATGGCAAAGCCCTTAGCTACGGCGAATGATCGAATAACTAGAGGCACTTTAACAACCTAGAAGAAATGCTGTGAATTACCACACTACGAATTGTTACACTGGACAAATTGCCTAATGAGGTAGTGAAACAGGCACGAAACGGAGCACCAGGTTTCTTGCATAGAATCCTGCAGTACTTGCAACGTACAAGCTTATGGGCGTCTATATATGTACAGATGACAGGAGTACAGCAAGAAGCCAAACGAATTCGGCTTGATTGGGCTTGTATACCCTTACAGAAATAGCTTTATATTCAATAAAGAGACTACAGAGGTACACTGATTTCAACGCATCCCTGCTGCATTTTGACCGCATCGCCTAAACTTTCGAAGAGCTGAACGCTATTGAGCTTTAAGATGTAGCGATTAATGCGCTAATACCTAAGTTTCGTGGCTTTGTATAGTTAATGCGCACGCATTTCCACTATCACTCATCCTCAAGTAGCCACTGTATGCGTTTGCAATAGTAAATGTGTCTGTAAAGCTCCGGAGTTTGCTTATAATCCTCTATAATACCCATACATGGCGAGCACTTTCTTGTAGCGGCCCATGTTTGTGTGCCTACATCCGATGGGGACACTTTTAATAAAAGCGCGCATTCACAAGGCATGACTTGATCTCCTTAAAGCAAGCAAAAAAAGCGTAGACGTGCGCCTAGCCAAACGCACCAAGAGAGGGCGCCACACGTTTCTTGCCGATGCTGAGGATGCATGATGAATAGAAAAATAGCCAGGGAAAAATTCTGCCTCTTTCAAATGTAAAATACTTTACATCAATTAAAAGATGGGACATTTCGCTACCTAAAGCTCCTAGAGCAGTCCGATATATTGTAAATCATGGCAGCGGTGAGTGATCAAGTGAGGACAAGTGGGGTTTTTTTCGCGACCTCGTCATAGGCATCATGTGACCATATCTCATCGCGCAGGGTAAACGCAATATTTAAGCCACAGTCATGAAACTTTACTAAAAGAAACTTTATGAGGTATTTAACCCCTCAGGGTCAGAGCTCGCTTGTAACTGTTATGCGTGATGAGATATTGATTTTTTATTTTTCATCGCCATTCAGTTACGCGCCGCCGCGCCGCCGGCTGTCGCGAGATGGCGCGACCGGTTTTCCGAGGCGCATGGGCCGGAATCCTGGGGATGGAACAAGTACTAAAAGGTCTGTTCTGAAGACAACAGCAAGACTGTATGACCCACTTGGATGGCTAGCTCCATTCACAGTCCGGGCAAAGGCTTTATTCCAAGAGCTGTGGCAAAGAAACGTGGAATGGGATGACATCCTACCAGAGGATCTGGACGCAAAATGGATGCGGTGGTGCGAGGAACTAACCGAATTGAAAAGAGTTCAAGTGCAACGCTGCTACAAAGCAGGCACAGTCGAACCTGCCATCAAAACAGTCCTCCACGTATTTGCTGACGCCAGCCCAGTGGCATACGGGGCGGTGGCCTACATCTGCGTAACAGATGCGGATGGCATCGCAACTTCGAGCATCCTCATTAGCAAGTCGAGGGTCGCCACGATCAAGCAACTCACTCTTCCGAGACTCGAATTGATGGCGTGTCTCTTAGCGGCCAGACTGAGTCGATATATCCTGAAAAGCCTAAAGGAACCACCACAAGTGACACATTTCTGGACCGACTCGGCAGTCGCATTGCATTGGATCACGGGAGAGCTCTCGCAATGGAAACAGTTCGTGAGGAATCGCGTAACAGAAATTCAGCGTCTTACCGACACCTCAGCATGGAGACATTGTCCCGGATCCGAGAATCCGGCGGATCTCATGACCAGGGGAGTGACAGCAGATCAGCTTGTTGAGAGTTCCACCTGGTGGGAAGGAACGCCCTGGATGAAGGCGACTGAAAACAATTGGCCACGCTTCTCTCAACCAAGGAACATTCCGACAGTGGACGAAGAAAAGCGAATTGTGGAAGTCCTTCATACAACAAGCTCCACTGAAGTTCCGAAGCTGTTAGACCCAGATCGATACAGCAATGCAACAAAACTCTTCCGAGTGACAGCTTGGATATTACGATATGTCAACAAGCTGCGACATCTGAGCACTAACAAAGGAACACTGACGGCAGTTGAACTGGATGATGCCGAGAAATACTGGATACGACAAGCTCAGCTAGAAGACCTGAAGAGGGAAATTGAGTGCGCGAAGAAAGGAGATCGCTTCCCAGCGGACTCGCCCTTGAGGGACACTCCAGTGTTTGTTGACAACGACGGTATTCTACGTATAAGCGCCAGACTTCAGCAGAGTGGCAAGCCGTACAACGAACGCCATCCAATTGTACTGTCGAGGCGACATCACCTAGCCGAATTGCTCGTCCGTCAAGCTCATCTCCAAGTACTTCACGGGGGAGCACGGGATACTTTGGTACAGTTGAGAGAGAAGTACCATGTTGTACGAGCCCGCCAGCTGGTAAAAAGAATCATCAAAGGGTGCATAACCTGTCAACGCTACAATGCACGTCCAGCATCGGAAGTGACTGCACCGCTTCCACATGATCGAGTAACCCAGGCTCAACCCTTTGAGGTCACAGGGGTGGACTTTGCAGGGCCACTTCTAGTAAAAGGAGAAAACTCGCTGTACAAGTCCTATATCACGCTGTTCACCTGTGCCGTGACACGGGCAGTTCACTTAGAGCTTGCGAGGGACATGACAGCGGAGTCGTTCTTGATGATCTTCAGACGTTTCATCTCAAGAAGAGGTGTACCCAGAGTCATCTACAGTGACAACGCGCTTTCCTTCAAGAAAGCCAGCCGAGATCTTTTATACCTCTGGAACTCTATCAGGAAACCGGAGGTTCTTGACTACTTTGCAAAGACACGAATCGAATGAAAATTCATAGTAGAGCGCGCCCCCTGGTGGGGTGGCTTTTATGAGCGACTCGTCGGATCAACCAAACTTGCGCTCAAGAAAGTTATCGCTGCCAAGTTTCTGTCCTTCGACGAGCTAGCAACGACCTTGGCCGAAATTGAAGCTGTCTTGAACTCAAGACCTCTAACTCATGTATACGACGGACCGGAAGAACCGGAACCTCTTTGCCCTTCCTTCTTCTTGACAGGAAGACGCCTCACGTCGCTGCCTAGCGTGGGGAAAAACGAAGATGACCAAATCAACATATCCCTTAGAGACTGTGGACCCGACGCCAACAGACCACAGAAGCTTTCTGGCGTAGGTGGACCAGAGAGTATCTTGAGGAACTGCGAAATGTGCAGAGTCAGAACGAACGTCAGGGAAAAGCGACCAAGGAAGGTGACTTGATTCTTCTTCGTGACAGTCTTCAACCACGGCAGCAGTGGAAAACCGCAAGGATTGATAAACTGTTCCCTGGAAGAGACGGTAAGGTGCGATCGTGCCTTCTGAGACTACCTGGAGGATCAACCCTCAAGAGACCAATCCAACTCGTGTATCCTCTTGAGTTAACGTAAAAGGAAAAAATGACTGAAGTCATTTTCGGGGGGAATGTGTTGCGAAACCGAAACCGAAACAAGACCGTCCCAAGTCGGAAGGCAAGACAAGCCAAGCAAGCTGGGAAAGGGAAACAAAGGAGCGCCCCTTGTGGCGCCAGTCGTGTCATGTAACCTGGAATAAACGGATGTCGTTTGCACCCGCTGAACGAAGTTGCCTATTTTTAACGAACGCGACATGCATGTCAATTACATTGTGATCAGAAAGTCCTTGAAGCATTTCGGTTTCTGTTAGATGGATGAAGTCAGCCTCTGAGATAACGCCTTTAACTGTGTTAAGAGATCGGTGGGGAGTCACGGAGACAGAGATGTCCCCTATAGAAGCAATGTTGAAGAGTTTCGAGCATTGGATACTCTCACGCAGTTCAAGGAGTAGGTCGCCACTGGCCATTTTTGATACCTTGTAGCCAGGCCCCAAGGCACCTGTTATGCATTTCGTAACAAGGGAAGGGGATATGATTCGGGCTTGCTTTTTGTCACAGTTGCTGTGTATTACATGAAATTTTGTGAAAGTTGGCTTCTTTTTCGCATAAAAGTCTGCTGCCTCGTTCCGCCCTCTTTTGACAGAGAGATCTGGTTTTGAAAGGGGGGGAGCCATAAAAAAATTTAGTTTTTCGGTCATGGTGGCAGCCACCCACCATGGAGTCCAACAAGGGGACGCGACAGGAACATGAAAGCAAGTCCTGCCCACGCCAGCTGTACACCTTAACTATAACCAAAGATGACGCAACTCAGGGTAGTTGGCCACACAATGTTAACCCTCGCCGTCAGGCAAAAAAGGAAAAAGCCAAGAAGGGAAGAGGATAAGGAAAGTTATAAGAAAGGAGATAGGACAGTGAAAGATGGAGAGGAGAGCAGGAAAAGGCGACTGCCGATTTCCCCCGGTCGGGTCAGGCCGGAGGTGCCGTCTACAGGAAGCTGGGGCCAAAGTGGTGTGTTGCCTCCGCCGAGGGACCTTAAGGGTCCAAACGCTCGGCATCGGCTCAACCACCAGGATCCCCTTTTCCCCGGACACGGCGATGCCACGCACGGCCAAGCGCGGATGCTCGGGTCCGTGGTGACGCATTGTTCACCATCATCCCCCTGCGGGGATGTCCCTGCAGATGCTCGGGTTAACCCCGTGGTGTCGCCACTCACCAACGTCTGCATGCTGCAGACGCCCCCCTGCGGGGAGCATGTGTGTTGGATGTGTAAGCGGTTTCGCAGGCGGCGCCCAGGAACCGTCTTCGATAGCCGCGTATATTGGTTCACGAGGTGGGCCTCCCGCAACTCCTGATAGAATAGAAGTTTACCACTCCCAACGCCTTCAGTTTGGCGTTCGAGGTAGCCACCGGGAGGTCCAGTGTTCGCTTTGTTGCCTTCCTGATGAAGGCGTCAATGCGCTCATCTTGTTGTTTGGTGGTGCGTAGGTACGGTACGGCGTAGAGGATCCGGCTGGTCACGAAGGCATGGGCGAGCCGTAGCGCGTCCCTGCCCCGCAGACCACCCCGCTTGTTGGAAACACGGTGGATCATGCGCCCTACCTGTTCACCTATGCTCTTGAGTTTCGCTATAGTAGAGTCCGGCCTAAGTTTGTTATTAATGAACAGACCCAGGATCCGGAGCTCTGCCACTTCTCTGATGGGACCACCCGACAGAGATATGTGTAGAGACGTGTTGTCCTTGTGGTTTGTCCTGACGTGTAGAAACTCTAATTTGGCGGGAGCACATTGGAGGCCACAGTCGGCAGCATATGCATCGACTATGGAGGCGGCCTGCTGAAGGCGGTCCTCCATCTCCCCAAGGCTCCCCTCGGTGGTCCAGATTGTAATATCGTCTGCGTAGAGTGCGTGTTTTATGCCCTCCACCTGAGCCAGTCGGCCGGGCAGGTGCATCATGGCGATGTTGAAAAGGAGCGGTGATAACACCGCCCCCTGTGGTGCACCTCCTGTACCCATAGAGTACGGGCCGTATTCCTTGTCCTCGATCCGTAGGAGTGCCTGACGCGCAGAGAGGAAGTCTCTGACATAGGCGAAGACCTTCGCCCCGCAGTCAGTGGTGTTCAAGTTAGAGAGTATGGTGCCATGTTTAACATTGTCAAACGCCCCCTTAAAATCGAGGGCGAGAATGGCCTTGTCGTTTTGTTGCATGGCTGTGGGTAGTATTATGTCCCTGTGTAGTTGGAGTAGGACATCATGTGCAGACATGTGCGGGCGGAACCCGAACATAGTGTCTGCAAAGAGGCCCTTACCCTCCATGTATGGAGAGAGGCGATCCCGAACCATCGTCTCCATGAGCTTTCCCACACACGAGGTCAATGAGATGGGTCTCAAGTTGTCCGTAGTCACGGCTTTACCTGCTTTGGGGATGAACGTTACAAGCGATGTTTTCCATTCGAGTGGGAGTGGACACCCATCCCAGATCTGATTTATGTATTGTAGCAAATGGAGGTATGCAGAGTCAGAGAGGTTCGCCAACAGTTTCACTGTTATGCGATCCCGACCCAGTGCCCCACCTCGGCGCATTTTAGCCAGGGCTGCCTTAAGGTCATGCAACTGAAAAGGGGCGTCTAAATCCTGATTTGGCTTGCCGGAGTACGTGTACTCGGGCCCAACCGGGTCATTTGTGCGGCAGAGATACCTGTCGCACAAAGTGTCCGCAAGTTGCGCCGTCGTACCTTGGTACCCGTGCAGAGCCCGCCGGAGCTGTTTTTGCGTCTCCCCTTTCGTTTGAGAAGGGCCGATAAGGCTGCGTAAGAGACGCCAAGTCCCCTTCGAGCTCATCTGACGCGCTGCCGAGTTGCAGCGTTCTATCCAACTGGTGTCTGTGAGCTGGGCGGCATATGCCGCAGCCTGCTCCGTAAGTTGTGCAATGCGAGCTCTAAGCTTGCGATTCGTTTTGTGTTTCTTCCATCGTTTTGTTAAGCTCTGGCGCGCCTCCCACAGATGCAGGAGGTGATTGTCCACTGCGGGGATCTCGTCGGTGGTGTGAAGTGTTTGCGTGTGTTGTTTCTGTATGTTGGTGACCTGTGTTGCCCACTCCGCATAGCCGTCGGAGAATAGTACTGGAGGGATTTCCTGAGTTCGAAATTGCTGCCAATTGGTTATTTTCGCCTGTCCCCATTTTTTACGGGCTGCCTTCGCCAAAAGCGTGATGCGGAGAAGGCAGTGGTCGCTGCCCAGGGTATCCCCCAGGTTCTCCCATGTGGCGTTTGTAGTGTTCCTAACCAGAGATAAGTCTGGACACGTGTCACGGGTGACCGAGTTGCCCACACGTGTGGCGCAAGACGGATCCTTGAGCAACGTAAGACGAAGGGTGGAGATGAGCTACGCCAGCTTGCGTCCCCTGGCTTTCTCGAAGTGATAGCCCCAGTGTAGACTAGGTGCGTTGAAATCCTCAATGATCACCAGGGGTTCATTGTCAGCCAATTTGAGAGCACGATAGAAAATTTCGCTGAAAGTAACACGCGGCTTATGCGGGGGGCAATACACATTAAGTACATGTATTGATGGGTCGCGGCGCCTGAGAGGCAGAACCCTCACCATTGTTTATTCCTGTTCAGTCTCCAGATCAAGATCGACCTGAATCGCGGTGTATGCTTTATGCACCAGGATGCAGGTCGAGGGCCCCCCCTGAAACGAGCTATACCCCGAGAATTTAGCATCATTGCCGGGCTCTTGCAAAGCAAAAAGCGCCGGCATGTCACCGAGGCACTGCAGGTAGAGCTGGAGATTTGACCGTTTTTTTCAGGCTTAAAACCCCTGCAGTTCCATTGAATGATTTCGAATTTGTCAAATTTTCTAGCTTTCTGAGAAGGTTTGCCAGCCATACTGATGTTTTTATTTTACGGTGCTGGGTAGCTACTCGGTTCGGGAGCCGGCGCAGCCCCAGGTAAGGGCTGCATCAACGCCGCGGCTATCTGGGCGGAACCGCTTTCTTCCGCTGCCTGTCGAGGAGCTATTTTACGTTTTAGCTACGGGGAGTCGCAGGAGAGGGTATTTTTTATATGGGAGCTGACCCACGGCTGCACCGCCTTAAGGACAGAGTCAGTCACCTGGGCCGCAATGTCGGGAAGCATTGCAGCAAATGCGGACTTGAAGATGTCCTGAAAGGACTCGCGGACCGCAATCATAATTTGGTTCGGGAGCGCTGCCACCCACTCCTCCAACTGCTCGGCTTTACGCTCCAGGGCCTCGAAGCGGCCAGCGTCCGCGGGGGCCGAATCGACCACCGTGTCCGCGGTTTGCCGTGAGACGCTAGTTAGGCAAGATGATACTGAGTATACGTCATCGCTATCCTGGGGCTCTGCGTTCTGCATGGGCTCGGACTGCCCGGCCTGCTTAGCTTCTGATTCTTGAATTTTACGGGCGAGAATTTGATTTTGGCGCCTGAGCTCCTCTACCTGCCGCTGTAGGGCGGATTCGATGGGGGAGGGAGGGGGGGGTGGGCCCAGAGACTATCCCACTCCAACTGCTCACCTGATTTGGCGCGGTACCTGAGGCGGGAAATCCTCGGCTTTCAGGACCGGTGGCCTCGTCGGGTTCCCAGACTTCACAAATTTTTGCGGCCCGGACTGGGCCTTCTTGGGTTCGGGCTTGGGTCCCGGAGCCTGCTTGGGTCCGACATTGGGCGTCTGGGCCTTTTTGGGTCCCGGCGTCTGCTTCTGCTTTGGGGTGGGTGGGGTTCATGGCTTGATGACCTTGCGGTACTTGCCCGCGCAGCCAGGCGCCCCGGTGGGATGGCTGCCTCCGCATAAGAGGCAGCACGGGGAGCACTGATGTTCAGTGGGGCCACCGTCAGGAGCAGCAGCAACCTGAGCCCCGCAGCGTTCACAGCGTCCAGGTTGCGGCCGCGGGCAGGCGTCGGCCCGATTCCCCACCGTGCCACAGCGAGGGCAGGCAGGGATCGTTTTCTTATAGAAGCGGACGGGGAGACGCTCGCAACTATAAAGCACGGTCCGCGGCACCCTTGTCCCCGCAAAGGTGACCACAGCAACCTGCGTTTTGCCCAGTTTGCGCACGGATACTACATTGGGGTCCTCACTGAGTTTTTTCTTGACACTCTCAGACGTCTCGTCCGGGGAGACGGTGATGACGCCCTTGCAGAATTCGCCGGAGAGCTTAGGGTGGCCCCGGAATAGCAGCTTGCGGCCTCCGACCGGCAGCATGATGTCCCGGAGCAGCTTCTCACCAGCTTCAACTGATTGCAGTGTGCACACGAGAACATTTTGCTCCCACACGGGCCACACTGCAAGCCCCACACTTGCGGCATCCCCGAGGATGCTGCGAACGGCAGCGCCGGCTTGTCCAGGACCTAAGGTGGCCTTCAGGTCGATGGTGTCTCGAGGCTTAAGCACCACAATGATTTCATCTTTCCCGATGCGGGGCGTGTGTTGCGGCCGCCACCGGGGCTGTTTTCCTTGTTGCACAGCTGCATATTGCGCGTTCTCGCCCTGCACATGTGCAGAGCGTCCCGCCACCCGTTGCTGGTTGGCGTCCGTGTAGGCGTCCCTGGAGACCTTAGTCTTCTTGCGTCCGCGCCATACGCGGACCATATCTTGGAGGTATTCCTCCTCGCTGGGAAGAGGCTCTTCATGTTGGACGGTTTCCATGTTAACGATCTCTATGGAGGTGGGATCGTATCCGGTGACTTTGCCTTGGACCGCCATAGCCGGGGAATCCCAGAGTAAACCCCGAACGCAGCCGGCGCAGGCCTTGCCATCGTTAGGCTTAGCGCCGCCGAGGTGGGGCGAGGTCTTCAAAGCACTGAATATGAAACAAAATTCAGCGCACCTTGGCAAATGTGGTGTCCACGGATGCCGCTTAGGTTGCCGGAGACAGCGGCCGCTCGGCTCGCTGAGTCGTCTCAGCCATGTGAGCGCCATGTGATCCGTCTCGATCACAAATGCCACCCCTTCGACGTAGTAGTCGAACTTCCGCAGAGCAAAAACTATAGCGAGACATTCCTTCTCTGTCACCGAGAAGTTCCTCTCTGCCGGCGTCAGTGAACGGCTCGCGAATGCTACCGGCCGGAGGACGCCTTCATGCTCCAGAAGCAACACTGCTCCTAAGGCCAGGTCGCTTGCGTCTGTTTGAATCACAAACTCCCTGTTTAGGTCGGGTAGCTGCAACTCAGCAGTGTCCACGAGCACCTTGGTGAGGTTGCTCAGTGCAGCCTCTTGCTCGTGACCCCAACTCCAGCGCTCGCCCTTCTTCAAAAGCTTTGTTGAAAGTCAGTACCAGGTGTTTGGTATCTATTTCTTTGTTGTCCTTGCGGATTTTCATTCGGTACACATCAAAGACATTTTGGTCGGAGAGCCCTTCCAGCATTTCTTTCTCTGTGAGATGTATAAAATCATTTTCTGAGATGACGCAAGGGACACTGTTGAGGGATCGGTATGTTGTGATGGAGACAGGTGTCTTCCCCATACACAGTATGTTTGAGAGTTTGGAGGTTTGAACTTTATCTCGGAGTTCCAGCAATAGAACGCCGCAGGCCATTTTTGATACTTTGTAGCCTGGACCCAAAGCCTCTGTTAAGCATTTCAATACGATGAAGGGGGATAGAATTCTGGCCTGTTTATCTTGCACTTCACTGTGGACGACATGGAATTTGGAAAATGATGGTTTCTTCTCTGAAAAAAAGTTCTCTGCTTCGTTCCGCCCTCTTTTCAGAGAGCGATCTGGTTTGGAAAGGGGGCGAGCCATAAAAAAATTGTTTCTCGGTCATGGTTCCAGCCACCCACCAGAGTCCAACAATGGGACGCGACAGGAACTTCAAAGCAAGTCGTGCCCACGCCAGCTGTACACCTCAACTATAACCAAATATGACGCAACTCAGGGTAGTTGGCCACACAACGTTAACCCTCGCCGCCAGGAAAAAACCAAGAGAGGAGGACACAGGAAAGTTGTAAGAAAGGAGATAGGAAAGTGAAAGATGGAGAGGACAACAGGAAAACGCGACTGCCGACTTCCCCCGGTCGGGTCAGGCCGGAGGTGCCATCTACAGGAAGCTGGGGCCAAAGTGTTGTGTTGCCTCCACCGGGGGGCCTTAAGGGTCCAAACTCCCGGCATCGGCTCAACCACCAGGATCCCCTTTTCCCCGGACACGGCGATGCCACGCACGGCTAAGCGCGGATGCTCGGGTCCGTGGTGACACATTGCTCACCATCACCCCCTGCGGGGATGTCCCTGCGGATGCTCGGGAAACCCCGCGGTGTCGCCACTCACCAGCGTGCGCATGCTGCAGACGCCCCCCTGCAGGGACCGTCTGTATAAAAAGGTGTAAACTGCTGTATTTTTCCTCCAGTGCAAGAAATACTTGCATTTTATGCTGCTGTGGAGTGTTTTTTTACCGAACTTTGTAAGAGTGATATCGCAGAGTGGAGGAAAAAGGTACCATGGAGGAAGTGGATCTCGACCTGGAGCAATGTCAGGTAATGTGTCTAATATGCCGAGGTTTTCGCAAATCTCTTCGAAACGCAATAGCAGTGGCATAGTAGCCTGCGGTTTGTTGTTAGTGTTCTCGAAGGGCACTTTGTGACTATTTGGTGAGTGGGCATTGTTCTGCTGTCTTTAAGTGATGGTTCGTTTGTTTTTACATAAAGACTATTTATAGGCGACGTCCTGTATGCACCAGTGGAAAGACACAAAAGTAAATTATGTAGCAGGTCCAGTCATTTCAGGTACGACGTTCTTGCTGAACCATATACTATACATCCATAATCCAGGGATCCCCGCAGGGGCGTCTGATTCATGCAGACGTTGGTGAGTTGCGACACCACAGGTACCCGAGCATCCGCGCTAAGCCGTGCGTGGCATCGCCGTGTCCGGGGAAAAGGGGATCCTGGTGGTTGAGCCGATGCCGAGAGTTTTGACCCTTAAGGCCCCTCGGCGGAGGCAGCACGCCACTTTGGCCCCAGGTTCCTGTAGATAGCACCTCCGGCCTGACCCGGCAGGGGAAATCGGCGGACGCCTTTTCCTATCCTCCCCTGTAGCTTTCACTTTCCTATATCTTTCTCACAACTATCCAGTATCCTCCTCTCTTCTTGGCTTTTTTAACTTTTCATAGGCGGCTTGGGTTAACCTTGTGTGCCGAACTACCATGGGTTTCGTCATATTTGGTTATAGCAGTGGGGTACAGCTGGCGTGGGCAGGGCTTGTTTTTCAAGTTCCTGTCGCGTCCCCTTGTTGGACTCCATGGTAGGTGCCCGGCACCGTTGCCAACGAACATACTTTTTTATGGCTCCCTCCCTCCTTTCAAATGATCGCCCTCTGAAAAAGGGGCAGACCGATGTCACATCTCAGTTCCTCAACAAAAGAAAACTTTCCCGAAGTACCACATCATTCAAAAAACAGAAAAGCCAGCCAGACAAATATCCCCGTTGCTTGTTTCAAGAGTTCTTACCGATTTTTTGGGCCCTCACTACAAAATCACAAAATTGGCTAGTGGTGACCTCATGTTCGAACTGCTCGACATAACTCAGATATCAAAGCCTACAAACATTGAAACGTTTGGCGATATTCCTGTTTCGGTCACACCACACAGATCATTAAACACAGTATGTAGTGTCATCTCGGACAATGACTTTCTGCACATGACAGAAGACGAAATGCTTGAAGGACTGTCTCCTCAAAACGTAACCAGTGTCCACAGAATTACAAGCCGCAAAGACAACAAAGAGATCCCGACAAAACACCCAGTCCTGACATTTGCCTCCTGCACCCTACCCGAGTTAATCGAGGGACGCCGATGTGGGACGCCTGAATGAGGGACGCAGTAGGGAAGGGCTCCGGAAATTTCGACCACCTGGGGTTCTTCAACGTGCACTGACATCGCACAGTAAAGGGCCTCTAGAATTTCGCCTTCATCGAAATTCAGCCGCCACGGCCGGGATCGAACCGGCGTCTTTCGGGTCAGCAGCCGAGCACCGTAATCACTGAGCCACCGCGGCGGGACAGCTGACAAAGCTGCCGCGGCCGTCACACCTGTGCCAAATGTGCCTCAAATGACCACCAATCAGACAGCTGTGATGCCACGCCAAGCTGTGCAAACCGTGAAGGCGACCACGCCGCTTATTCAAGATCTTGTCCTGCCTGGTAAGGAGAAAAAGAAATAATTACAATAAAGACAAAATAGAATATCACATTTAAAGAGGCAAGAAGGTGTTATGCAATGTCACAAGGCACGTTCTCCTTCACACTTCACACAAACTTCGCCGATGTGGCGCAGCGCACCACACCGGTCTCAGACACGCCCGAAAAAGGGCGCGCCAGCCACCAAGTCGGCAGCCCGCAAGGCTTCCATCCTTCGGGAGAAGCCCACAACCCCTCTTCCCGCGGGTTCTCCGCGGAACTCCACCTTGATCGCAAAAAAGAAAAAAACCTTAATAATAGGCCCTCAACAAGGAGGGACCTAAGGTCTCAGTACATCCCCCCCCCCCCCAAAAAAAAAAATCATCATGGCGTTCCTTATCCACTGGAACTGCCGTGGAATTCTAAATAACTATAGTGATGCAACAGATATCTTAAATTCTCTACCTCCTGCAGCACTGTGTCTGCAGGAGACCAACTTGGGACCTTCTCATAAAAACGTTTTTAAAAATTATAAAGTCTTTCGCCGTGACCGTGAACAGGCTCTCTGGAGGCGTTGCTGTTGTAGTTCAGAGCGGTGTTGCAACCCAAGAAATAAAGGTCTAGACGATTTATGAAGCCGTTGCAGTAACCATCATTAGCTTTAAGACAATTACCATATGCACAGTGTATCTTCAGTTGAGTTGAGTTGAGTTTAATGGCGCATAAGCGACTAAGGCTATCATGCGCCAAGCTCAGGGTGAAGTATTGTAATATGTATGAAGCTGTAGAAAAGTGTAAATCAGCGGTGGTGCAATGGGCCTAAAAAGTTATTTCATGCAACCTAGTAAAAATGTAAGAAAATTTTAGAAGGGACTTATGGTAAAAGCTTTAAATACGGCCAGGTAACCTCTGCAACCATCCTTGGCTGCGCAAGGATGTCGAGGCTCCCAACCAATTGAATAAAGCCCTCAGCCTTCTCACGACGAGAGGGTGGCTGAGGTGTGGTTCGAAAAATCCGCTAAAAACCTGACCCTTTTTTATTACATTTACAATTTTTTTAAAACACCTGCACTATTTAAAAACTTAACAAGCTGTGAAATTTCAACAAGTCGTGCATGTTCGCCTTAGAGCAATGTTGGATGGAATGGTATGTGTTCGCTATAAAAAACTGTAAAATGCTCTTCCCTCAGTCTTTCTAGTTTTCTGCATGAAAATTAAACATGGTTTTTTGTTAACTCATCTTCGCAGTATTCACATTGTGGCTTGTCTTCTTTTGTTAGTAGGAAATTGGTTGGTTTGTTTATGGGGTTTAACGTCCCAAAGCGACTAAGGCTATGAGAGACGCCGTAGTGGAGGGCTCCGGAAATTTCGACCACCTTGGGTTCTTTAACGTGCACTGACATCGCACAGTACACGGGCCTCTAGAATTTCTCCTCCAAAGAAATTCTAGCCGCCGCGGCCGGGATCGAACCCGCGTCTTTTGGGTCAGCAGCCGAGCACCATAGCCGCTGAGCCACCGCGGCGGCAGTAGGAAATTAAGTGCGAGATGCGTGTGCCCTATACGAAGACGCCAGATAACCACTTCTTTGAAACGTTCCTGGTGGGTGCAGGACTGCCACTCACCTAAAACTGGCTTTACTAAGTGTAGTTTGGTATTTAATTCATTGTTCCAAGATGACTGCCATTTTTCTCTTAATTTACACTGTATTAAGTTCACGCAATTTACAAAGGGCAAATTTACTTTTTTTGTTTCCTTGCCCCAAGCTTCAGCAGTGCAGAAATCTGCTCTCTCGTTTCCTTTTATTCCGACGTGACTCGGGACCCAGCAGAGTTTAATGTTCTAGTTAGTTAGTTAGTTATATTGATTTTTATGGCGCAAAAGCAACTGAGGCTATGCTGCGCCAACCTCAAGGTTAGAGTTTTTGTTAATGGTGAAGCTTTTTAAAAATACTTAGAGTTTGTTTAAAACGTTGGCTTCCTTGAGAAACCTAAAAATACATGAAATGTCAACCAGTGCTCGATCACCTAAGAGTAGCATGGGGTGTAATGGGATGCTTTCCCTGTAAAATGTTTTGAAATATTTCTTTCTTAGTTCTTCTAATTTTATGCATGAAATTAAAATGTGGTTCACTGTGAGTTCAGCACCACACATTTCACAGAGAGGTTTGTTTTGTTTGGCTAGCAGAAAGTTGTGCGTGAGGTGGGTGTGTCCAATGCGGAGCCGACATAAAATAACTTCGGTAAAACGTTCTTGATGCCTACATGATTGCCATTCCCCTAAAATTGGTTTCACAGAATGTAATTTGTTGTTTACGTGATCTTGCCATGCGGCCTGCCACTTATTTCTGAGTTTACTGTAGATAAACTTTAAGCAATCCCTGTGCGGTATGCTCACTTGTTTTATTTGGCCATTCCGGGCTTGTGCAGCGCATACATCTGCTTTTTCATTACCTACGATTCCAACATGGCTAGGAACCCAGCAGAATTTAATGTTACGTTTTTGTTTTGTGATTTTAACAATGTTATGTATGATGTTACCTATTATGGGTTCAGCAGCATTTCTGGAGTGCAGTGCTTTGAGCATACTCAGGGAATCGGTGTAAATGATGCTATTTTTGATATTCTCTCTTACTATTTTTTCCACAGCTACAAAGATGGCATAACACTCAGCAGTAAAAACCGATGCGCATTCTGGTAGTCGCATTATCTGTTTGTTTTTTCCTTGGATTACTGCACTTCCAACGTGATTTTCTGTTTTTGAGCCATCGGTATAAAATTCAATGTAAGTGTCATACTTTTCTTGTAGTGCAAAGAATTCCTGTAATATGTACTCATTTGGCGTTTGCTTTTTATCTAAATGTGTCATTGTGAGGTCACATACTGAAGGCAGGCTGTACCATGGTGGTAAATATTCATTCCTTTGTGCAATATTCGGTAGGGCATCTAGTACTGTTAGCTCTTCACATTTGTCTTCAAAGCGCAATAGTAATGGTCTGATAGAATGTGGTTTGTTGATGAATAATCTTTTAGATGGGCACTTGGTGACAACTGGATGGCAGAGATGTTTCGGAAGAGAACGGATTTTTAAGACATATGAGCATGTAAGGGCGATTCTTCGATCCTCAAGAGCGGCTTCATTAGTTTCAACGTAAAGGCTAACTACTGGTGATGTTCTGTATGCTCCAGATGATAGGCGCAGACCAAGATTATGAATGGGGTCTAATCTTTTTAAGTAGGATGCTCTTGCCGAACCATATACTATGCACCCGTAGTCCAGCTTGGAGCGCACCAGAGAGCAATATATTTGTAAGAGGCTTGCTCTATCGGACCCCCACCGCTTCCGTGAGAGAACTTTTAAGATATTGAGGGCTTGAGAAGCTTTCTTTTTAAGGTTGTTAATATGTGGTAGAAATGTGAGTTTCTTGTCGAAAGTTACGCCTAAAAATTTGTGTTCTAGTTTAATTGGTAGCGCAGTGTGATTCAAGTATAGACTGGGATCGACCTGTAGGCCTCGTCCCAATGAAAAAAGAACAGCTACTGTTTTTTGAGGAGAAAATTTAAACCCATTTATGTCTGCCCAAGCACCTAGTTTATTTAGTGTGATTTGTATTTGTCTCTCACAGGTTGATATGCTAGAGGACGTGCATGCTATTTGTAGGTCATCTACATAGACTGAATACATTATGGACTTGGGTATTACTTTAGCTAAGGAATTCATTTTTACTATGAAGAGTGTCGTGCTTAGAATGCACCCCTGGGGTACGCCGTTCTCTTGGGTGAAAGTCATGGAGAGAGTTGCTCCTAGGCGGACTCGGAATGTGCGGTTAGCCAGGAAGTCGTTCAAGCAGTTCAACATCCTGCCGCGGATACCTAGCTCTGCTAGGTCACGGAGGATGCCGAACTTCCACGTAGTATCGTAGGCCTTCTCCAAGTCGAAGAAGACCCCAATACAGTGCTGCTTGTGGATGAACGCCTCCCGGATGGTGTTTTCTAGGCGGACAAGATGATCTGTGGTGGAGCATGTTTTCTTAAACCCACATTGGTGTTTATCTAGTAGTTGCCGAGATTCAAGTACGAAGGTTAGTCTAATGTTTATTACACTTTCGAAAGATTTAGCAATGCAGCTGGTGAGGGCTATTGGTCTGTAACTGCTAGGACTTGTTGGTGGTTTTCCGGGTTTGAGAAAAGGTATTATGACTGCTTTTTTCCACTTGTCAGGTATATTTCCAGTTATCCAGATTTTATTAAAGAATTTTAACAGTGCCTCTACAGCAGCCTCGGAGAGATGTGCAAGCATAGCGTAATGCACGTTGTCTGGTCCTGGTGCTGTCTTTTTTCCAGAAGATAATACTTTATTTAATTCTTGTAGTGTGAGAGGCTGGTTATAATCCTCATGTACACCTGCTCCAGATGGAAATTTTTGTTTTTCAGCTATTGATTTGTGTTTCTGAAATGTGTTTGTGTAGTTGGATGAGCTTGAGATCTCAGCAAAATGCTCGCCCAGTATGTTGGCCTGTTCTGCTAAAGATGTTTGTGTCCCGAGTGCCGTCAAGAGAGGAAGTGTGAAAGGGGTATGGTCACCAGTAAATTTACGAACTTTTTCCCACATTTTCTTTGATGTTATTGAACTATTTATTGAGGAGACATATTTCTGCCAAGAGGTTTTCTCTGCATTTCTTCGCACATACCGCGCTCTGGCTTTTGCCTTCTTAAAGGTGAGTAGGTTCTCTGCAGTGGGATATCGACGCAGAGCGCTCCAGGCTTTCTTTTGTTGTTTTTTTGCTAATGTGCATTCTTTTGTCCACCACACTTTGTGTTTCTTTTGTGCAAGTCCTGTTGTTTGTGGTATAGCGAGTGTTGCGGCCGATATTATGCATTCAGTAAACTTCTCATTAATTTCATCTGTGCTAAGGTCGTCACAAAATTCCTTTTCCAGAGTGGCACTTTTTGTAAAAAGTGACCAATCGGCGAGCTGAATTTTCCAGCGCCGTGGCCTTGTGGGGATGATTGGAGTCGACGATGAGAGCCTGATGATGGTAGGTAAGTGATCGCTGCCCATGGGGTCATTTAAAACATCCCATTTAAAATCGTTAAAAAGTAATGGTGATGTGAAAGCTAAATCGAGAGAGCTCATTTTTGCTGAGCTTGGACAGCAATATGTGGCTTTTCCCGTATTTAAAAGACAGATATTATTTGAGAGGATAAAATCTTCGATTATTTGGCCCCTCGAGTCACAGCGTTCGCTTCCCCAGAACGGTGAGTGAGCATTAAAATCGCCAACTACCAGGAATGGCTCCGGTAGTTCATTTATCAAGCCTTCTAAATCTTGTATTGTTAATGTCATGTGCGGGGGAAGATATAGAGAACATATAGTTATGGTTTTGTAGCTCACGACGCTAACCGCAACCGCTTCCAGTTTTGTGTTAAGATTGATTTTTTTAGCAGGGACGCCGCTCTGAGTGACGATTGCGACGCCTCCTGAGAGTCTGTTAGCATGCTCGCGATCACGTCGGAATGTTTGATAATGTCTCAGGATATTCGTATGTTGTGGACCGAGGTTGGTTTCCTGAAGACATAAAGCTACAGGAAACATTGAGCCAAGAAAGTGTGTGATATCATTGTAATTCCTGAGCAATCCTCTACAGTTCCATTGAAGTAGGAAAGTCATGTTTATATTTTTGAGTGAGGATTGAAGGGGTTTACTTGTTTTCTGGGCCCGTTATTGGGGTCCTGTCTATTCTTCGCTCAAGAGAGCGGTTCCGCCGCTGCAAAGCGGGCGGATCGGGAGTTACCTCCATCACCTCACTAGAGGTGCTGGTGGACCGCGGGGAAGCCGCGGATGTGTTAGTGTCAGGCCTCCCCCGACGGGGGGAAGTCCTGCTGGGTGGCGACCCGTGAGCCGGCGCTCCCTGCTTTGGGGATGGCAGAGCAGCGTTCACTGTCTCTGCCTGGGGCGTTGATGGCACTGCCACAGGCTCCGTGAAGGTGGCCTGGGCAGATGCCGGAGTGCTGTGTGGTGCGCCGCCCCTGCGCACCACATCAGCAAAGTTTGTTTTTGTGGAAAAGTTGAAGCTGTTCTTTGCGTAAAACAGTCGTCGCGCTTCCTTAAATGTGATATTCTGTTTTGTTTTGATTGTAACAATTTCTTTTTCATTTTTCCACGATGGACATGACCTCGAATAGGCGGGATGATCGCCTTCACAGTTTGCGCAGCGAGGTGCTGCTCCTTCACAGTTGTCGGAAGCGTGTTCTTTTGATGCACATTTAGCGCAAGTTTCGCGGCCACGGCAGCTTTGAGACCCATGACCGTACCGTTGACATTTGAAGCACCTGCGTGGGTTTGGGATGTAATGTCTGACATTTATTTTGAGGTAGCCAGCTTCTATGGATTCGGGGAGTGTGCTTGAGTTGAAAGTCAGTACTAGGTGCTTTGTAGGTATCTCTTTGTTGTCTTTTCTTATTTTGATACAATACACACTTATGACATTCTGTTCTTTGAGGCCTTCAAGCATCTCTTCCTCGGTGAGGTGAATGAAATCTGCTTGGGATATCACACCACGGACGGTGTTCAGAGATCGGTGTGCTGTAACTGATACAGGGATTTCCCCGATGGACACTAGGCTGGAAAGTTTTGAGTATTGGGCAGTGTCTCTGAGTTCAAGGAGCAGGTCACCACTTGGCATTTTAGACAGTTTGTACCCGGGACCCAAGGCCTCAGTTAGACTTTTTGCAACTAAGAATGGGGACATGGTTCTTGCGGTTTTTTCAGTTTCTTCGCTATGAAGAACGTGAAATTTTGGAAATGGTTTCGGTTTTTCGAAAAACTCTGCAGTTGCCTCGTTCCGCCCTCTTTTATGAGGGCGATCTGGTTTGGAAAAGGGGGGAGCCATGAAAAATATGTGTTGTTCGGCCGTGGTGCCAGCCACCCACCATGGAGCCCAACGAGGGGACGGGACAGGAACTTGCGAGCAAGTCCTGCCCACGCCAGCTGTACACCTCAACTATAACCCAATATGACGCAACTCAGGTTAGTTGGCCACACAAGGTTAACCCTCGCCGCCAGGAAAAAAGGGAAAAACTAAGAAGAGAGGAGGATACAGGAAAGTTGTAAGGAAGGAAATAGGAAAGTCAAAGATAGAGGGGAGGACAGGAAAAGGCGACTGCCGATTTCCCCCGGTTGGGTCAGGCCGGAGGTGCCGTCTACAGGAAGCTGGGGCCAAAGTGGTGTGTTGCCTCCGCCGAGGGGCCTTAAGGGTCCAAACGCTCGGCATCGGCTCAACCACCAGGATCCCCTTTTCCCCGGACACGGCAATGCCACGCACGGCTAAGCGCGGATGCTCGGGTCCGTGGTGATGCATTTTTCACCATCATCCCCCTGAGAGGATGTCCCTGCGGATGCTCGGGTTAACCCCGTGGTGTCGCCACTCACCAACGTCTGCATGCTGCAGACGCCTCCCTGCGGGGAAGTTTAATGTTCTGTCCTTCACCTGTGGCTATTACTATGTTATGTATGATGTTACCAAGTAGTGGAGTGATTGCATTTCTAGAGTGGAGCGCAGTAAGTAAACTTAGTGAGTCTCTGTAAATAATACTGTTTGTGAGCTTCTTGTTTACTATTTGCTGAGTGAGGTGTAAAAGTACTGTATTTTTCCTCGAGTGCAAAAAATTCTTGTATTATATGCTGCTGTGGGGTTTCTTTTTTACGGAACTTAGTAAGAGTGAAATCGCCGACTGAAGGAAAAAGGTACTATCGGGCCGGAATGAAACGGGAACACGGGAACGCGTGGCCTTCGGTTAATTTTGGTAGAGTTACTGTATATGCTACCAAAGGTAATACCTTTGGTAGCATATACAGTAACTCTAAATTTTGGTACAGTGCGCGCCGTCTAGCAGCCTCCGCGATAAGCTGCTGACGTGTGCACTGGGTTTGGGGCTCTGTCCCTAGCCGCCCAATGTGCAGTCATCGCTTGACTTCGCGCAAGTTGGCAATCCCCACCTAGCGCCTGCTCGGTGCTAGCCGCTTCGTTCTGATACCAATGCTCGCAATTTCCACGGTCCGCGCGAGCGGGATGGCGTTGCGCTTTTCTCTCTTTGAAGACCGCGTTATCTCGCTGTGCGATGACAAAGCTTCGACTGCCGAATGCGGTCGGTTATCAGCGTGCAAGGGGCGGCCGCTTCGGCGTGATGTCTGTAACTAATCTTGTGCTTCTGAGATATTTGGCTGAATTTCTTTGTGGAAGGTAATGCTTTTACTTTTCATTGCTGACAATTAGAACACAATAAAATTGAATAAAATTAGTGAAAGTTTTTACACCTTCAGCGTCCCTCGGCATCAAAAAGACGTGCTGCTGTCCTGTTTACACGCGTGCAAAATTTTGCATGGAAAAACTACGGCATGCCTTTGTTCCAGAAGTGGGGAAATACGGGGCGCCGACATAGCATGACAAAACAAGCTTTTCGCCGAAATGAAGCGACTGCCGGCTACTGGTTTGCCACAAGAGAGCTTTTAGGAAAGGCGATGTTGCAAGGAGCACCCTTCGGGTTACTCTGACATGAACGTCGTCTGATTCAGGTCATTTTTTTTTTTCTGAAAAGTGCTGCTTTTGGGTTGCTTTCACACGGAGGGAGAAATGCCGTCCGTTAAATACGAAGAAAGACTTAAAATAGTGACACTTTCAGAGCAAGGCGCGTCACAAAGGGAACTTTCGAAACTGACAGGTCGACCTCTGTCCACAATCAACAGAATCATACAAGCGTATCGCGACGAGGGCGGCCGCCTCCACAACCTTCAGCGCGGAAGGACACCAAGGGCCACGCATGAAGAGCAGGACCGCCTAATAGTGGTTGCAGCAGCTGACAACCCAAATTTGACAGCCAAGGAAATTAGAAATGAACTCAGCTTGCCCATCCACCCATAGCTAGTGCTCGAACGCCTTCATGAAGCTGGTCTTCACAGCCGAATCCCCGCACGAAAGCCTTTGCTTTCAAATGCCAATAGGCAGAAGAGGAGGCTGTTGTTTGCACAGGAACATGCGTCGTGGACTGAAGAAGACTGGAGGCGGGTGATATTTACCGACGGATCTACGTTCAGCACCCGGTGGGAGCAGCGTCACCGCACATGGCGAACCGTTAACACCAGGTGAGTTATCTTTCGGCATGCGAATGGTGGCTGCACATGCTGCACTGTATGCTGTAATAAAGCTCACTGTCGGGCTAGTTGGCTCATGAATTAAAAGGTGGGAAAGAGTGTAAAAAATACGAAGACGGGAAGAAGGAGGAAGTGCGAGTGCGTGCCACCTTCTTCCTGTCCTGTTTCTTTAGGCTGTCTCCCACCTTTTAAATATGCACTATATGCATGCGTGACAGGAGCATGGAGCAAGGTGAGGAAGGGGCCTTCACAAGCCGCAGTGATGTTGGTTAATTTGTGATTGAGATTAGCCCGTTCCATCCGCGCATGTAAATTATAGCGTTCGGATACTGCGAAGTGGTGCCTTGGTGGCCTTTTCTGCGATAAAAAATAAAAAAACACTCCTTCATTGTTGCCTTTGCGAAGGGGCGAAAATCTATTTGGCGTTGTCCTCTATCCAGAGGCACCATTTGAGCTTGCAGTTTCTCGGTATTACCAAGAGGGTAATGGAGCCCCGGCTTCTGTGTGACTTCTTTAAAGAGCACCGCATCCATGTGGGATTAGCGGGAGGACAAGTTTTCTTATTTCGCTCCACGTTTCATACCGAACATTACCCAAGCCAAGTACGAAAGCTTATCTTGCCGCCATTCCTGCGCTTATTTATGCTGGATGAACTATCGTAGCGCCGCTCTTGGTCCTAGGTAATTATGTAGAAACTTTTTGCTTGTGTATACTTTCGTTGCCAGATTAGCTAGGTGCGCATAATGCAGCAAAACTCCGGTGTTGGCAACGGACAGGTGCTTCCCGCTTGCACCCTAGTCCAGAGAGGTACTCAAGAAAGAGAACATTTTTTGTTAGTCGCCGCCTAGTGGTATAGAAATAAATTATGAACCACAGGTTAAGAGATTTAATTTTTATTTTTTAGGTACAACCCCGCTACCTTTCAGCGGGTCGCAAGAAGTGGCCGTTGCTCCGTGGCTGTTTGGGGTGCTATCTCCAGAGAAGGACTTAGCCCTTTGGTACGCCTGGAAAGCCGCTTTGACGGATTTGCCTACAAAGACCTCATCGACACGGTTATTATACCGTATGCTCAGGACGTCTTCCATGACTGGCTTTATTTTTTACAACAAGACCGCAGCCCCATTCATATGTCGCGCGCGGTTCGAGGACAGGGGGATCATGTTGCTTCCATGGCCTCCCCAAGGGGCCGACATGAATGTAATAGAAAATGTCTGGGGAGCAATGAAGGTAGCACTCTCCCGCCATCCACTAAACAGGGGATCAGCTGAGGACTTGTGGGTGGCAGTGAAGGCAGAATGGGAGCGGCTTCGCGCCAGCGACCTCCCAGTCAAGCTTTTCGACAGCATTCCCAGCCGCATGAAGGCCGTTGTAGATGCCGGTGGCGACTTCTCGAAGTACTAGCCGCTTACGTGGATATCGGCTGCAGTTAGAAGCACCGGGTCGAATTTGCCACCTTTTGTTATGCCCGTTACTTTTCCAAATTCTTATCAATAAACATTTCATTCATTCATTTATTCATTCAATAAACACTTGAAAAACTTAGGTTAAGCCAATCAAGCTTTAGTGCCCAATTTGGTGTCGCAAAGGGCATTTTTGACATATCTGACTGAACTGACAGTCAAGAAAAGAGATTTAGCGGCAATTCATACTTGCATTAACTCTGCAATATAAAGCTGAAATGCTAATAGGACATATTAACTTGCAGCTAAGAAAACGTCTGAAATTCGCATTTTATAGCTCATTTCGAGCAAGTGATGCATAATTAGAGGAAAATCAAAATTTATGTCTCCGGAGTAGGTTATTGCCTTGAATTCGTCGTGAATGGAAATGGCAGTCCGTGCACGGCTCCAACAAGATTTCTGACGTCGTCGATTTAAATGTGTATTACATTTTGAAAAGCGTAATATAACCGCCAAGGCAACACGAGCCTCTGTGTATATGAGGATTCCAGTTACCAGCGTGCAATCAAAGCCCTGCAACAGCAGCCCAACGCCTTTCGTCACGGGCTAGCCTCAACCCGATACTCAAGAAAAGTCCCTTGTAGCAAAGGAACCAAATCAGTTGCCCAGCTTAGGTCGCGAACTTGTACAAATTAAAAAATTGCGAGGACACTTCGGCAACTAAAATGTTGTTAGGCGAAAGCCGAGAACACTATGCCGTGACGACTTCCAGTGGATGTGACATCACACCGTTCCCGTGGCTATATATCGACGTCCACGTTATTTCGACGACGTTCCGGCATTTTTGGCTATAATTAATTAACTACTTAATGTACAGTCATCGAACTTGGCTGCTAGGTTCATTTTGTCCTCTTCTATGTTAAGTAACCATTGGTTTTCTTCTTTTTTAGTTCCCGAGTTAAACGCGTGTGACACGCTTTGTTAGCGGACGACAGTTAAAGGCTTCGACCTTAAAATGTCATGGACACCATAACTAATCATGCGAGTGCCTAATGCATTCCCTTCAAGGCCACCTTCATGTAATAAACTCCTAGAACAACGCATATATAATAGTGGCTCGGGTTGTATTATAAGCTCACTCCCTCTGTTCTCGCCATCGCAGGCTTCCAAAAAGGCTGTCAACTTCTGTTTCTTGAACTGGAATTGCTGAAAACATGAGCCCATCGCGGTGGCTTTTGGCTTCGGGAATCGGCTGCTAATCCTAAAGTCGCGGGTTCGATCCCAGCTGCCGCAGAGGCCGTGTTTCAATGAAGGCAAAATAAAAAAAAACGTCTTATGCTGTCTAAAATTAGGAGCCCTTTACCACAACATCCATTTCAGCCCCTTCGTGGCTCCGAGGGTTAAAATCATTTTGGATTTTTTTTTTCACTCATATGCAAAAGAAAGATCAACTTGGGCCTTTGACATCACGCCGAAGCGGCCGCCCCTTGCACGCTGATAACCGACCGCATTCGGCAGTCGAAGCTTTGTCATCGCACAGCGAGATAACGCGGTCTTCAAATAGAGAAAAGCGCAACGCCATCCCGCTCGCGCGGACCGTGGAAATTGCGAGCATTGGTCAAGCGATGACTGCACATTGGGCGGCTAGGGACAGAGCCCCAAACCCAGTGCACACGTCAGCAGCTTATCGCGGAGGCTGCTAGACGGCGCGCGCTGTACCAAAATTAACCGAAAACCACGCGTTCCCGTGTTCGCGTTTCATTCCGGCCCGATAGTACCATGGAGGTAATGGTTCTAGTCTTGGAGCAATGCCAGGTAATGGGTCTAGTACGCCGAGGTTTTCGCACATCTCTTCGAAACGCAAGAGCAGTGGCCTAGTAGTCTGCGGTTTGTTATAGTGTTCTTGATGGGCACTTCGAGACTATTTGGTGACAGATGTGTTTAGGTAGTGAACGGATTTTTAAAATGTATGAACAAGTGAGCATCATTCTTCTGTCTGTAAGTGATGGTTTATTAGTTTCTATATAAAGACTATTTATGGGCGAAGTCCTGTATGCACCGAAAGTCGCAAACCTATATTATGTACCGGTTCCGGTCGTTTCAAGTACGATGGTCTCGCTGAACCATATACTATACATCCGTAATCCAGGGAGAAGCGCACTACAGAGCGATAAATTTGCAAAAGACATGACCTATCGGAACCCCAGTGCTTTTGGGAGAGTACTTTAAGCATATTAAGGTTGGTTGGTTTATGGGGTTTAACGTCCCAAAGCGACTAAGGCTATGAGACACGCCGTAGTGGAGGGCTCCGGAAATTTCGACCACCTGGGGTTCTTTAACGTGCACTGACATCGCACAGTACACGGGCCTCTAGAATTTCTCCTCCCAAGAAATTCCAGCCGCCGCGGTCGGGATCGAACCCGCGCATATTAAGGGATCGAGAGGCTTTCTTTTTTAATGTGTTTATGTGAGGCAGGAAAGTGAGTTTGTCAAATGTTATGCCGAGAAATTTATGTTCGTTTTTTACGGGTAGCTCTATTATGTTCAGGTGTAGGGTGGGATCTTCCTGTAAAGCTCGTTTGAGAGAGAACAAAATGGCCACTGTTTTCTGTGGAGAAAAGCAGAAGCCATTTCTGTATGCCCATCTTGACAGTTTATTTATTGTTAGCTGTATTTGCCTTTCACATGTTGATATGTTGGAGGATGTGTAAGCTATATTAAGGTCGCCTACATAGACTGAGGACCTTGGGATTATTTTACTTAGAGAGTTCATTTTTACAATAAAGAGCGCGGTGTTTAAAATACATCCCTGAGGTACCCCATTCTCTTGTATGAAATTCTTCGGAAGGGTTGAACCCAGGCATACATGGAATGAATGGTTAGATAAAGTCTTTTAGGGAGCTCAACATTCTGCCTCGGATGCCAAGCTCTGCAAAGTCCTGGAGAATCCCGAACCTCCACGTTGTGTCATATGGTAAATAAAAGGGGGGTACTGGGCACAAAAAGACACAGACAAGAAGATAACGCAACAAGCGCAGACTCGAGACTAACTTTATTTGAAAAACGAACCCCCTTTAATAACTTCAAACTGTCACATCACACACATGTGGAAACCAAAAACCTGTCTTCATTCCGATAGAGTTTGATAGAAGGGTCACTTACGCAATCTTTACCCTTCTGTTTGATGCAAAACGCCTCAGCCAACTCACGCGCCACCTGGTTACGGCTCCTCCTCAAAACTTTGGTATCTGTCAGCAAAGGCAGGCATGGCTTATTGCGCGTAGCATCCGGGCACGCGCCACAGTGCAGGGGTAAATTCGACCCTATTCCTGATTTGATCGAAAGCTAGTGTTCCTTTAAGCGATGATTCAGACACCGGCCTGTCTGACCGATGTATACCCTGCCACAGGTGAGGGGAATCTGGTATACGACACCCGTCTGGCAGCGGACAAAACGAGTGGCATGACACTTCTCACAGTCCGCCTTCCTCTTCCCTCCGGACATGACCTCAGGGCACAATGGGGCCAACTTGCACGGGGCGGTAAAAACTACCGGCACGCCGTAGCGTTTCGCCACATTCTTCAGGCTGTGGGAAATTCTGTGAACATACGGTAGAACTGCTGGCCTCATTTCCTTAAGACCTTGCTTTAGATAAACTGTCGAGAGGAGTTATTAACTCCAAGCGCGATAGCTTAGAACTGTTTTTTACTGTAAAAACACAAGGTTGACAAGCCCTTTAGGTGCATAGTAAGTGAGAAAGGTACTTGGCAGCGTGAAGTGTGTTTATTCAAAAGTGTCTGAAATTGGTGGTAGTCAATCTTAATTCATTCCCAGTTGGGTACTAAACCCATGCAATGAAATTTGTAGGATTTCACCTTGGACCTTGGAATAAGGCCAAATTGCACAGGCTGCCAATGCACTCATCACAGCAGGAGTAGAGTGTGATGTGAAGACGGAAAAAAGTGTGAAAATAAGCTATGTGTACCAGTGCTGATTCAAAAGCTTTAATGAACAAAGGATTTCAGGTTTAGGTTTTATGTGGTTTAACATCCCAAGACGACTGAGGCTATGATGAACGCCATAGTGAATACCTCCGGATAATTTCGACCATCTGGGTTCTTTAACGTGCACTGACATTGCGCAGTACACGGGCCTCTAGAATTTCACCTCCATCGAAATGTGACCACCGCAGCTGGGCCCATGTGCTGTGCGATGTCAGTGCACATTAAAGAACCTCAGGTGGTCGAAATTATCCAAAGTCTTCCACTACGGCATCACTCATAGTCTGGCTCTCTCCAAGATGTTAAACCCCAAAAAATCAAACCAAACTTTTCACAGGGCAAACCAGGAGCAGTATCAATAAAACACGAAAAAAAATACTTCAGACAGCATGCGGCAAGCACCTTTACAAGAATTATGGTTCGGATTATACCTATAAATAATAAAAAAAAGACCATGCATTCCAATTCAGCATGGTGCAAATCAACACAGAAATGTGAAAGCCATGAACACAGAACTAATTTTCACATTTTTCAGTACCATTAAATACATACAAGCAACAAAAAGGACCAAATATGGAAGCCAAAGCACCTAGCCCATTACTTATTGACACTATGGCTCATTAGAACACAAACAAGAATAGACAGGTTAAGCTAGTAGTTAATGCAATTATTTTACCTAGTGTGAACTGATCACAGAAAACCTGCACAATTAGATTCCCCTTTATAAGTTACGCAAAGCTGTTCACTTCCCTTTATGTGATGAGTCTCTATGCACACAATAACTCTGAAAGAAAATACTCAAGATCTCAAGCGATTCACAAGATTACAAAAGAAAAATTTTCCTTCACATTGTAGCCATAAGCATGGCACCGCACTTTTATTGATTTCAATGACTTTTAGCGAGCTCCACCTCTCAACCTTTGTAATGTGTGGTGCCAAATGAAGTAGCTGCTACACAATTTCTGAAAACTATGAAGGCTTTTTCTTTTTCTGTGTCACTGCAACCAAATGACACAATGTGTTGAATTTGTCCACATACAATGTTTGGCAGTCTTACTGCTGTGCAGTCAGTTTTTTCTGGCCTGTTGTACTGCTCACTATGAAATACATGGCCGGAGATGCGCACTCTGTCATACTCCACAATAGGGCCATTGATCTGATCAGGAACCTGTTTCTCAATCAGTGTACGGAGAGAGCCTTCTACCAGTCTTGGCCTGCCAAGAAGGGCAACAGGGCCCGCTTGGACAAACGCGAGCCTCTAAGTCCAGACTTATATCCCAATCTCGTCTTATCTTAAGCTAAGATAAGTCCGGACTTTCCTGCAGACGTAGGGCGCTTGCACGAACCGATAAAACTGAACCAGACTGCAGACTTATTGAAGACGGTAGGTACAGCTAGTACCTAGGCGGGGAACTTAGCCACCGACAGGGAATGAGATGGGGAATGTGCCTGAAGTCGGTTGCGGCTGTGACAGGTGTTCGCGCTGTCCAATAGATAACCGCGACTCAGTGTCAACATCCGGCCAAACTCCCGCGCTTTTTCAACTGAAAACTGAACACTGTGGTACCACTTCCCAAGGCAACGCGCCCGTCCCAAGCGCCAACCATGACCTCGCAACCGCTCGCCAAGCGATCGAAGTGTCAGCATTGGAGCGAAGATGAGAAGATGGACTTAGTACATGTTATGAAAGAAAAATGTACGGCATTATTCACCAAGTTCAATTCATCTGTGACTAGAAAAAAACGAGAGCAGGCCTGGGCAGAAGTCGCCATAAAACTAAATTCGCACCACACTACGAGGAGAGAAGTAAAAGAAATAAAAAAGCAATGGCAGAACTTGAAGCAGCAGCTAAAGGCGGCCGTTAAGCTCGTACACGAGCATGAAAGACGACCCGGTAAGTGATCTATTACCCCTTCTCTTTGTAGTAAAACTTTCGTTATGAAAGTGGCCGCCGCGGTGACTCAGTGGTTGTGGCGCTCGGCTGCTGACCCCGAAAGACGCGGGTTCGATCCCGGCCGTGGCGGCCGAATTTCGATGGAGGCGTACCCCAGGTGGTGGAAATTTCGGGAGCTCTTCACTAGGCGTCCCGCATAACCCGAGTCGCTTTGGGACGTTACACCCCATAAACCAAACCAGTTTATGAACAGCAGCACGATGAAGGCGGGAAAAGCCACATTCTTCCCATGATTTCAGCAAGTACAAATTATGTTCGGGCATGCAGCGTACAGTGCAACATTTTCTTGTTTATTTGTTCAGCAGAATTTTACTGTGGCCAACATTGAAATCAACAATTTATTAGGCACCTATCACTACCATTTATTGTAGCTAGCTTCGAGTAAGAGATGCATCTTTCCTGACGATTGAGTCTTTCAGAAAGCAACAAAAACGTCGTTAGGTACGCCTCACTGCAAGTTATAGTTACTGCACGGACTGGCACTCTGATAAATGGCTAGAACTGAAGCTAGAATCCATGCAAGAAAACTGGACACTAAATTGCTCCTTACAAAATCTCAAGAGGACAAAGCCCACTGTTTATCTTTCAAGTGTATCAAGGAAAATGTGATTGCCTTTCAGCTTTTTGTTTTGTTTTTGTGCTGCTCTTTTGCTTGCAACAACCACTCATTTAGGCACAATGGTGTCTCATTCATTGAACTTCATATTCGTGCAGCAGTTAAAGTTCGTAATCAGTAGCTGCCACTCCAGACGCACACAGTAATTCGCTAGAGCACATGTGGAAGGATATGAGCCAGCCGCACTGGTAGGAACACAAAAGAAAATTTATTCTTCACATATGCATGAAATACAAGCACTGAGTACTTATACACAAATGTAACGAAAGAAGTGAAGTAAGAAAGTAGCAGGCAACACTTGGCCAGACAGTTTTTGCTGGGTACGACAGGTTTCGAAGAGACAATAGTCATTACAAGTTCTTGGGTAAAAAAAAAATAAAGCATTAGCATAATGGCATGTCTTGAACAGAAATACATACATACATACATACATACATATTTATTTTGTCATATTTACACATGGAAGTATGTGTACCCGCGGAAGCGCAAGACAGGGCGCTTGTGGGCGGGCCACGGCAATCAAACAAAGTGCAGACTCAGTACAGACAAAATTACATGGTTTGCAATATAAAAGAGAGAGAAAAAAAAAAAAAAAAACATATATTGATAGGAACAACAATCACACTTGTACACACTGAAAAAGTAGGTTAAATACATAGATTATGAGGATGCAACAACAGCAACAACAACAAAAAAGCAACCGTGCTTCGTAACACATTCTCCGGAATATTCGCGTATTACCCGCACCCCCACTTTTTAAACACATTTTTTCAATTTTTGGTGCGGGTTATATGCGAGTAAATACGGTATCAACAAGACCTTCAAAGTGTTTCGAGCCATTATGTCAGTGTACCGTTTTAAAGGTTCTAGACGTAACTAGCCAGGATTTTACTTGTGATTTGACCTCTTTGATAGTCTGCAATGATAGTATTTTTGTTGGAAGCTGGTTAAAAAGGAATGGGATGTAGAACATTCGGCACCTTTTTCCATAGTGTGTATATATCTTGGGAAGCTTAAACGACTCTACTTTTCTTAGTATTTTAGGTTTGTTCACAGGAAGCTTAAAGTTATTAGAAAAGTAGTTTCTACTAATTACTACATGTGTAAATAAATCTTGAATGAAGTACACATCAGCTGCAATCATTCTTTCAGCACTATCTAAGGTCTCCTTAGACGTGCCATACAAAATGTTTGCGGAAATTCTGTGTAGTAATCTATCGATTTGGCTCCTTCTAGACAACGCACATGAGCCATAAACAGTGACACCATACCTTAATATAGACTCTCCTATAGCCTTAAACACAAGCTGACGCAACCTAACAGAAGTATTGAATTTCATTCTGTAAAGATACATAGAAGTTACACGGAGTCGTTTGATGAGATGCTCAACATGAAAAGACCAAGACATGTTGGCGTCGAGATGAATACCTAGATATTTGACTCTTTCAGACAAGGGCAGTGAAACACATTGACATCTAGGGCAGAAAGTACTGTGCACAATAACAGATTCCTTTAATGTGACCTTTTTGTGCGGATTTCGAAAACAAACCAGAGCCGTTTTCTGCTTGTTAATGTAAATCTGGTTACCTGAAAACCAATCACACACTTTTTTAACATCCGCTTGTAGCAGCTCTGCAGCCCTGTTGTACGACTCATTCGGAACAAGGAGCGCTGTGTCATCAGCGTACTGGTAAAGTACCGAATTCAGTCTAAGATATGCCAAGTCATTTACATAAATTTACATAAATTTACAGTGTATAGTAAAGAAAGTTTGATGCTAGGTATGGCTGGTGAGGGCTGCATTTTATTGTGAAGTATTCCTAATCAATGCTTTTGCATATTCATAGTCCAATATTTCTTAATGTGTGCAGGTGCTGGTCGTAATGAGTATCAGCTGTCTGCCCTACTGGAGGCTGTCAGGGACGTCGTAGGAGCAGACAACCCAATGTTGGAGGGCATACCTGATGCTGTAAACCAAGATGAGTAAGTATAACGACTCCCCGAGTGCAATGAACCGCAGTCACTCAGTTCATATTGTCAGCTACTACAAAAAAAAAGTTGTGGGGTGCAAATTGTGCAATATATGATGCTTAGCTGCTGCTCAGTGAAAATAGGCTGCAATGGGGCTACAGGAATTACAGAATACGAGCATACGCACACACACGACAGTAACAAATCTCGATTTCTGCGTGTACATTGTGAACCATCACTTTCAAGCAGCTATCTTGCATAATGACACTTATTTGCTTAAGTGAAATTCTTCAAAACTTTTACAGATGCAACATTATGTACAGTCTGCCAAAAATGATTGATACAATGTAAGCCCATCTTGCAGAATTTCTTGCACAAATAAGTCTTTAACATCAAGACACAAATCTAGTCTCTGTACACAGCAGTGTTACACAAATGCATTCCTGCCAGTGGGTTACTACTTCTGCAAGTTCTCCTTTTGATGTACAGCATCAATAAAAGTGCAAATAATTCACACAGGCTCCTTGAAGACGGCGGTAACCAGCCTTCGCCAGGCACTGCTGATGAGCCAGAGCAGCAACATGAAAGCAGCCGCACAGAAATTTACACAGATTACCAGGCACCAGTGGACGCGGTCAACGAGCGAATGTTCTTCTCTTTTGACCCTGTCGAAGCAGATGAAGACACTGTCGGCTCAGAAGCTGGCTACCAAGGGAGCCCACCACGACGAGAAGGCACATGTCTACATGATGGAGAACCGGTGGTGGTGGAAGCAGCAGTGGTTGCCACCCCAGCTCAGGCATCACCAGCACCAGTGAGACCTCCACCTCAACGACTCTCAAGGCAAGCACAGCAGAACCAGAGCCTCCAAGAGGCTATTCAGCTGAACCGAAGAAATGTTGAGCTGAAGCATGATGTCCTGCAAGCAAAAAAAAGAGCTGCTCATATAGAATTGAGTGCAGCAGGAGCAACAGCAGAAGCAGCAGCAAAAGTCACAGATGTGGCAGAAGGCTGGAAGGCAGTCAGCAATGCTGCTGTTGCTGTCATAAACAAGTATGGAGCAGTTGCTGATGCACTCTTAGCAGAAACACAAGCCCGAATGAGGACAGAAGCCCGCAAATGTGAATTAGAGATTGAAATACTTCAACTTGAAAAAGAGCGACGTAGGCTTGAAATAAAGAAGCTACAGCTGGAACTGAAAGAAGGCAAAGATGAGATAGCAGAAAATGGAGAAGAAGCTGAGTAGTTCCACATTTCTTTTAAAGTTCAGTAAGCTTAATAGCAAAGATTACCTGTCATTTCTTTTTTAGAGATCCTATCTTCCTGAATTCAAAGTCCATGTACTGTGCGGTCTCGATGCATGTTAATGAACTCCAGGTGGCCAAAATTATCCAGAGCCCGCCACTACGGCATCCCTCATAGCTTGAGTTGCTTCAGAACTATACATGGCTAATGTTAAAAGCATTAAGAAGGTCAGGTAGTCTCAGCGCCTATCCTTGCCTGGGCAAGGATCCTGAGGCTCCCAACCAGACAAATAAAAACCTCAGCCTTCTTCTCATGAATGAGAAAGTAGCTGAGGTGTATCACCTAATAAAGTGAACTAGCGGATCGAAATTTAGTTTTTCAAGCATGCCTGCTTCTTTTAAAAAGCTAAAAAGAGAAGGTATGTTAACAATGGCATTATCATCTAAAAACAGTGCTGGGTGAAAAGGAATGCATTCATTATAAAATTCAGTGAAGTATTTTTTTCTTAGTTTTTCCAGTTTCGCACAAGAGAATAAAATGTGGTTAACGGTAAGTTCATCTCCGCATTCTTCGCAAACAGGTTTGTTTTGTTAGCACAAGAGAATAAAATGTGGTTAACAGTAAGTTCATCTCCGCATTCTTCGCAAACAGGTTTGTTTTGTTTTGTTAGCAGGAAGTTATGTGTAAGGTGAGTGTGGCCTATTCGGAGACGGCAAAGAATCCTTTCCTTGAAGCGTTCCTGGTGGTCACACGACCTCCATTCCCCTAAAACCGGCTTTACTAAGTGTAGTTTATTATTGACTTCACTGTTCCAAGCCAACTGCCATTTCTTCCTTAATTTCCGTTGTACTAATTTTATGCAATCGTTAAAAGGTATGTTTACTTTTTTTGTTTCCATCCTACGAGCTTGAGCAGCGCACAAGTCTGCTTTCTCGTTCCCTTTTATTCCGATATGACTCGGGACCCAGCAGAGTTTTATATTTTGTCTTTTAGCTGCGGCTGTTACTATGCTGTGTATAATGTCACCAAGAATAGGAGTGGTAGCGTTTCTAGTGTGGAGAGCTGTAAGCACGCTTAAGGAGTCTGTATAAATAATACTGTTTGGGAGGTTCTCGTTAACTATTTTTTCTATGGCCATACAGATTGCGTAACTTTCTGCAGTGAAGATGGATGTGCACTGTGGAAGTCTTATTGTTTTCTCCGAATTCCCTCGTACCACTGCGCTTCCTATGTAAACATCTGTTTTTGAGCCATCTGTATAAAAATCTGTGAACTTGCTGTATTTTTGATCGAGTGCAAGAAATTCTTGTAGTATATGTTGTCGTGGAGTTTGTTTTTTATGAAATTGAGTAAGGGTAAAGTCACAGATTTTAGGAAAATTGTACCATGGAGGCAGTGGATCTTGTCTTCGAGCAAAGTCGGGTAATGCATCTTGTAGGCCGAGGTTTTGGCACATCTCTTCAAAACGCAGGAGGAGTGGTCTGATAGCTAGTGGTTTGCTATTAAACAGTGTTCTCGATGGGCAATTTGTAACAATAGGGTAACAGATATGTTTTGGCAGGGAACGGATTTTTAGAACGTATGAGCATGTAAGTATGCTTCTTCTAACGTAAAGACTATTTATGGGTGACGTCCTGTAAGCGCCAGTTGCAAGATGTAAACCTAAATTGTGCACTGGGTCCAGTCGTTTCAGATACGATGGCCTTGCTGAACCATATACTATACTACCATAGTCTAATGAGGATCGTACCACAGAGCGATAAATTTTTAGAAGGCCTGCCCTGTCAGAACCCCAGTGTTTATGTGAAAGGACTTTGAGTATGTTCAGTGATCGGGAAGTTTTCTTTTTTAACGTGTTAATATGACGCAGGAAAGTGAGTTTTCTGTCAAATGTTATGCCTAGAAATTTATGTTCATTTTCTACAGGTAAATCTATTTCGTTAAGGTGTAGGGTGGGGTCTGCCTGTAAGCCTCGTTTGAGTGAAAACGGAATGGCCACTGTTTTCTGTGGGGAAAATCGGAAACCATTTCTGTCTGCCCATGTTGTCAGTTTATTTATTGTTAGCTGTATTTGTCTTTCACATGTTGATATGTTCGAGGATGTGTAAGCTATCTGTAGGTCGTCTACATAAAGTGAATACATAACAGACCTTGGTATTATTTTGTTAAGAGAATTCATTTTTACAATAAAAAGAGTTGTGCTTAAAATACATCCTTGAGGCACTCCATTTTCCTGAATAAAATCTCTCGAAAGGGTTGAGCCTAGACGGACATTAAATGAGCGGTTAGATAAAAAGTCTTTAATGGAGTTCAGCATTCTGCCATGGATGCCAAGTCCAGCTAAGTCCTGAAGAATTCCGAACCTCCAGGTAGTATCATATGCTTTTTCTAAATCAAAAAAGACTGCAAGACAGTGTTGTTTGTGTATAAAAGCTTGTCTGACTGTATTTTCGAGACAGACTAGGTGATCTGTAGTTGAGCATCCCTTTTTAAAACCACACTGGTGGATATCAAGAAGTTCACAGGATTGAAGAACAAAGGTTAGTCGTATATTTAGGACACTTTCGAAGGATTTGGCGAGGCAACTGGTCAGGGCGCTATGGGTCTATAACTGCTAGGAGAGGTTGGGGGTTTACTAGGTTTAAGAAGCGGCACAATAATAGCTTTTTTTCCAGGCTTCAGGTATTTTTCCCGATATCCAAACTGTGTTAAAGAACCTTAAAAGTGCTTCTACGGCAGGTTGAGAGAGATGGGCCAGCATTTCGTAGTGGATTTTGTCGGGTCCTGGAGCGGTTTTTTTACCAGCAGACAGTACTGTATTTATTTCTTGCAGGGTAATCACACTGTTATATTTTTGGTTTGCCCCTCCACTAGTTGGAAGTCTTTGTTTTTTGGCTGTGTTTTTGTATTTTAAAAAAGACTGAAAGAATGAACTTGAAACTGCTGCGAAATGTTCCCCCAATATGTCTGCCTGTTCCCCTATATGCTTGTTTGTGTGCCAGGTGTTGTCAATAAAAGAATTGTGAATGGTGAAAAGTTGCCATTTAATTTTCGCACATGTTCCCACATTTTTTTTGATGTGATGTGACTGTTTATAGAAGAGACGTAAGTTTGCCATGATTTTTTCTCGGCACTACGACGGACGTACCGAGCTTTAGCTCTTGCTTTTTTAAAATTTATGAGATTCTCATGTGTCGGATACCTGCGAAATTTACCCCGAGCTCTGTTTTGTAGTTTTTTTGCTTCCTTGCACTCTTTTGTCCACCATATTTTATGATTTTGTTGCACCACTCCTGACGACTGTGGAATAGGTGGTGTCCAATCTGAACGAGCCGCAAGGCATGCTGGGTACTCCGACTTCCGGGTCTTTCGGCGAGATGCGCGTGTGCGGCGCTCTGCTTGAAATGCGGATTTGCCAAGCTTAAAATCGCTCCTAATAAGTTAATACGCGCGAATGAAGTCGTAAAAAAGGTCAGCATGCTCTACGTGCATTATTATGCCCACGCTCGACGTTCCGTATTGGAATTAAGGGCGGAAAAGCGTTGTAAGTGCGAACGTTTCGGCATGCGTCGTCTGTTCGTGCTGAAGTTTAGGACGCTTCATTCACTCGCTGAAAAGTCCGCTTCTTGTTGCGGTTATCATATGGCTGCTACATAGTTCTCTAATATATATTAGAGTACATATTTCCTAGAGGTTTCGCGCTTCCAGGCGCTGAATATATGGACTACCAGCAACCGCAGCCTAGCATTACGTACGAGCGCACATTGTAGCAGGGTGGCTACGACGGCAAGGAGCTTGAACCGTGCAAATCCGCGGAGGACTTCCGGTACTTTTTCTATACACGCCGCGGTGGCCTAGCGGTTAGGGCGCTCGGCTACTAAGTCGGAGGACCCGATCCGGGACTCGGCGGCCGCGTTTCCGATGGAGGCGAAGCGCGAAAGGCGCCCGCGCGCTGCGCGATGTCAGCGCACGTTAAAGAACTCCCGGTGGTTCCAATTAATATGGAGGCCTCTACTACGGCGTCCCTGATTGCCCACGTGTCGCTCCTCCTCTCGAAAGTCTGTGAACTTATCAATGTTTTACAACCTTAGCAAGGGGCACAATCTGTTTTATTGTCGGTTCCTGTACTTGTCAGCTTAATTGCTTTCGTTGCATATTTGCTATGCTTTATGGAATAATTACTGCAGAAGCTGGCATTATTAACAATTCTGTCATGTGATTTAATTTTAGTTGAACTGTAATGCAAAAATGCAACTGCATTACAAATGTGTTGAATTTTCAGCACTACTGTAGTCTTTCTGCCTGTACGAATTATGCCCCGACAAGCATGCACCGAGGGCTGAAAACCTCCACTTATGTGCGCCAAGAGCCCAGATGGGAAGTTACATGGCAGCTATTCCAGCAGTGAGAGGCGTCCACTTACTGCAGCTTTGGTGGATGCACAAGAACTTTTCTCACAAACAAAATTGACTATGCATAGTTATGCACTGCAACTGCACTGCAATGCATTTCACACCCTGCATGGTGGTGTGGGACATTACAAGCTATTTACATTTAACTTGCACCTCTGAATGTTAAGAATTTCTGTACTCGATTTCCCAATGCTGGTTGCCGCTTTAGGTAGATGAAAAAAATGTACAAAAATAAATGCTTTGTTTTGTGCCATCTCTTGAACATTCACTAGCTTCAAGGATGTAAAATCAATGTCGCTTCCCATGAAAGCAGAGGAGAGCCTGTAGCCATTTTGCTGTCGTGTACTTCGTGCTCTGAGCCTAGTTGAAGGAGAACCACCAGCCTGTGCACAGACAGATGTCTCCAATGATTGGCACCTCAGCTGTTGATGCCTAGCTATGTATAGAAATGTGGAGATGTACAACTTACGCACTGTATGCACAATGTTCAAGGTAAGGTAGGTAAGTAACAACACTAGCAGCTAGGCAAAAGATGAGCTTGCCTTCTGTTTTTCCTAATAAAAACCTAAAGCCAAAACAAGGCATCAAAGCCTGCTACAGAGCTTCACTACAGGCACCACAACACGCACTACAGCACTTGTCTCTTCTCCTTTCTTTGTTTGTGTTTGCATGCTTTGGTGCTGCTCCTTTTCTTAGATTCAAAACGCACCAACTAGCCCCAAAAGAAGTTTTATTGAATGTAAACAAAGTCAGGCACAAGGACAAAACAGTAAGCAGGAGCCAAAAGCAGAACAAGCTCTTGACGTGGGCAGCTTTACAGTTGAACTGCAAGAGGAGCAAGTTTCTCAGCTATTAACGAGAAACTCTTCTTGTCCTGTAGGTATAACATCATATCTCAATTGTCTTGCAATGCCTTTTGCAGCGCATTTTCTACAGCATGTAATAAATGAGTTTAATGCAGGAGATCTTTGTGACAAATAGTAAATTATAATAAATAGTATGGTCGAGCGTAAAAAAAATATCATGCTTCAGCTTTTACAGCACACACAGAAGCTTGATACGAGTTGTTTTCAGAATCTTCTACAAGTCCCTGTTACAAAGTCTTGTGCAATGTTGAACAAAAGGCGTTTGCATCCAGTTTTAGCTTTGGCGTTAACAATGCGGCACAGCTTGCACATTGATAAACCATCCCTAAGACACTAGTGATACCAAAAAGGCTGGAATGACTGAACACAATGCGTTCCTTGGCTTTTTAATAAAAAAACGTAACTTTATAGCATGATTATTACTCTTGATCGTTACGAACCCAACGACCACTAGACCAGCCTCTGCCTTCCTTGTAGCATCTTGCACTTCTTGAAATCACCAATGCACCTCTCAATTAGTCAATCATTAAGTGCAATATTACTACCGTATTTTCCGGTGTACAAGACGCGGCTTTTTTTCGAAAATCTTGCTGGTGCGTCCTATACAAGGGTGCGTCTTATATGCGAATTTTTGATCTTTTTTTTTGCGAGTTCATCGATTACTCCGGTTCATGCTCAAGCTTTTTTCACCTAAAAAATATCACTACCAATGACGTGGTTGTAACACGGTAAATACTTCAATACCGGGACCGCCGTGTGCGACATTCTAGGTGATTTTTATCATGAAACGGCGGGGATGACAACTTCCGGGATCACAAACGCGCGGCTGTTATCGGAGGCCCCAAGCAAAAGTAATGAGAAGCGCCAAAAGATGATGACAATCGCGCTTCTCGCCATTGTAAAGACAAGCCGGCGTTCTTTTTTAGTCACCCTTTGCAACTTTTTTTGCTCCGTGTACGTAGTGCATGTTTCAGCCGAGTTGCTTCCAGAAATGGGTGAACCTTTTGATAGCGCATCCGAAGATGAAGACTTCGAAGGTTTCAAGTAGAAATAAAATGTTGTTATGGACATATGGGGAGCTGTATCGTTTTTTCTTTCTTTTTTGCTAAAACGTGGATGGATATGGCGTGAGTGTTGCCTTTTTCGATCACTTAGCGTTGCTTAAGAATTGCTCAGAGGTACGGTGAATTTCGCGATAGTCGCGCAAGCGTGTTTAATTAAGCCTCACTAGTCTAACTGGGTAAACTGGGGTGCGTCTTATACACGGGTACGTCTTATATACGAACTTTTTCAGTGAGAGCTTGCATATATGGCAGGTGCGTCTTATACAAGGGTGCGTCTTATACACCGGAAAATACGGTACATGCAAGCATGCAATGCATCACATATGCAAGCTATAGATGTAGACATTTATTTACTTCATGTGCATGTTCAGCACATAAACAGTGTGCGAATGACACTTTGCTGCACAGTGAGAGTTCAGTATTATAGCATTTGTCTCAGACGTCAATTCTACTAAGTTCTGTACAATGAAAGGTGAAAAACAGCTAGGCTATGTTGGCTGCCATTTATTTTTAATTGTGTTATCCTGAAGTGAAGCTTTTCCCAACTTACTGACTCAGAGTATGAACAGAAAGGCGGTTAATAATTCTTATCACTTTCTAATGCGATCACCTCGTCTGTCAGCCTCCTTCTCCACACACAGGAAACGAAGAAACATTACTGCAACATGCGGGTCCACACAAACAGGGAACTTATGTGTAACAGGTTGCTTAATTATAATTTTCGACACTTGCTGCGTGCTCATGTCGACTAATGTTCTGGTGAAAACGTGTTTCAGTTTGAGCATGAAATTAGCGAAAATGGCCTCATAGAACAATTTATAACTCTTACAAGTGCTCGTAAACATGCCTTAACACTGCGACCAGAGCAGTGCCAGCGAACCAGATGCCGCCGTACGTGGCCGCGGTGTCGCCGTTTCGACAGCTGACGGCAGTAACAACACACGCCTTAAGTATTAGCTATGAATTCGAGCTACTCGCATTCAGCGCAAATGTCTAGGAATAATCGTCCTGTCCTTTAACATCTTAAGTTGTCACGCTGTACTGACGGAGGCCGAACAGCATAGCCCGCGCGGTGCTGCCGCCGTCATGTGAGAACGGTTGTGGCACATAGCCGAAGTCTTCCGAGCGAGAAATTGGTGCTCCTTAAGGAGATAAACAACCTACTTTACCGAATTCTTCAACTTCCACAACGCTCTCAAACTCTGCCGCCAACAAAATGCTCGAAGCACAGTATAGGGTTGACCGTCGCAGGCAGTCTGCCAGCGGATCGCAACGGCGCACTGTTCTTGCCGTTCCCTGTACTTGCTGGCACTCGGAACATGTTGCATTCCGTTGCAGTGAAGTTTCTGCAGGTTGTGGCAGCGCACAACATCCTTTTTTCCAGCAATGTGAGCGCCAGTATTAAGAAAAGAAAGACCGAAACCGCACGTCTGCAAGCAATTCCTACGCAAACCAAACGACAGAAAAGACCCGGAAGTTCAAATTCACGTGACAAAGCTGCGCCGTGACGCAATGTCCGCCGTCAGTTGGACACCACCTATAGCTGTGAGTGCGGCAGTTATGATACAATTAGTGAACTTTTCATTTATCTGGTCGATGGAGAGATTATCTAAAAGTATATTTTCTAAATTTGCTTTTGCTCTAAAAAGTGACCAGGCGGCGAGGTGAAGCTTCCAGCGCCGTGGCCTTGTGGGGATTATTTCCGGTCGGGATGTTAAAGTGATTAGTATAGGGGAGGTAGTCACTGCCATATGGGTTGTCAATGATATCCCATTTAAAATCATTAAAAACAGAAGGTGAGCTAAATAACAAGTCTAAAAAGGACATTTTCCCCGAGGTAGGGGAGCAGTAGGTGGCTTTTCCTGTATTTAAAAGACATACATTGTTTGTGATGATAAAATCTTCGATTATTTGACCCATAGAGTCACAGCGCTCGCTTCCCCAAAAAGGGGAGTGAGCGTTGAAGTCCCCAACTACTAGATACGGTTCTGGAAGTTCATTGATAAGTTCTTGTAAATCGTGGACTGTTAATGTAAAGTGTGGATGAATATATACAGAACAGATAGAAATTGTTTTATGGCTGACGACACTGACCACAACGGCTTCAAGTTTTGTTTTGAGTGTGATTTCTCGAGCAGGGACGCCGCTTTGCACGACAATCGCAACGCCTCCACAGAGTCTATTTGCCTGCTCACGATTGCGTCTAAAAGTTTTATAATGTTTCAGGATATTTGTATGTTGTGGACCTAGATTTGTTTCTTGAAGACATAATAAGACTACGGGCGAGATTGACCCTAGGATATCTTTTATGTCATTGTAGTTCCTCAACATTCCTCTACAGTTCCACTGAACTAGAAAAGTCATATTTATGTTTGTGATAGGAACGATTGGGAGTTTACTTATTTTCTGGGGCCGTTATGGTGGCCCTGCCTTTTTTCCGCTCAAGAGAGCTGTTCCGCCGCTCTAAAGCAGGCGGACTGTGGGATACGTCCATCACCTCGCGAGAGGTGCTGGACGACCGCGGGGAAGCCGCGCGTGTGTGAGTGTCAGGTCTCCCCTGACGGGGGGAACTCCTGCGGGATGTCGACCCATGGGCCGGCACTCCCTGGCTTGGAGTTGGCAGAGCAGCTTTCGCTGTCCCTGTCTGGGGCGTGGGTGGCCCTGCTACAGGCACAGTGGAACTGGCCACGGCAGGTGCCGGAGTGCTGTGTGGTGCTACGCCCCTGCGCACCACATCAGCGAAGTTTGGTTTTGCTGAGAAGGAGAATGTATTTGTAAGTGCAAAACACCTTCTGGCTTCTTTAAATGAAATGTTTTCTTTGGTCTTTATGGTAATGATTTCTTTCTCTTTTTCCAGGACAGACACGCCCTGGAGTACGCAGCATGGTCTCCTTCGCAGTTTGCGCAGCGTAGTGCTGCGTCACATTCCTCAGACTGGTGGTCCTTTGATGCGCATTTCGCGCAGGTTTTGCGGCCGCGGCAGCTCTGTGAGCCATGGCCAAACTTCTGGCAATTGAAACAGCGACGGGGATTGGGTATGTAGTGTCTTATGTTGACTTTCAGGTATCCTACTTCGATTGTTTCGGGTAAGCTGCTGGTGTTAAATGTAAGGACCATGTGTTTAGTGTCTATTTCCTTGTTATCCTTGCGGATTTTGATCCTGTGGACGTCAATTACATTTTGGTCGGAGAGTCCTTGAAGCATTTCGGTTTCTGTAAGGTGGATAAAGTCAGCCTCTGAGATCACGCCTTTGACTGTGTTGAGGGATCGGTGGGGAGTTACGGAGACAGAGATGTCCCCTATAGAAACAATGTTTGCAAGTTTTGAGCACTGGATGCTCTCGCGTAGTTCAAGGAGTAGGTCGCCGCTGGACATTTTGGATACCTTGTAGCCAGGCCCTAAGGTATCTGTTAGGCATTTGGTAACAAGAAATGGGGATATGATTCGGGCTTGCTTTTCTTCACAGTTACTGTGTATAACATGAAACTTAGTGAATGTCGGTTTCTTTTTCGAAAAAAGTCTGCTGCTTCATTCCGCCCTCTTTTGAGAGAGCGATCAGGTTTGGAAAGGGGGGGAGCCATAAAAGATTGATGTTTTTCGGTCATGGTGGCAGCCACCCACCATGGAGTCCAACAAGGGGACGCGACAGGAACATGAAAGAAAGTCCTGCCCACGCCAGCTGTACACCTTAACTATAACCAAAGATGACGCAACTCAGGGTAGTTGGCCACACAATGTTAACCCTCGCCGCCAGGCAGAAAAGGAAAAAGCCAAGAAGGGAAGAGGATACAGGAAAGTTATAAGAAAGGAGATAGGACAGTGAAAGATGGAGAGGAGAGCAGGAAAAGGCGACTGCCGATTTCCCCCGGTCGGGTCAGGCCGGAGGTGCCGTCTACAGGAAGCTGGGGCCAAAGTGGTGTGTTGCCTCCACCGAGGGGCCTTAAAGGTCCAAACGCTCGGTATCGGCTCAACCACCAGGATCCCCTTTTCCCCGGACACGGCGATGCCACGCACGGCTAAGCGCGGATGCTCGAGTCCGTGGTGACGCATTGTTCACCATCATCCCCCTGCGGGGATGTCCCTGCGGATGCTCGGGTTAACCCCGTGATGTCGCCACTCACCGTCTGCATGCTGCAAACGCCTCCCTGCGGGGGTACACTAAATAAGAATAATTATATTTGATGCTAAGAAGTAGCAAGCTTCCTTAATAATGTTTGCATTTCTTTTTGCACTATTTTTCTTGTTTGCATTTTGAAATTTAGGTTTTCCTGTGCGCATAATAAAAAGGTATCTATCCACTTTTTAGGTGTTTGTCACCAATCTTGACAAGAACACTGCATAATCAAAAGGAAAATTAGAGTAGTTGAGGGCAAGATACATGCATGTCGGAGTAGTAGTAGAAAACTAGCGAAAAGGACGCATTCACAAGGAGGAGAAGTACACAGGACAACGCTGGAGTGGGCCAGTTTTTAAACGATCCTTGGACCCCTTGGCACCTGACGACCCCTTTAGCGTTCGGACCTCGATGAATGTCATGGACTACTTATCCGCTACCAGTGCGAGTGCCAATTCCACCTTTTCGGTGGACATCGAAGACCTCTTCTATTCAGTTCCCCAAAAGGACTTGTTAGTTACTGTGCGGGATCTCATCGAAAAACGAGGTGCAGTGGCCTTCCAGAACAGCTCGGGCATATCGGTAATGTGAAGTCGCACACAGATGGTAGGCAGTACCAAGGAGGGAGTGGATCACGTTTGCGGGCAATATTAGGCAATGTGTCCATTATATCTAGTTCTTGGCATTTCTCTTCAAAGCGGAGAAGAAGTGGCCTGATTGCGAGGGGTCTGTTGGTAAATAGTGTTCGAGATGGACACTTTGTAACGAGTGGGTAACAGATGTGTTTAGGCTGGGAACGGATCTTTAAAATGTATGAGCATGTGAGCGTTGTTCTTCGGTCTGCAAGTGGTGGTTCATTGGTTTCTACGTACAGGCTTTTTATTGGTGACGTCCTGTATGCACCAGTTGAAAGGCGCAATCCCAAATTGTGCACAGGATCCAGTCGCTTCAAGAACGATGGCCTTGCTGATCCATACACTATGCAACCATAATCTAGAATGGAACGTACTACAGAGCGATAAATGTGTAGAAGACATACCCGATCAGAACCCCAGTGTTTGCGTGATAGGACTTTCAGTATGTTCAGTGCTAGCGACGCCTTCTTTTTCAGTGCATTGATGTGAGGCAGGAAAGTTAGTTTTTTGTCGAAGGTGATGCCTAGAAATTTGTGTTCCTTTTTGAAAGGCAGCTCGGTTTGGTTGAGGTGTAATGTTGGATTTGTGTGCAAGCCTCGTTTCAGTGAAAAAAGTAAGGCCACTGTTTTCTGTGGTGAGAACTGGAAACCATTTTTGTCTGCCCATGTTGCCATTTTGTTGATTGTAAGCTGTACTTGTCGTTCGCATGTGGATATATTGGAAGATGTGCACGCTATCTGAAGATCATCAACATACATTGAATACATAATGGACCTTGGGATTATTTTTCTAATAGAATTCATTTTTACAACGAAGAGAGTTGTGCTTAAAATGCACCCTTGAGGAACTCCATTTTCCTGAATGAAGTCCCTCGAAAGGGTCGAGCCTAGGCGGACATTAAATGAGCGGTTAGACAAAAAGTCTTTAATGGAGTTCAGCATTCTGCCACGGATGCCGAGCTCAGCTAAGTCCTGGAGGATCCCGAACCTCCAGGTTGTATCATATGCTTTCTCTAGATCAAAAAAGACGCTAAGACAGTGTTGTTTGTGTATAAAAGCTTCTCTGACTGTATTTTCGAGACGGACTAGGTGATCTGTAGTGGAGCATCCTTTTTTAAATCCACATTGATGGATATCAAGCAGTTCACAGGATTGCAGAACAAAGGTTAGTCTTATATTTAGGACACTTTCGAAGGATTTGGCGAGGCAACTGGTTAAGGCTATGGGTCTATAACTGCTAGGAGAGGTTGGGGGTTTACTAGGTTTAAGAAACGGGACAATAATAGCTTTCTTCCAGGCTTCAGGTATTTTCCCTGACATCCAAACTGTGTTAAAGAATCTCAAAAGTGCTTCTATGGCAGGCTCAGAAAGATGTGCAAGCATTTCATAATGTATATGGTCGGGTCCTGGAGCAGTTTTTTTTCCGGCAGACAGTACTGTATTGATTTCTTGGAGGGTAATTAGACTATTGTATTTTTCATTTGCACCTCCAGTTGTTGGGAGCCTCTGTTTTTCAGCTGTATTTTTGTATTTTAAAAAGGCCTGCGTGTAGTGTGATGAACTTGAAACTGCAGTGAAATGTTCCCCCAATATGTCTGCCTGTTCCTGTATGCTTGTTTGTGTTCCGGGTGTTGTTAAAAAAGGAATTGTGAATGGTGAAAAGTTGCCGTTTATTTTTCGAACCTGCTCCCACATTTTTTTAGATGGGATCTGACTGTTGATATTTGAAACATAATTCTGCCATGAAGCTTTTTCGGCACTGCGACGGACATACCGAGCTTTAGCTTTTGCCTTTTTAAAATTTAGGAAATTTTCATGTGTCGGATACCTACGGAATTTACCCCACGCTCTATTTTGCTGTTTTTTTGCTTCTTTACAGTCCTTTGTCCACCATACTTTATGGTTTTGTCGCGCCACTCCTGACGACTGAGGAATAGCTGTGAGTGCGGCAGTTATGATACAATTAGTGAACTTTTCGTTTATCTCGTCAACGGTAAGATTTCCTAAAACTATATCTTCTAAAGTTGCCTTTGCTCTAAAAAGTGACCAGTCGGCGAGGTGAAGCTTCCAGCGCCGTGGCCTTGTGGTGATTATTTCCGGTGGTGATGTTAAAGTGATTAGTATAGGGAGGTGGTCACTGCCATATGGGTTATCAATGATATCCCATTTAAAATCATTAAAAACAGAAGGTGAGTTAAAAGACAAATCTAAAAAGGTCATTTTCCCCGAGGCAGGGGAGCAGTAGGTGGCTTTTCCTGTATTTAAAAGACATACATTGTTTGTGAGGATAAAATCTTCAATTATTTGACCCCCTAGAGTCACAGTGCTCGCTTCCCCAAAAAGGGGAGTGAGCGTTAAAGTCCCCAACTACTAGATACGGTTCTGGAAGTTCATTGACAAGTTCTTGTAAATCGTGGACTGTTAATGTAAAGTGTGGAGGAATATATACAGAACAGATAGAAATTGTTTTATGGCTGACGACACTGACCGCAACAGCTTCGAGTCTTGTTTTTAGTTTAAGCTCTCGAGCTGGGACACCGTTTTTCACTATGATGGCTACGCCTCCCGACAGCCTGCTCGCCTGCTCTCGATCGCGGCGGAAAACAGTATAATTCTTAAGAAAGTTATTTTTTTTGGGACCTAAATTTGTCTCTTGTAGACATAAGGCAACAGGAGCGTGCGCTCCTAGTATGTCTTTTATGTCACTGTAGTTGTTTAGAAGTCCTCTACAGTTCCATTGTATTATGAAAGCCATCTTAATTTTGTGCTTCTATAGGGTGAAAAAGTAGATTAAGTTGTCGATGGCCCCGTGACTCGGGGCCTGTCTTTTTTTGACCGATCCAGGGAGCTCCGCCGACCGTCCGACGTGGACGGCGCGGGGCTGCCCGGGGTCGTGTCCATCGCCTCTGTGGAGGCGCTGGACGACCGTGCAGGAGGTATGTTGATTTTCGAGTTTGACCTCGACCTGTGGGAAGAGGTCTTGAGGCCCGCCGACCCGGGGGTCTGCGTTGCCTCCTTTGGGGTTTGCGGAGTAGCGCTAGCTACTCCACACGGGGGCGCGGGTGGCCCCACCACAGGCACACTGCGTGTGGCCTGGACGGGTGCCGAAGCCTGGTGTGGTGTGCCGCGCCCACGCACCACATCAGCGAAGTTTGTTTTTGCACTGAAAGAGAATGTGTTCGTTTGAGCATATCGCCTTCTTGCTTCCTTGCAAGAAATGTTTGCCGTAGTCTTGAGAGTAATTATTTCTTTTTCTTTTTTCCAAGAAGGACAAGCTCTGGCGTAGGCAGCATGTTCTCCTTCACAGTTTGCACACCGCGGTGTAGCAACACATTCTTCAGATTGGTGTTCCTTTGACGAGCATTTTGCGCAAGTTTTGCAGCCGCGACAACTCTGGGAGCCATGGCCGAATCTCTGACAGTTAAAACATCTTCGTGGGTTGGGTATATATGGTCTTACATTTATTTTCAGGTAACCAGCTTCAATGCTTTCAGGCAGTGTGCTGGTATTGAAAGTGAGGATCAGGTGCTTCGTGTCTATTTCCTTGTTATCCTTCCGGATCTTTATGCGTTGAACATTTATGACATCTTGGTCAGTAAGGCCCTCAAGCATTTCTTTCTCAGAGAGGTGGATAAAGTCGATTTCAGATATGACGCCTCGGACAGTATTCAAAGATCGATGTGAAGTGACAGAGACTGGGATTTCCCCAATGGACGCAAGGTTTGAGAGTTTAGAGTGTTGGACAGTGTCACGAAGTTTGAGCAGTAAGTCACCGCTGGCCATTTTGGATACCTTGTACCCAAGGCCCAAGGTGTTTGTAAGGCACTTTGCTACTAGGAACGGGGATATCAGTCTTGCTTGTTTTCCTTCTGCTTCGCTATGGACAACATGAAATTTTGGGAAAGATAGCTTTCTTTTCTGAAAAAAATCGTCTGCATCGTTCCGCCCTCTTTTTAGAGAGCGATCTGGTTTGGAAAAAGGGGGAGCCATAAATAATTAATGTTTTTCAGTCATGGTGCCAGCCACCCACCATGGAGCCCAACAAGGGGACGGGACAGGAACTTACAAGCAAGTCCTGCCCACGCCAGCTGTACACCCCAACTATAACCTAATATGACTCAACTCAGGGTAGTTGGTCACACACGGTTAACCCTCGCCGCCAGGAAAAAGAGGAAAAAACTGAAGAAGAGAGGAGGATACAGGAAAGTTGTAAGAAAGGAAATAGGAAAGTGATAGGTAGAGGGGAGGACAGGAAAAGGCGACTGCCGATTTCCTCCGGTTGGGTCAGGCCGGAGGTGCCGTCTACAGGAAGCTGGGGCCAAAGTGGTGTGTTGCCTCCGCCGAGGGGCCTTAAGGGTCCAAACGCTCGGTATCGGCTCAACCACCAGGATCCCCTTTTCCCCGGACACGGCGATGCCACGCACGGCTAAGCGCGGATGCTCGGGTCCGTGGTGACGCATTGTTCACCATCATCCCCTTGCGGGGATGTCCCTGCGGATGCTCGGGTTAACCCCGTGGTGTCGCCACTCACCAACGTCTGCATGTTGCAGACGCCTCCCTGCGGGGGTGCAGCCAGGTAACACAAATCTGCCAAGACATTGCAACCACTGCAAAGACTGCACCCCTCTGTTCCATAATGTCAAAATCATCGGCTGCGGCAAAACACAGATAGAACAAGAAATCTTAGAAGCTTTTAAAATCAAGCAGTTAGGAACTGAATGCGTCTGTTAGGTTCACGGCAAAAGAGTACAATTTCATGAATGGGACACAGGTTGCCACATGCAATCTTCGCTCGCTTAATCAGCTTTGTGTTTGCTGTTTTGATAGCGTTTGTGGTGCTCTCGCGCATGTGCACCCTGTTCTGATGTTGGCAATATACCAAGTAAAGAATTTTCAGTTGTGTTTCCAGTGTTGTCCTGTCTACTTCTCCTGCTTGTGAACGTGTCCTTTCCGCTGGTTTTCTACTTACCATGCACCAACTGGCCCAACAAGCTACGCTTCTGCAATACTATGCATGTGGGAGCATTAACCTCACTGGTACCACCCGTCCCCTGCATTTACTTCAAAAACGATATCATTAATTGTTCTCTGAACTGCAACATGGTTGCATGGTTTTCACATTAATGCAAAAGCATATTCCTAGGTGATGTGTTGTCTTCTTGCGACTGTTTTCTGAAGTAGGATACAATACTCAAATGTTTGGGCTTCCCTGATTACATGTACTTTCATGTGCTATGATCCCTCATCTCGACTTGTGCCGTTCTGGCGACATGCAACACTCGGGGCACAAAGAGCAAGGTTCGAATATGCAATCATCTTTTGTACCTAAGGTTAACATACATGGAATGCTAAGTGGCAGTAAATGTTCGGATATGCTGTTTGCTAATATGCGTGTTTCTTTTGCATTTGTTTACCTTTTGAATTATTAATGTTTCGTTGTGTACAGAAACAAAATAAAACTTGTTACTCTTCACTGTCTGTTTGTCAACAATTATGGCAGAAGCACTGCAATTCAGCAAGGATATTCGTGTAGTCCAGGGCAAGATATGTTAGAACAGTTACACAGGGGATAACATATTTCCCCTTTATTCATTCCAAAAAATACACAAAAGCGTTGATACAGTAAGAAAAGTGTTGCTGCACAAGTGCATTTCGCACTGTGTTGCCGTCATCAGCCATGGCACTGGGAGGAGCTGGCACCTCCGGTGGTAGCACACATTCTTCATCGCTGCTGCATGCGTACTGCTTGGCAATGTTGTGCAGCACACAGCAGGCAAAGATGATTGCTAAGCACCGGTGAGGTGCCATTCGGAGCTCCCCATGCAGACAATGGAAGCGCCGCTTCAGCTGCCCGATCGTCCTGCAAAAGCGAAGTGTCACCTGTGATTGCCACAATAACCCTCAAACAAACATGGCAGTAGCAAGCAAATATTGATACATGTGCCTACTTCACGATATGTGCCTTGCAGGCTGCTATCTGTAAACTGTATACCATGCATCAACATTCTGAAAGTTAATTATGTTTATACAGAGTAATGTAAATTATCACTTGGCAGAATTGATATTCCTACGAAATTCGAAAATTGCAGTGCACCAATAAGCACACCCACTGGTGAAATTATTGCTGGTTGAAATAAATTAAATACCATACCATACCCAAAATAAGGGTGGTGCAGACAGCCACAGTACGCGACCAAAGGGAGAGGTTCACTCAACTTGTTTTAACCCTTTGAAGGTTTTTTCCCGCAAGGTCTTTGCCGTACGGGTACGGTTTCGATCTTCCGTTTGAAATTTTGCGCCAAAAGAACAATGCGTGCTTACTGGGGGGTGCTGCCACCTCTTAGGACTTACAAGAAGTGTTTGAATTTTGTGCTGCCTTCTTACAGAGATAAGCAGAACTTATGTCTAGCTTTAGCGCGGCGGCACAGACTGCGGCAACACCCCTTTTGTAGTTTTGGTTTCGCCGCGTGATCGCAACGGAGTCGCGCGAAATTTGAGTTTTCTTTTTATCAGCACTATCTTGCAGGGGCTGCCAAAGTTGATTTCTATCTTTATTGGCGCTGCTCTTAGCTTGCTTATCACCGTTGCTCGCGAGGTATTCTCGCCCTCTGTGGCAACGCGCCTACGCGGTTTCGATTCCGCCGCGGGATCGCAACGGAGTCGCGCGAAACGTGTTTTCTTTTTGTGGGCACTGTTTTGCAGAGGCGGCGAAAGTTGATTTCTATCTTTATTGGTGCTGCTCTTAGCTTGCTTATCACCGTTGCTATTCTATTCTATTGAACATTTTCCAGTTGTGAGTGATGCTGTCACCAAAGTACTGTTCCTAATTTTTTTTAACTATTTATTCTTGATTATATACATTTTGTAGATTCAAGATCCGCAATAAAGTAATTTGACCACCTGGGAAAGTTTTCAAAATAATTCGACCCTGAAACGGTTAATGGCCTAGTGCGTGAACAGCACAATCAGGATGTAAAAAAAACTAACCAATAATGCACACTTCGCCACACTTCTCTACAGTGGCATGACCAAGTGTTTACGTACTGCAATCGGAGCGCAGTCGCGTACATAGAGTTGTGTGCGTTCTTTTCGTGCGTTCCTCACGGCACCTGTGTTTGCTTTCCACTGGCGCATCAAGACTCACCTCTCCACAATCGCCCTCGTTGTGCCGTGCGCAGCGTTGTAGCGCCTTTTCCCGGGAGTGTCCGCAGTCCGGAATGGCGTCATCAACCATGGCCTGCATGGATATCCGCTGTCTCCGAGTAACACGCCGGTGTAAATACCATCGTCGAAGCTTTGGGCCACGCTGCTGTTCGCCAGCATCCGCACGTCGTGAGTGCCGCCCGGCCACCGTGCGACCACATCGATGATGCGGCAGTGGCTATCAACCACCAGCTGCATGTTGATCGAACGATAAAAGTGGCGGTTGATATAGGCTTCTTCATGCACTTCGGGAGCCTGTATCCGCACATGGGTGCCGTCGATTGCGCCGACCACGCGCGGAAAGCCGGCGACGGCGTAGAAGCTGCTTTGGACTTCCCGCAGCTGGCTAGGTGACGGCCAGCTGGAAAGAAAACGGGGGTGGTCATGTTTAGTCTCACGCCAATTTCACGTTTAGTCTCACGCAAAGAACAAAATCAAGGAAAGTGCGCTTGAGCACCAAAACGGCGAGCGAGCAACGCTCTACTGGCGATCCTTTCGCGTGCTGTCCTGTACATGCAAATACAGGAACACATTTCACACATCGTACGTACAGCAGCTGATGTTCCAGCCACGCAACTCTCTAAAATGCATGCGCGAACACGAAGAGCCAAAGAAAACAAGCGGCAGTAACACCATGGATGGAAAGATAGAAGGCCGGAGATAGGCTTACCGGATCCAATCTCTGCTGCGGCGGACGAGGGCGACAGCAACTCGGCGCACTGTGCAGCTTGCTGTTGATTCGTGGGCACCGATCGTGTCTCCGGCAGTAAGAAGGAAACAGCCGGAGGCGAAAAACTTCAGTGCCAGCGTCACTTGCAGCTCGGCGCTCACAGCGCCGCTTCGACGCGTCGGGGGCTCGATCTCGGAGCGAAGCAGCTTGACGAGAAATGCTATGCCTTCCCGCCCGAACCGTAAGCGGCGCTGCAGCTGCTCCTCGCTGAGTGTATCAAGCGGATTTGTCCTGTCGCGAAATACACGTTCGTGCCGCAAAAGGTGATCGGCGAGCACCTCGAGACTGATCAACCGCACGGTAGCCATGTTAGATAAGACTGGAAAAGATTTGATTAAGACTGCCTGAAGCAGCCTAGGTTCGAGGCTTGTTGAAATCTTCATTTTCTATCTCGTTCCAGTCTAGTTCCTTTCATGCAAGCGACTTATTGGCTAGGGAAGATAGGGACTTCAATGAGATCAAATTGAGTCTGAAGATCAGAGTAAGACTGGGCTAAAGAGTTTTGTGCAAGCGGGCCCAGGTTCCTCCTTAGGCAATCTGCATTTGAGGAAGGTTTGAACGTGCGGGCTTGCAACTGCCTTGCAGGTACAGTGTGTATGCCATCATCACGCGTCATAATCTGATGAGGCACATCCTTTGCTGATGTAATAAGGCCCTTCAACCTGCCTACGCTTGCCTCAAACCAGAGACAAGAATGTGCCCAAAGTGACCCCTGGAGCACAACACTTTTTGGAATGTGGAGGAGTTGGTGAACATTTGATGTCATGTCTTTCTCAGCATACAGAAACTGCATGCCAACGAACTGCACTAGGCAGTGGTGCTCGTGGCAGTGTCACTGCTTGATACTCGATCTTGAAGTAGCAGAAAGGTAGCACTAAAAGACTAACGTGAGTGAGGTAGCGCTCAGGCAGTATGCCATCTAGGCATACAAGACTGCAATACAGGAGGCACTGCTGCGAATTCGATTGCTTTCGAATATTTTCTCAGCTGCGGAGATCGTGGCAGACGTGGAATGCACTGTGGCGGCTTGATGTGACAGCCACTCATCAATCTCTTGCAGGAGTTGTGGCGATCCAATGTAGTATGGTGCACCAACAGTGGAAAACTACAACTCCATAACCTGGCATGTCACACCAAGCAGCACACAATGCATGTAATCAGGACTGAAGCTCTACACAATGTCGAATGCTGACAAATTAATTAGTGATGGTCCCTTCACGCCACGCTTACGTGTACCAGTGTCATGCGCTTTCTTCATGTCAGTCATGGCAGAGCCCTTGCTTCTGTCCTGAAAGGTGGTGGCACTGGTAGGGTACTTGACAGTTCCTGTTAAGCAAATTTTAATACAAATATAAGTAAAGCACATGCATCTACGCTCCAGCTCTGATCTGTGTAATGCAAATCAACATATTAGCTAACTACAACAGTTCTAAATCCTTTTCAAATTCTTACTGTATTTATCGCTGGGGCACTTCTTAGTCCATCCAGTGATAGTAAGTTTGGCCCCAAGGAAATGAAAACAAAAACTGAAATGCATCATATGCACAGCACAACATGATGCTGTGATGTGGCCTACAAAGAGCCAGAAGTAATCAAATAGAAGCAGAATAACTGGTATGGGCATTAGAGTTTACATCACAAAGGCAATGTGGATAATGGGAGGTGACGACAAGCTGTCACACAGCTAAAGGATGTGCAGCACTCGGCCTGTTACTACATGAGAGGTTCTGTTGCACAGTAGAACTGTGTTCTTACCTTCAGTGGATTTTCATGGGTGCAAGTACCAACTGCACCCAAAGCAGCCATTATATTGAACCATTTTGCATGAGTGCACGAGCTGGCGCAACAGCGCCAAGGCCAAGCTCCTCTCTTTGCTTTATGTAAAACTCCCCATCTGTTATGTCACATTTGAGGGCAGTGTCGCGAGGCTGAGATATACTGCCTAAGGAGACCTTTAGTGCTCTGGCAACTTCTTTTGATGAAAGCTGCTGCTTCACTGGCAAGCTGACAAAAAAATTGCCCTGCATGGCGAGAGGTCCCTCCCTGAAGACCTGTGGTCACACTGTATACACGTCAGTTGGACATCTTTCCAATTCTTTGGATCACCTTCGCTCTTGCCCAGCAAACGCATGCAGTCCGGGCAATAGTAATGAAATGTGAGGGTGTCCAGCAAAATCCCAGCAAACTTCTCAAAGACAAATTTTGTGTTGTTGTGTTGGGTTTAATGGCACATAGGCAACTAAGGCCATCATGTGCCAAGCACAAGGTATAATAATTTCTGTGCGATTTAATAAAAATGTGGAAGGTGATCAGTGGTGTAAAGGGCCTGTTGGGAAGATCATCCCTCTTTAGTATGAAGCCAACAAACTTCATAAGGCTGTCTATCTGTGTCCATTACAGCCAAGATGTGACAGCGAAATCCATAACTAGTGTCACTATGTCCTCTGCCGAAAAATCGGAGTTCGAGAAAGATGCGCACCCGGCAGGATCATGGTCGCTTTCCTTGTTCAGCCAGTCGGTTTTTTCGCAGTCATCTTCACTCGGAAAGTAGAACCAAGAACTAGAAGCGGATGGTGCATTTTTAGGGTCAATGCTTGAAGAAGGGTTCAGTGGGGAGGTGCTGGCAGCATACTGTTCATCTTCGGTGGGCGCATCTGACATGGGAGAGTTGACGCATTCTTCTGGTGCTCTTCTGCCGGCATGAGATTGCCTGTATTTCGTTGATCTCGGTAGCCTCTCTTCATCAAAGAATAGCTCCAAGTAAACCTTGCGCAGCTTTGGCGGCAGAGCGCCTCGCCTTTCCGCTTGTGTAAACACACTATTCTTTAATCCTGAAAGCGACTAGAGGTGCCACAACTTTCCACGTGCACAATTCTCGCCAACTCTGCCAACACTATCCACCATACCAAGATCTTCTCAAATTGTCTAAGTAACATTCTAGGATTGGATTGTGTCTACTAGAAAACAATATTTTGAGGTGACTTCTTAACTCTTTACTCTTATACACTTTTTATATGCACATATATATTGCAAAACTAATAACTTAAGCACTATTATAGTTACATAAAATGCAATTATTTTATAAAAAAATCTTGTAAGACAAGGGATTAGCCATAGCGATAGCCTGAGCCAAGACTCTTAGCCGTTCTTGACTCATGTTATCCATGTGGTTCATGAATACTTTATATCTCACGTACTGTACATCGTGTGCAACATGTGCGTCTTTATAGCTCAAGATGTTTGCGCTTGTTTGCTTCTTGGAATCATCGCCATGTTGTATCTGTTAAGGATATACAAGATTTCCACCCAGTGGGGAAGTCTGACTTAGACAACAAATCCGTATATATACTGTATTTTGGCGTGACGATCAGGAGGACGAAAACACCGGATTCTACTCTACCGCCAAGCATGAGAACCTGCGCAAATAGCCATCTTTTGCGGTATCCTCGATTTCAGCTCTTATTTAGCCAGGCAAGTTGTTTAATTTCTGTAATGTATATTGCACCTGCAGTTACTCAGGAAGAACTTGTTCAATGTAAGAAGAGGCCCCCGCTGCAGAGGGTAACCGTGCAGCAAAAGTTCTGAGGATGAAACAGTAATTGAAAAGAGGAAGCAGGTATGAATATTTCATTATCTTCCACGTGGAGAGGTTTGGTAGTAAAAAAATGCATCTCAAATACGCTGCCTGAACCGTGAGCCAGCATCTCCCTTTTGGTGCGGCAAGAAAAGTCACATTTAATATGGCCCTTTTCTTTTGAGTACTTGTTGACCTACTGGAGACAATGTACCGCGAGCTGCTATAGTGTGAAGATGTGGACAAAAAGTCCGCGGGATGCAGATTCAAGGGAAAAAAAATCTGCTTTGCCTCCGCACACTCTTTTCTTCCAGCAAATAGACCACGCATGACCCCTCATGCTTGTATGGTTTTCGTTGACCTGCTTTGCTTGACCGCGCAGAAATATTTTTTTCCTCCCAGATCACACCCATGACTGTACATATGCATAGACATGTAGGTTGAGGTCGATAGAAGACCGCCTGCACTCATATGTATACAATGAATAACGTGCAGTCTAATCCAGGAAACTAATTGTTCAATGCTTGGCTTCCAGGCTGCCAAAAAGAAAAAATATGAACCAGGCCTCTGCCAAAAATGATAACTATAGCTCTATCCTGCAGACGCAATTAGGCCAAGCACATGAAAAGAATTCTAAAGTTACTGTAAGTGTTGTACCTGACAACTCAAAATTTCTTTTGTACTGTGCCTACCAGGCAACATTAACAAGCTTTGTTTATATTGCAACTTTGTGAGCAGCGTAAAAAACAGTGTGCATCAAGCACATCATCTGACTCGAAATACTCACTTATTGCAAGCAGCGAGCTCAGAGAAGCAAGAAAAAAAGCGAAACATTGGAAAGCCCGTTGGAAGGAAGTGAAACAAAATAACCTGTTCCTGCAAGAGCAAATCCGTGTGCAGCAGGTGCTCCTGCAGTCCAATATCTTCACACGCAAGTGAAACTTGTGCACTTTTGTCTGTGTGTGAAGCTGCTGCATATTGCTACTGTAATGTGAAACCTATATACTAAATAATGTATCGTTCCAGCCTAAGTAAGTGTGAAAGCTAGTGCATCAAAAGTACTTGATGCAGGGCTTGTTGGTTCATGTTAGTTTTTTAACGGCGCAAAAAAGGCACACACACAGGAAAAGAAAGAACCGGACAGCAAGAGCGCTAGTACGGTGCTCTTACTGTCCTTTTTTTTTCCCCGTGTGTGTGCCTTTATAGCGCCGTTAAAAATATTCTAGTGCATCACACTTTTTGGGCTTCATTTTTAACCTCAATAAACCTACTTCAACAGTTGAAGGAAAGCAGGACAGTGGCAGAAGACAAAGTGGCCAACATGGATTTTGTCATGCACGTATATATACGCTTTTGTTCAGTCTCTTGTATTTCAAAAACCCAAATTCAAGCCAGTAATATCCCTCATGTAATGCCCCACAACCGGGGCTTTTGAGGTAATAAATAAATAATAACATATAGCACCAGCCTAATGAACTGTGAAAGCTAGTGCTTCACACTTTCTTGCTGCATTTTCAACTTCCACAGTGTAAGAAAACCAAGACCGAGATAGATTTTGACATTTAATTCGTTGCATTTCATTCATTGGCATTTCATTCGTTGCTGATAGTACTATGTATAGCCTGTGCAGGCGAACTGTAAGTTTTGCCAACTCGGTGTGATAGTAGATGAGGTGCTAGCATACAGAGGTCTCCTGAAACGGCATATGCCATGTATTCTGTCACATAGGCCTCTCTACTAAGCTGCCTCAAGCTAGTCGTTCTGCAACAGGTGAGTTGCCTGGAGACATTACGAGAATTGTCAGAATGCGTTATTGTCTGCATTTGTTGATGGTTGAAAAGTACAGGTCTTTGACTGTGTAACGGGTGGAACTTTCAGAGACCAACAAAGAACCTGCTGCAGAATGCACGTACCTTCTTGATGACTCTGTAAGTACAAGCCTTGTACCTTGAGTGAACTTGCCTGTGAAAATTTTTCAGGCTCATATTCTGAGCATAAAATGTATGATTCCACTTCACCTTAAGAAGGGCATCACACTTTCGAAAGTGCAAGCCAGAGAATAATGTCTCACAAGAAAGCCACTCTTGTCATGAGACTGCACAAGCAATTTGGACTTTATCAGGCCTGGCTATGCAGGCATCAAGGATGGTCTTGCAACAGGTGAGACCTATTTATAGATGCCGCTTGCGTGCGTGACTGACATTGTGCCATTTTATTTTCAGCAACCATCAAGCACTGGGGGAAGGTTACCAAAAGTGACACAAATGCTGCGATCCAAAATCTGACAAACGTCCTGTGCAAGAAAATTCAGGATTCTATAAAAGCAAAACGACAGCACCAGTGTACACAGCAAGTGCTGCTGTAACTGCATCATAGAATAAACATCCATCGGTGCAAAATTATTTCATATATGAAGCGCATTTTTCTGTGGCTCTGACCAGTTGCAACTCGGATCTAACTGGCCCCAGGTTAACTGGTTTACACAACGATTCCCAGTTGAGAAGCACAGAAACCAGTTGCAACTGGGGATTCTTGCTTAAATCAGTTAAACTGGAACCAATTGATTCCCAGTTAAAAATTTTCACCAGGGTGTCTTGTGGACGGGTGTTCAGTCCATGCGTGGAGAACAGGCGTCAAGAGCGTCCTCGTAGTCAGAGTACATGGGACACTACCCCGCACCTCTACCAAATATGTCGGCAATAAACGGTTGAAGCACACAGACCAGGTTTAATTAGACGTGCTGGGCAAGCACGACAGCAGGGAGCTCTAACGAGGAAAGAGACAATCTTCTAGCCATAGTTTCTTACTATTACCCAGAGGCAAAGCTGGAGGCGCAGCACTTCAGTCACCATGGTCGCTCAAAGCATCATGGGCCGAGGAGCTACTTGTTGCGGGACAGTCAGATTTTTTCGGGAACATGGAGTGTCGCTACTGAGACGTTTCATTCCGAAAATGCTGTTCGTTTTTGATCCAATAAAAGGCGTTTCTTTTCCAAAATGACATTAAAAAAACACTAGCCATCTCTTATTTTGGGCAAACTTTGCAACAAATGAACAGAAAAGCATGAAAGTTGAGAATTGGATGAAACTTCCCCAAATTCGTCTGCCGAAGTTTTTTTGGAGTCCGGTGACATTAACACGAGTGTGGTCCACTCCATGCACGATGATAGTCCAGGTATGGTGTGAAGTTAAACTTAGACGAGTAAAACTAGGTCCACACTGTACACAAACCTGCAGCCACAGTTGCAACTCAAACAGCAATTTCCAAATTAACTGTGTATGTTTCTGTGCTTGCTGCACACAGCTGTTGCTTGACTTTCAAAAGGCGAGTTTCACATACGCAAGAGTTGATTAATGGTGCATATGAAGGAAGCAGCTACTCAGCACAGCTTTCAGCAACCTTTGTCACATGTTGACGCCAGTATGACTGCAGTAAATAGCAGTAGGCTTGGTTTTTTTGTGGGCATCATATATTAGTTTTTTGTGCTCAGGGAAGTGTTAGCAAGATGCATAAAAAAATCCAATTTTCACAATGCTTATTACTATATGTTGTAGGTGACCTCCCATCACGTGCCGTTCCAGTTGTTGCTGTGCCATGTTATATCTGCAGTGGGTAAATGGCCACTCCGAGTTCTTTCATTGAAGCCTCTTGAGTAAACTGAACAAACCTTTCTTTTATCAGAGGAACAGTATGCCATGTTGGAGGTGAAAATCAAGATTTTGGAGAAAGAAAACGACAGTCTGCAGAGAGACAATAAAGTTCTAAAATCTTCAGTAAACGGTGGAGAACACAATGGAACTTGTGACCAAGCAGCTCCGTTCGCGGCCCCGGCTTTAACAGAGCAGTGTGTTTGGTTGTAGAGGTTTGCCTAATATCACAATATTTGGTGCAAACAGTTGGCATATATGTACCAAGCAAGTGTAAGCTTGCGTATGTGGTGCTTATCACGTGTGCTGTGCGATGTCATTGCACACTAAAGATCCCCAGGTGGTCGAAACTATTCTGGAGACCTCCACTACGGCATCTCTTTCTTCTTTTACTCCCACCTTTATCCCTTCCCTTATGGCACGGTTCGGGTGTCCACTGTTGAGACGCGGGTTCTCAGATGTCGTCGGGACGCGGGTCCGCTGTTGCCGACCGGCCGGTGCAATGAAGAGACGTGGGACCCATAAGGAGCAGCGTGAAAAAAAGGTATATGTATTTGCATATTTACAAGCTGCGAGACGCACGATACATGGCACGATGCAACACAACAGGAAATGACACAGACAAATCATACGGGAGCCCTTAAATAGAGTCGGCACTCGTCCAATCAGGAGCGTCCTGTTGGCTGATTGGCCTGGAAGGCTCGAACGCCACCCTGGGTAGCGTCCCGTTAGCTGTCCGGCCCGAACACACAACGCGCTCCACGATGACGACGCGCGGGCTCGGAGAGACGCAGGCTTGGACACCATCCTTGGGGAGCGTCTCGGTAGCTGACCGGCCGAACGCGCAACACTCTCCACAAAGACGACGCGCAGGCTCGTTGAGACGCAGGCCTGGATGCCATCCTTGGGAGCGTTCCGGTGTTAGAAATTCACGTTCACAACACTACCGAGATATGTGAGACAGTTACTGCATCATTTCCTAAAAACCAAAACCAAACAGCAGCGGCGCCGCGCCAGATCAGGAGCTGCTGGAGAAGGAGCGTGGCACTGTCGTCGCATCAGTGTTATTTCAGTAAGACGTGAATGAGACAGCACGACCGTGGCTGCAGTAATACAACCAACAGTACTAGCTGCTGCTACTGACAGGCAGCAGCAATACCATGGGGAAGGACGCTTGCTTGAAGCGGATATTCCGCAAGCAATGGATGGATGACCCGAAGCTGAAGGGTAAGAAGGGTACTTTTTGCAACAATGGGAGTTGTGCATTTTCATTTACACTCTGAAATTTCCAAGCACTTCAAATGCTTTAAGATCTGTGATTTCATTTCACAATTTCAAAAGGAAATGCTTATAAAAAAACTACTCTAGAGCCACCATGAAACCACTTCCAGTAAAGAATTTATACATTTTTAGTTCATTTTAAGGCTGAGAGAAAACTAACAAGCTTTAGAGGAATGACTCATTTGTATGAAAAGAAAGCTTACGTTTTATGTGTGTTCTTTCAGACTGTATTGATCCGGCTGAGCGCAATCAGTGCACGGTCAGATGCAAATACTGCTGCTGTGAAGTACGAGCACACTACATGGACCTCGTTAAGCACTCCGAAACAAAGAAGCATCGGAGTTTTGTTGCCCCGCCAAACCAACAGCATCTATGAGACATCCTGGCGCCTGCTATAATAGCTGATGAGGAGAACAAGCGATGCACACTTGAGTTAACTCTGTTCACGGCCTGTCATATGCCTATAAACTGCGTCGATGAACGCTATGATATTCGACAAAGTGAGCTGCGACACAACGTTCAGCTTCACAGAACAAAGTGTACAGCACTGATTACCAAAGTTATCGGACCGCATTTTGAAGAGACCTTAAATCGTGACATGCCCAATAAGCCGCTTTCAATTCTGGTTGATGAGACAAATGTCATGTCAGTAAAACAGCTCGTGTCCGTATCAGTTCGCTATTACAGCGAAATAGCCAGCGCAGTGACGACTACATTTCTTGACCTGAAAGAAACCGAGGACGGACGGGCAGAGTTGCTCTACGAAACAGTAAAAAAACATTCTCAATGTCCATTCCTTGCACATAATCGATTGTGTTCGCTTGGCGACCGATGGCGCGAGTGCAATGTGCGGTCGACATAATTCACTGTGGAAAAAAATGGAAAACGACAACCCATCGCTAACACTTGTCAAGTGCATTTGTCACTCCCTCAACCTTGTAGCCACCAAAGCTGTAGAAGCAATGCCTTCTAATGTGAACTTTATGGTCAAAGAGATCCACAATTATTTTGCACATAGTAGCACAAGGCAGACAGCCTACAGAAATCTTTACCGCGATGCTACAGCGACCGCCGATGAAGAGCCCTTGAAGATTCTTTCTCCGCCAGGGACACGCTGGCTTGCCACTGCTGACTGCACTGAGCATATCCTTTCTCAGTTCAACACGCTAAAGAACCGCTTCACCACTGCTGTGGGCAGAGGCTACAATGTACGGCTCCTGAAGGAAATGTACCAGGATGTAAAGAACCGCACGTAGCTAGTGTTCCTGCATCCAATTCTCTCCGACATTCTACGAGTGAACAAACTTTTTCAAGGACAAAACGTTGACCCCTTCGGCTTGTTTGAGGAGCTGGAAAAGCTTTTTCGGAGCCTTCTGATCAGAACCATCAAGCAATATGTGCTGCGGTAGCACGATAACAACAGCCTGCTCAACCTCAATGCTGAAAACCTGCCCTCTGTTTTTTTAGGCATTGAGGACGCAAACCTAAGACTAGCATTTGCCGAATTCATTCACGAATCCAACTTGAATGCTGAGGAGAAAGGTATGAAGCGCAGATGCTTTTCTTTCCTCCGATTGTGCATATGTGACCTTCAAAAACACCTGCCAAATGCCACCTCACTGCTAGAGAAATTGCGAGCCGTCAGTCCATTCTAGGGCCATGTGCCATGCGCTCAATGGATCACTTAAAACATTTGGTTGTTCTCAAAGCCAGCTTGAACGAGAGCTGAGGTACTTGCAGAAAATGGAAGGTATTAGCTCTGAAGCAAAACCACCCTTGATTTCTGGACAAAAGTTTACAAGCACAAAGATCCATCTGGCACCAGTCCCATGCAGCATCTTGCAGATAGAGCCATGAAGGTTCTTGTTTAGCCTATATCGAACGCCGACGCGGAGCAAGTATTGTCAACCGTCACATTGACTAGTCAAAGACCGAGCTCAGAAACAGGATGTCCGATGACTTCCTTGTATCGATTTTGAGGATAGTTTGGTCTACAGTTGAGGAATGTCACAAGTTTGGGGTTCGCTATTCCGCAAGAAGTGATGAAGAAGGTCAACTGAACCATCTACGGCAGGCCTGAGCATTGCACCTGAGTGGTTGCTATTTCGTCTTGTTCCCTTTTGTAGTGATTGTTAGGGACGTTAAACTCCAGTTTACATTTCATACTTTCCCCAGTCATTGCACACTGAGATAAGATGTGGAGTTAATTTAGTTATATATCTAATTACCTAATTATTTGCTGCAGTGCTAAAAGCCAATTTTTTCGGGAAGCTTACCCACATGATTTAGTTATAATATGCATCTGGCATTTGTTTCTTCCCGACTGCTGGAATAAAAAGTACTAAACGAAGGATGTTTTCGGTTCTGTTTTTGTCACTATATATCTAAGTGTCGCAGGCCCGTGAAGAGAAGACCGGTTGACCACTGCAGGCCAGGATTCTGGAGTAGTCGCCAGAGCAACAGCAGCCGGAGGTGGCTGCTGTCTGGTCTCACCACGGCTGCCCCGGATGGATGCGGCGAACAGGATACACGCCGCTCCGTTGCAGCAGGCGGCAGCGAGACGATGTGCACAGAACAGCAAGCCGGAGTGGCTCCACTGGATCTGCAAGATTTCCAAAACACACTCCACATGCCTTTAACGTAGGTCGCAGGAGGGGAAATGGCGTCCACAAGGGCCTCATGGCTCAATGCTCAACTCACTAGCAAAACGTGTCGGGCAGCTGTGCAATGCGAAGTTCGAGTGAACAAAGCCCTTTTTTGAGTTGAACGAGACTGCTCAGTTCATGCAAGGTTACAAAACAGGTGGGCAGCAAAGTGCGCCCCCTCTCAACACCACGGTCCAGTGGTCGTGTCTCGTCCAACATGGTTCAGGCAGCTCTGAAAAGCCTTAGGCCTCACTACCATTGTGACACCAACCACCAACAAAAGAAAGACCCGAAACGGGTTTCGTGTGCGCAGCCACGAGGAGACATCAGCTCTGTGGCGTGATCCTACCGCTCACTGCACGAAGCAGCTTCTGAGCGGTCGGCGCCAACAGTATCGGACGCTGTTGGAGCGCCCGTTGCCGAGCTGCAATACCAGCGAGCTCGTAGCGGCACCCATGGCCCCAGGCTACCCGACTCCCAGAGTCGAAAAAGAGACAGCGAGAAAATATATACAGAAAACTCGGACCACCCACGCGGCTTCCGTACTCGCTTCGAGCTCGGCAACTCTGCGGGTGCTAGGTCTCGCGCTCCCTCGATGCGGACGACGTGGTTCTCGTGCTCTTCTGAAGAAACTCCAGGCAAGAAAACTCGAAGAAAAATCTACTGAGCATGTCGAAAACTTCAAACATGCTGCCGCGCTAGAACCATGGCTTCTAGTAAATGAAGACGGCGAAGTGCTGGCAGGTCACTACTTATAAAGCAGGCCTAGGAGAAGCTTGCTCACACATTGGAGCAGTTCTTTTCTTCAGTGAGGCTGCAGTAAGGGGTAGAGACAAAGAAAATGCATGGCTGCCTCCTAAAGTTTGGTTCCTCGAAGGAAAGCGTGCTGCAGAGGTTGATTTTGCTTCAGCACAAGTCAAGCAGCGTCTGCTCGGTGCAGAAGGCACAAGCCGCTTAGAGAAGTGCCAGCAGAAACCCACTGAGGAAACAACAGAAGAGTGGAGCACATTTTTAGCTCCATGCTGTGAAAGTGGCAGCAGGTCAGCTCTTCTTTCACTAGAAGAAAATTACACAACTGATTTTGTGCCTGTTGCAGCAAAGTTTCCAATCGTCATGCTTACGAACCTCTACAAAGACGACACTCCTCAAACTTGGATAGCAATAGTGGACCACTGCCAAAGGATGACGAAGAACCTGGCAATTGAGCCCAAGGTATATTCCCCATATTGTGGTACTGTTTTTGAATCGTGTGCTGCACAAAACCAGAAATGAACTTTTCAATACTTCCCGTGCCTTTATGAGTGGGTAGACACTAATTTAACAAACTTTTCTTGGCTGTAGGTTACTGCCTTGGTGGAGCAGGAGACAAGGGCCCAGGCCCATTGTGTTTTTGACAGAAAATGGCGGTGGTGTATGTGGCTATAAGGCTAAGGCCGCTGCGGCGACGCGCACGAAGACGCGTTTGACTTGCCAGACGAGCTGTTTCGATGCCTTTTTCGACTGGACAAGCAGACTGCGGAGTGGCTGTGTGATGAACTCGCTGATGAACTGGGAGGTGTGCGTGCGAGTGCGTTGTCGGTGCGGCGGCAGGTGCTGTGTACACACCGGTTCTTTGCCACCGGCGGCTTTCAAGCTGCCATTGGTAATGAGTCGCACGTTGGCATCACACAGCCGACGGTGAGCAAGTGCGTGCGGCGGGTGGCGGAGGCAATATCGAAAGTTGGCGTGCAAAAGGGCTGGGTTCAGTTCCCCGTGAGCCCTGAGGAGAAGGCGGCGGCGAAGGAGGCCTACCTTTGAAGCGGCAGCATCCCCGCGGGGTAATGCTGACCACAGGGTAGCCTTCTGGAGCCGGAAGGGATACTACGCCCTGAACGTACAGATTGTGAGTAGACTTCGGCCTCTGCTTGCTCACATGTCTTCGGCTACAAGTTCCGGCCTCGAGAGTGGAAGTTCACAACTGAATTTTTACTGTATGTTCCAGATCTGATGCCAACATGCGTATCCTGGTCGTCGATCCCCGCAGCCCGGGATCTTGCCATGATGCTTCTGTGTGGTGCTATTCGTGGATCCTGCAAGAGATGGAGTGAGGGCTACTAGCCGATGAAGAGTTTCTGCTCGGTAAACAGAAGAAAGCCCTGTCAAACATCGGACCATCCCGCTCACACATAGCACTGTGACGTGAGCCGCATGCACTGAAGCTAAAAGAATCAGCCTCATTAGTGTTTTGAAGACATGGTGCAGTACGATATGCATGCCTTGTCCGAGCAGTCTGTATGTTACTACTAATCAAGCCAAACACAAGGCATATGAACCGCTGGTGAAGTGAACTGCATTATCGGGGCAATTTAAATCAAGGCTGAGGGTGTCTGTGCTGTGTAGCAAAACGTAGCACACCATGATAAGTTACAAGGCTGCTCTTGCAGCAGCAGTTGCTTAAAAATCTCAAATATGCACTGTATTCGTGTCGATAAATATCGGGCATTTTAAAACGTAGCACTGAGCTATGTGATGTGAATGTTGTGTTGTACAGTAGAACTTGCTTCATTGGTGCTGAAATCAGCAATGACAAAGTGCATGTTTAACTGTGTCATTGTTGGTTACACAGGGGACAGTGGCTATCCGCTGGAGCCATGGCTACTAACACCGGTGCCAGGCCACCCAAGCGCTGCGTCTCCACAGGGGCTGTACACATGGCACATGCCTCCAAGACATCGGTGGTAGAGTGCACCATCGGCGTGCTCAAGAGCAGCTTCCGGTGCCTGCAAAAGTTCCGGACGCTCGAATACGAGCCGGAGTGAGCGGCTTGCATCATCGCAGCGTGTGCCGCGCTGCACAATCTCTGTTTGTGTGCCCCCATTCCAGCAGACGAGGAGAGTGCCACTGGCCTAGATGAGAACGGACTGCCCCTGCCAGACGGCTACTTGCATAGCACGGGAACTCGCCTGACGTACCTGCGGGGTGCAGCCATGAGGAACAGTGTTGTCGACCTCTTCCAAAGAACACGTCGCCAGGGGCTGGACTATCTCCGCATGGTACGTCGGCGGTTTTGGCGCCAGTCTCAGCCAGCGCAGTAGAAGTGAGCAACGCCTGCCTGGAAGTCGAGGAGCCATTTTCGGTCCGTTTGCCGCACGCCCCAAAATGAGGAGGCAAATGGGATGGCTTTTTCGGTGGCGTCAGCGCGAGCTCACCAGGACGGCCGCACAAACCGAGCTGTCTCCTTGTCATCGCTCCGTTGGCTCTGGCTATGTTGGCTGCATTTCAACTTGTGCGAGAAGTTTCTGGAAACTGTCCACTGGTACCCATTCCTGTATGATAAAACCCACCCTCAGTGCAAAGATAAAGACTCCAAACTCAACTGGTGGGTGATCATCGGCCAAGCGGGCTGACCGGTGAGTTGCTTTGACATTTCATCTGAGCGTCCACTCAGATTCATTTCACGAAGAATGTACAGAGGTGAGGACACTTGTTTAGAGTGATCGAGCGGTGTGCTGCAGAGCAAATGATTTGGAATGTCGGGTTTCCTGGGAGCACGGTGATTTTGCTGGAGTGCCTCGCATGCCATATCAGGCTGTGCTTTGTACAAAGCCGCTTAAGTGCTCAAACAAGTTGCTCCCCTTTTTATTTTGCAGCCTTTGTTGATGACAAACTGTGACATTTCTGCAGGACCGCAAGCAGCCACAAAATTCGAGAACATCAAGGATTGGTGACTAAAAATTGTGTCTGCATCAGAGGGGGCTTGAAAAAGTGGCGCTGGAGGACAACCGGGAAAAGGTCCACACGAAGTGAACACTATTTGATATCGTGGATGGAACGTTGTGAAGCTCGCCGCATGATGCCAACAGGTAAAAAAAATTGCCACTTAGTTACGCGAAGCGCTTCAGTGAAATTAGAGCTCGTTTTCGTAGCCGCCTGGGCAAACTTCAGCTTGGCCATCATAGCGTCCCTGCTGCCACCCGTTGTAGCACTCTTTTATCAGCTTTAAGCCACATTCCTCCTATTTAATATCGTTCACCTGCATTGAGTGCACGAAGTTCAGCGTTCTTCAGATTTCATTTCAAGATATGGACCGCAGAGAAAACATAGCTTAAAGTGGCGACACTAAAAGCCATGCCTGTGCTGAAGGTAAATAAATGTACGCATGACGTGCGAGCAATATTTTGCCCATCTTTGCAAAAAAGGAACATTTGCTACAGAAAACATACTCCAGCCGGAAGTATTGAAGGGGAAACTGTTCGCATGGGTTTATTTAGGAAAACAACAATGGGTGTTGCATGTTTGAAATAAAAATGTATGATTGAATGGTCCCCTCATTCCTACCTACCTGCCTGCCTGTCTGTCTGAGTGCATCAAACCCACTTGAATGAAGTAAATATCAAGAAGTAGTGAGACTAATACCAACTGGAGTGTGCATGCAAAGTGGCCTCAAGGCGAACTGCAAAGCACATCCGGTCAGTGGCCAGTCGTGTCGGCCAGAAATATCCACCAGCACTCTGTGACGCACTCCCCACTTCCTCGGGGGGGGGGGGTAGAATGTTGCATGGGCTTGCTTAGAAAGTTGAGTGCTGAAATAAAAACTCGAGGCACAGATGTAACTTCCTTTCTGAGGAACTCTGTGGAGGGCCTCTGAAGAGGGCAACAACAAGGACAACTTATGGCTGCACAGAATGGCAGCCAACTGTCACACACTTCTATGATTGTGAGGAAGCAAACAAAATCCTTCTTGCTGAAAGCCCGAGAGGAGCAAAACATTCCTCTGCAAGAACAACTATTGGTGCGTGCCTACAGAGCAAATTGAGTGACTATCAACACTGGAGACAAGTGAGCTGGTGATGTACACAAAGAGTGGCCCTTGCTGTTCACGCAGCAGCATTTCCTGGCCCATTTTAGAAGGCCTGTATGCAACTGTATTTGAAAGCTGCATTGTCAGTAGACTGGTATGTTGTTAGAGGTTTCAGGAAAAATGCTTGTTACTCAGTGCGTGTTAAAGCAATGCTGGCTGCAGTACATGATTAAGGCACTTTTAGTGCCAGGTTCCTTCTCTAAGTTTAACTTCCAACAACTCTTAAATAATAAGGAATCCGTGAATTACAGGCCTAGTGTAGTAGAGCATGCACAGTACTCGCACAATTTTCCGCTGAACTTGCACATGTATTTGACATGCAGGTTGCGCATGAAGCGGCTTCCCAGATGCAACATTGGCCACAACTGAAGCAGTGGTCAAACGATGGCTTACAAGACAGGGAAGTCAGTGCCAGGACCAACAGCAGTGATGGAGCATACAGCCAAGCCCAGATTATCTCAGCCTTCGAAGCTGAAAAATATTGGCACCTTTTGTGTTCAATAAGGTGAAACATGCTCGCTGAATATGTTTAAAACAGGCTGCCCATTTAACTATGCTAAAGAATCCAGCAGTGGAGAAAGCATAGCCTGTGCAGTTCACCCAAGGGTAAAAACTAAAAACGCTTTGGAGCTTGCAGCTGCGGATAGGAAAGAAAGTGACTGACTACATGGTCGCATGTAGTGAGCACTTCGGGAGAGATTCCCTTCCGGAGTTACCTTGGCAAGTTCTCACAGGGTTGTTAGCTGCGACGTTTGTTATCGAGTGTTATCATGACAAGATAGGCATTCGTTCATTTAAAGACCTGAACCCTCTACGACCACGTATGAAGACAGGTGCAGCGCTGTCAGAAGATTCCCACACGCTCTCATGAAAGGATACGAGGAATGCTAGGAAAAAGAGAGGTGCTGGTTGAGGACGCTGAAGGTGCGTGTTTTAAAAGTGTGGTTTCAATGTGAAAGGTTAAATATGTTTTGGACTTAAGTGTTCATAAACCACCTCGATTTAACAACCTTTATGCAGAGTAATGTTTTGCGAAGCGTTCAGTATGGTCAAGCTCGTTATTGTGCTCAAGTTTTGGTAAAATTGGCGATGTGAAGGCAAATTATTGAAATCTAACGTGGCCAATTACGTGGAAGCAGATTAATTATGCATCACTGTTAAAAACATGGTATGGAAGAAGGGATCGAAAACAGTATGTGCTTCCTTCATCCCCTGGCTTCCTTTGCCTTATACGGTTTCAAGTGGGAGTAGATGCAACCTGTTGCGACTTTGAGGGCCCAATCATCAATTGAATTTTACTGTACATTTACGACCAAATGACATACTTTGCACAAAAAAAAGAAAAAACGTAGCCCCACAGGTTCCGATGAATAGACCATAAACTTCTCGACACGACAGGCTCACTCACCAAGGAATGTCTGAGAACAAAATGGAAGCTTTAACAAGAGACAGGATTTCGCTGGTGTTCAGTACCTTGAAGCACGCATTTTGATTTCGATGCCTTGCTATATTATTTCAGTGGAACATACGTAGCATCAGTGGATAGCCACTTTGTGCAGACTTCGTCTTGTAGCTGCAGTATTGGAGCCAGCCACTGAGTGGCCGTCTCAATATGAATTGCTCGATAACATATGCCTGTGCACTTGAAGGGGTACTCAAGGGTGCATGGTGTAGTCGGCTGCACTGAAATTCCTGTTGCGAGGTCCGGGTGTGCAACATGCCATTTACATGTACGCTTATGCAATAATTTCTCAGTTGTGCTAGTTCTGGAGAGACTATTACCTTAACAAGCAAAGCATTTGCACGCATCTCATAAGGCTGTAACCACAAAGTGAGCGCTCTTGGAAAAATATGATTCCTTCATTGAGAACACCCTCACTGACAGAGGCTTTTTCATCAACATGTGCATGCCCCAGGCAACTGGTGTTATTAGGTCCAATTTACAGGCAGGGCAAGCCAGTTCCAGTATAGTGAGGCCAGAAAAACGGCTGGGATAGCTAGGGATCGTGTTAACATGTAAAGAACGATGCAGAAAATCAAGGTCTTCGAAATTATTTCAGGCTAGAAGAATTTGAAGATGCTGCAATATGATCACCTCTTCAAAGCTGCCTGTGGAACATCACGGCAGCAGAAGTCCACACCGCTCTCAACCACCGCGGCCGCTGGTAACGACCCCATAACCACCAAGATCCTCTGTAACCTCGATGACAAGCCCGTCAAGGCACTCGCGGAAATCTCCAACCAACACAGGCATGAGGGTCGCCCTCCAGACACTTGGAAAAATGCCGAAGTGATTCTCATATCTAAGCCAGGCAAATGACTCGAGCTGGGCAACCTCCGGCCCACCTCGTTTACGTCCTGCCCAAGAAAGGTCATGGAACATATACTCAAGAAACTCCCCACTCACGCACACCAAGAGGACCTTTCCTCCCCCACTATGATTGGCTTCAGGACTGGCCGCCTCGCCACCCAAGACGTTACGTGGCAAATACAACATGATATCCTCGATCTGAGCCCCATCTGAGCTACACGAACCATCCTAGGCCTAGACGTCAGCAAGGCTTTCGACGTGTCACATGCTTCTATCCTGGCAAACCTCTCATGCCATCCAGAATGTCCACCTGTATCCACATGCAATGTTGAATGATCACAAGGAAATGACAATTATAATTTTCTTTCCTATGCATGGTTAATGTCTTTTTCTGTGCCATCAAGAATGTCCACCTGCAATGTTGAATGATCACATGGAAACGACATTATTTTCTTTCCTATACATGGTTAATGTGTGCTGCTATATGGGCATTGGATACGCAGATATCCAAATTACTGCAACCAGCCTGCAGTAACTGTAAATGCAGCTTTTTCTTCGTCCCTTTTCATTGATGGAGGTGCTGTGGCGCTGAATGCCACAACACCGAGCATTCTTTCAATCTATCATGGCCTACCACCAAGTACAAACTTTACTGTGTTTTACTGATGTAATTGTTTTCTTGCTCCGCAGTGCGGTTGCACATGGTTTATTGTGTATGATCCTGTAACTCAGCAACAAGCACAAAACTTTTGTGGGTATAACTTGCAAACAGAACAGTTAAAATTATTTGGACTATTAGAGAATGCAGGCTTTCAGGAAAAAACTTGAGATCAATGCGACGACCCGCATTGGGAGAATGCGAAGCATTGATGCCTCCTCAGCATTCGTTGCCTCTCTTTATCATTTTCTTTTTGTTTGTCAATTCAACCACTGAATTAGCATAATTATCTTATGCTTTAATTAAAGAGATTTATTTGCCCTGATTATACTTTCTTTTATCTCAACCATTTTGGTTTTTCAAATCTGGCCTCATGATTGCTTTACCGTCCAATTACTATATCCCCATCCAGCCTATTCAACCATCCAATGGTGTTTGCTCATAATCAATTAAATTAATCTATGTCAATGAAACTTTTTGTTTGATTACTTATCACTTATTAAATACATTTCTATTCATTTCAAACTTTATCTTCAGTCCTTTGCCTATTTTTCCACTACTTTTCCGTCCACTCACTATATTGACGTCCATGTAAAGTCGATGGTTTTTTCGACATTTTTGGCCCTAATTAACTACTCATCGACACTTTTTTTTGCGCAGCATCACACCATCTTCTATCAATGACGACCATTCGATGCTGCCTCTTCTGAGCACATCACAACTGCTGCAGACACATTTTGCTGACACGACCCCGCCGACAATGCCTTGAAATGTTTTGGCATTAATAAGTCCAAAGGAGATATACACTTTGTCCTGACTTTTTCAAGCACACAATGATTTCCACACTCATGTTGCTGATGTGTGAACATGCCTTACAGTTCTCATCACAGGTGAACTAAGCTGCTTCAGACTTTTTGTATATGTTCTCAACCTATTCCCACGTCTGCATATTACATCCGTGCTGAAAGACAGAACACACAACTAAGCTCTCGCCTATCATAAGAACTGCTGAACATAGATACGCTGTCGTGCAACAGGAGTTATGCGCTCCAGGGCATGCTGCTGCTTCTGTCTTTCTCAATGCATTCTTTGTTAGCAGCATTCCCTCCTATGTTAACAGAAAAATGATACCAAGGACAAAGTAATAAACATAGATTAAACTTGTAGTCCTTCCTGATATTCTGGTGTTTTCAGCCTCAATGTGTCCTTTCTTCTATTTTCCATTGGGGTCAAATAACTTAAAGCAACATGTATTTAATTTTATACTTGCATAAATGAAAACAGCATTTCCTCACTTGGTTGCTCTGGTAGTACAGAGGAACAGAGATTGCATTTATCCTCAGTTCAACTTCATAAAATCTTTGCTCATCCTTGCTGCTTCAAGCCGGACAAACTTCTTCAATAATGGGTGCATTTCCACTGAGGCTTTTTCCTCCTTACCTCGTTAACGTATTGCGCCCTCGTTAACGTATTGCATTAAGTATAAATTTTATTGTGTTTTACTGATGTTTTCTTGCTCCACAGTGCGGTTGCACATGGTTTATTGTGTATGATCCTGTAGCTCAGCAACAAGCGCAGAACTTTTGCGGGTATGACTTGAAAACAGAACAGTTACAATGATTTCAACTATTCGAGAATGCAGACTTTCAGGAAAAACTTGACCACTGCGACGACCTGCATTGGGAGAATGCAAAAGCATTGATGCCTCCTCAGCAATCATTGCCTCTTTATCATTTTCTTTGTTTGTTAATTTAACTACAGAATTATAGCCTAATTATCTTATGCTTTAATTAAAGATAGATTTATTTGCCCCGATTATACGTTCTTTTACCTCAATCATTTTGGTTTTTCAAACTTGGTACCATGGTTGCTTTACCGTCCATTACTATATCCCCGTCCAGCGCTTCAGCTCCTGAGGCATCCGTGGGACTGGCAGATGTCTAAGCCCTGCTGCGGCCCCACCTCCTGGCCACCCGAGACCCGAGGGGGCCCTGACACTGCAATGGCTACCAGGTCACCTCACATTGCCGGCACTGAAGAGGCGAACAGGATCGCCAAGGCTGCCACAGCCTCTGAATTTTCGAGGCACATTCTGCCGAAGGCGGTAACATCCCAGCAACCCCACTGTAGGGTTTCCACAGAAATACGGTTTTACTGCCTCCCACACTACCGGAGCCTTCTGCTGCCTTTAGCCGTGACTGCCATGGCTGCTCACCGTCTCGTGCTTGCCCATCCTGCGGACAAGAAGAGACTATTGAGCACGTGCCGGACCAGGACCAGCAGTCCTTGGCAGGCACTCCAAACTGCTGTGGTGCAGGGAATGCTCCACAACATTCTCGCAGCCTCTACCACTATTAGGAGGTATATAGTTCTCCCATCGGAGTATTGTGTCAAGTGCATCCTAGTTTGGCCAGTGTTTAGAGAAACGCCTTCTTGGGCCCCCTAGCCCAGCAAATCTTTGCCAGGCAAAGATACCCCAGTACCATATCTATTTATGGGAGAGGAGGTTTCCCAGCTTCAGCCAGATTTCCTCCGCCCTTATTCTGGCCGAGGTCAGAGTTATGAGAAAAGGATTTTTAATTACCAGCAAACCAGAGCAAGGTCAAAGCATGGTCAGCATCTTTATATGAAAGAATTTCCAAATGTATTTATGGGCGAGAATGCTCCGCTGCTACAGCCAGATTTCCTCCGCCCTTATTCTGGTCGAGGTCAGAGTTATGAGAAAAGAATTTAACGCGCCACGGAACGGACGAGCAGAAGTCAACACAAAAGACAAACAACATAAACAACTCTTGGGTTCATGTGACCAGCCACAGCAGCAACCCGTTGCAGCTTGTCAGTCATTTGGCTTCTAGGTGGGCTCCAACCTAGGCAGTCTCTCTTGATCCATGGCTTACGAGCTTGTATTTATGGGCGAGGATGCTCCGCTGCTCCAGCCAGATTTCCTCCGCCCTTATTCTGGCAGAGGTCAGAGTTATGAGAAAAGGATTTTTAATTACCAGCTAAGCAGAGCAAGGTCAAAGCATGGTCAGCATCTTTATGTGAAAGAATTTCCACATGTATATATGGGAGAGGAGGCCTTCCAGCTTCGGCCAGATTTCCTCCGTCCTTATTGGCAGAAATCAGTGATGAGAAAAAGATTCGTAATTACCAGCTAAGCAGAGCAAGGTCAAAGCATGGTCAGCATCTTTATGTGAAAGAATTTCCAAATATATTTATGGGCGAGAATGCTCCGCTGCTTCAGCCAGATTTCCTTCGCCCTTATTATGGTCGAGGTCAGAGTTATGAGAAAAGGATTTAACGAGCCACGGAACGGACAAGCAGAAGTCAACACAAAAGACATAAACAACATAAACAACTCTTGGGTTCATGTGACCAGCCACAGCAGCAACCCGTTGCAGCTTGTCAGTCATTTGGCTTCTAGGTGGGCTCCAACCTAGGCAGTCTCTCTTGATCCATGGCTTACGAGCTTGTATTTATGGGCGAGGATGCTCCGCTGCTTCAGCCAGATTTCCTCCGCCCTTATTCTGGCAGAGGTCAGAGTTATGAGAAAAGGATTTTTAATTACCAGCTAAGCAGAGCAAGGTCAAAGCATGGTCAGCATCTTTATGTGAAAGAATTTCCACATGTATATATGGGAGAGGAGGCCTTCCAGCTTTGGCCAGATTTACTCCGCCCTTATTGGCAGAAATCAGTGATGAGAAAAAGATTCTTAATTACCAGCTAAGCAGAGCAAGGTCAAAGCATGGTCAGCATCTTTATGTGAAAGAATTTCCAAATGTATTTATGGGCGAGAATGCTCCGCTGCTTCAGCCAGATTTCCTCCGCCCTTATTATGGTCGAGGTCAGAGTTATGAGAAAAGGATTTAACGAGCCACGGAACGGACGAGCAGAAGTCAACACAAAAGACATAAACAACATAAACAACTCTTGGGTTCATGTGACCAGCCACAGCAGCAACCCGTTGCAGCTTGTCAGTCATTTGGCTTCTAGGTGGGCTCCAACCTAGGCAGTCTCTCTTGATCCATGGCTTACGAGCTTGTATTTATGGGCGAGGATGCTCCGCTGCTTCAGCCAGATTTCCTCCGCCCTTATTCTGGCAGAGGTCAGAGTTATGAGAAAAGGATTTTTAATTACCAGCTAAGCAGAGCAAGGTCAAAGCATGGTCAGCATCTTTATGTGAAAGAATTTCCACATGTATATATGGGTTTGGTTTGGTTTATGGGGTTTAACGTCCCAAAGCGACTGAGGCTATGAGAGACGCCGTAGTGGAGGGCTCCGGAAATTTCGACCACCTGGGGTTCTTTAACGTGCACTGACATCGCACAGTACACGGGCCTCTAGAATTTCTCCTCCAAAGAAATTCCAGCCGCCGCGGCCGGGATCGAACCCGCGTCTTTCGGGTCAGCAGCCGAGCACCATAACCGCTAAGCCACCGCGGCGGCGCCTGTATATATGGGAGAGGAGGCCTTCCAGCTTTGGCCAGATTTACTCCGCCCTTATTGGCAGAAATCAGTGATGAGAAAAAGATTCTTAATTACCAGCTAAGCAGAGCAAGGTCAAAGCATGGTCAGCATCTTTATGTGAAAGAATTTCCACATGTATTTATGGGAGAGGAGGCCTTGCAGCTTCGGCCAGATTTCCTCCGCCCTTATTGGCAGAAATCAGTGATGAGAAAAAGATTCTTAATTACAAGCTAAGCAGAGCAAGTTCAAAGCATGGTCAGCATCTGTATGTGTAAGAATTTCCACATGTATTTATGGGAGAGGAGGCCTTGCAGTTTCGGCCAGATTTCCTCCGCCCTTATTGGCAGAAATCAGTGATGAGAAAAAGATTCTTAATTACAAGCTAAGCAGAGCAAGTTCAAAGCATGGTCAGCATCTTTATGTGTAAGAATTTCCACATGTATTTATGGGAGAGGAGGCCTTGCAGCTTCGGCCAGATTTCCTCCGCCCTTATTGGCAGAAATCAGTGATGAGAAAAAGATTCTTAATTACAAGCTAAGCAGAGCAAGGTCAAAGCATGGTCAGCATCTTTATGTGAAAGAATTTCCACATGTATTTATGGGAGAGGAGGCCTTCCAGCTTCGGCCAGATTTCCTCCGTCCTTATTGGCTGAAATCAGTGATGAGAAAAAGATTCTTAATTACCACCTAAGCAGAGCAAGGTCAAAGCATGGTCAGCATTTTTATCTGAAAGAATTTCCACATGTATTTATGGGAGAGGAGGCCTTCCAGCTTCGGCCAGATTTCCTCCGCCCTTATTGGCAGAAATCAGTGATGAGAAAAAGATTCTTAAGTACCAGCTAAGCAGAGCAAGGTCAAAGCATGGTCAGCATCTTTATGTGAAAGAATTTCAACATGTATTTACGGGAGAGGAGGCCTTCCAGCTTCGGCCAGATTTCCTCCGCCCTTATTGTAAGAAATGAGTGATGAGAAAAAGATTCTTAATTACCAGCTAAGCAGAGCAAGTTCAAAGCATGGTCAGCATCTTTATGTGTAAGAATTTCCACATGTATTTATGGGAGAGGAGGCCTTCCAGCTTCGGCCAGATTTCCTCCGCCCTTATTGGCAGAAATCAGTGGAGAAAAAGATTCTTAATTACAAGCTAAGCAGAGCAAGTTCAAAGCATGGTCAGCATCTTTATGTGTAAGAATTTCCACATGTATTTATGGGAGAGGAGGCCTTCCAGCTTCGGCCAGATTTCCTCCGCCCTTATTGGCAGAAATCAGTGATGAGAAAAAGATTCTTAATTACAAGCTAAGCAGAGCAAGTTCAAAGCATGGTCAGCATCTTTATGTGTAGGAATTTCCACATGTATTTATGGGAGAGGAGGCCTTCCAGCTTCGGCCAGATTTCCTCCGCCCTTATTGGCAGAAATCATTGATGAGAAAAAGATTCTTAATTACAAGCTAAGCAGAGCAAGTTCAAAGCATGGTCAGCATCTTTATGTGAAAGAATTTCCACATGTATTTATGGGAGAGGAGGCCTTCCAGCTTCGGCCAGGTTTCCTCCGCCCTTATTGGCAGAAATCAGTGATGAGAAAAAGATTCTTAATTACAAGCTAAGCAGAGCAAGTTCAAAGCATGGTCAGCATCTTTATGTGTAGGAATTTCCACATGTATTTATGGGAGAGGAGGCCTTCCAGCTTCAGCCAGATTTCCTCCGCCCTTATTGGCAGAAATCAGTGATGAGAAAAAGATTCTTAATTACAAGCTAAGCAGAGCAAGTTCAAAGCATGGTCAGCATCTTTATGTATAGGAATTTCCACATGTATTTATGGGAGAGGAGGCCTTCCAGCTTCGGCCAGGTTTCCTCCGCCCTTATTGGCAGAAATCAGTGATGAGAAAAAGATTCTTAATTACAAGCTAAGCAGAGCAAGTTCAAAGCGTGGTCAGCATCTTTATGTGTAGGAATTTCCACATGTATTTATGGGAGAGGAGGCCTTCCAGCTTCAGCCAGATTTCCTCCGCCCTTATTGGCAGAAATCAGTGATGAGAAAAAGATTCTTAATTACAAGCTAAGCAGAGCAAGTTCAAAGCATGGTCAGCATCTTTATGTGAAAGAATTTCCACATGTATTTATGGGAGAGGAGGCCTTCCAGCTTCGGCCAGATTTCCTCCGTCCTTATTGGCTGAAATCAGTGATGAGAAAAAGATTCTTAATTACCAGCTAAGCAGAGCAAGGTCAAAGCATGGTCAGCATTTTTATCTGAAAGAATTTCCACATGTATTTATGGGAGAGGAGGCCTTCCAGCTTCGGCCAGATTTCCTCCGCCCTTATTGGCAGAAATCAGTGATGAGAAAAAGATTCTTAAGTACCAGCTAAGCAGAGCAAGGTCAAAGCATGGTCAGCATCTTTATGTGAAAGAATTTCAACATGTATTTACGGGAGAGGAGGCCTTCCAGCTTCGGCCAGATTTCCTCCGCCCTTATTGTCAGAAATGAGTGATGAGAAAAAGATTCTTAATTACCAGCTAAGCAGAGCAAGTTCAAAGCATGGTCAGCATCTTTATGTGTAAGAATTTCCACATGTATTTATGGGAGAGGAGGCCTTCCAGCTTCGGCCAGATTTCCTCCGCCCTTATTGGCAGAAATCAGTGATGAGAAAAAGATTCTTAATTACAAGCTAAGCAGAGCAAGTTCAAAGCATGGTCAGCATCTTTATGTGTAAGAATTTCCACATGTATTTATGGGAGAGGAGGCCTTCCAGCTTCGGCCAGATTTCCTCCGCCCTTATTGGCAGAAATCAGTGATGAGAAAAAGATTCTTAATTACAAGCTAAGCAGAGCAAGTTCAAAGCATGGTCAGCATCTTTATGTGTAGGAATTTCCACATGTATTTATGGGAGAGGAGGCCTTCCAGCTTCGGCCAGATTTCCTCCGCCCTTATTGGCAGAAATCAGTGATGAGAAAAAGATTCTTAATTACAAGCTAAGCAGAGCAAGTTCAAAGCATGGTCAGCATCTTTATGTGTAGGAATTTCCACATGTATTTATGGGAGAGGAGGCCTTCCAGCTTCGGCCAGATTTCCTCCGCCCTTATTGGCAGAAATCAGTGATGAGAAAAAGATTCTTAATTACAAGCTAAGCAGAGCAAGTTCAAAGCATGGTCAGCATCTTTATGTGAAAGAATTTCCACATGTATTTATGGGAGAGGAGGCCTTCCAGCTTCGGCCAGGTTTCCTCCGCCCTTATTGGCAGAAATCAGTGATGAGAAAAAGATTCTTAATTACAAGCTAAGCAGAGCAAGTTCAAAGCATGGTCAGCATCTTTATGTGTAGGAATTTCCACATGTATTTATGGGAGAGGAGGCCTTCCAGCTTCAGCCAGATTTCCTCCGCCCTTATTGGCAGAAATCAGTGATGAGAAAAAGATTCTTAATTACAAGCTAAGCAGAGCAAGTTCAAAGCATGGTCAGCATCTTTATGTGTAGGAATTTCCACATGTATTTATGGGAGAGGAGGCCTTCCAGCTTCGGCCAGGTTTCCTCCGCCCTTATTGGCAGAAATCAGTGATGAGAAAAAGATTCTTAATTACAAGCTAAGCAGAGCAAGGTCAAAGCATGGTCAGCATCTTTATGTGAAAGAATTTCCACATGTATTTATGGGAGAGGAGGCCTTCCAGCTTCGGCCAGATTTCCTCCGTCCTTATTGGCTGAAATCAGTGATGAGAAAAAGATTCTTAATTACCAGCTAAGCAGAGCAAGGTCAAAGCATGGTCAGCATTTTTATCTGAAAGAATTTCCACATGTATTTATGGGAGAGGAGGCCTTCCAGCTTCGGCCAGATTTCCTCCGCCCTTATTGGCAGAAATCAGTGATGAGAAAAAGATTCTTAAGTACCAGCTAAGCAGAGCAAGGTCAAAGCATGGTCAGCATCTTTATGTGAAAGAATTTCAACATGTATTTACGGGAGAGGAGGCCTTCCAGCTTCGGCCAGATTTCCTCCGCCCTTATTGTCAGAAATGAGTGATGAGAAAAAGATTCTTAATTACCAGCTAAGCAGAGCAAGGTCAAAGCATGGTCAGCATATTTATGTGAAAGAATTTCCACATGTATTTACGGGAGAGGAGGCCTTCCAGCTTCGGCCAGATTTCCTCCGCCCTTATTGGCAGAAATCAGTGATGAGAAAAAGATTCTCAAGTACCAGCTAAGCAGAGCAAGGTCAAAGCATGGTCAGCATCTTTATGTGAAAGAATTTCAACATGTATTTATGGGAGAGGAGGCTTCGCTGCTTCAGCCAGATTTCCTCCGCCCTTATTCTGGCCGAGGTCAGAGTTATGAGAAAAGGATTTTTAATTACCAGCTAAGCAGAGCAAGGTCAAAGCATGGTCAGCATCTTTATGTGAAAGAATTTCAACATGTATTTACGGGAGAGGAGGCCTTCCAGCTTCGGCCAGATTTCCTCCGCCCTTATTGGCAGAAATCAGTGATGAGAAAAAGATTTTTAAGTACCAGCTAAGCAGAGCAAGGTCAAAGCATGGTCAGCATTTTTATCTGAAAGAATTTCCACATGTATTTATGGGAGAGGAGGCCTTCCAGCTTCGGCCAGATTTCCTCCGCCCTTATTGGCTGAAATCAGTGATGAGAAAAGATTCTTAAGTACCAGCTAAGGAGAGCAAGGTCAAAGCATGGTCAGCATCTTTATGTGAAAGAACTTCAACATGTATTTACGGGAGAGGAGGCCTTCCAGCTTCGGCCAGATTTCCTCCACCCTTATTGGCAAAAATCAGTGATGAGAAAAAGATTTTTAAGTACCAGCTAAGCAGAGCAAGGTCAAAGCATGGTCAGCATCTTTATGTGAAAGAATTTCAACATGTATTTACGGGAGAGGAGGCCTCCAGCTTCGGCCAGATTTCCTCTGCCCTTATTGGCAGAAATCAGTGATGAGAAAAAGATTCTTAAGTACCAGCTAGGCAGAGCAAGGTCAAAGCATGGTCAGCATCTTTATGTGAAAGAATTTCAACATGTATTTACGGGAGAGGAGGCCTTCCAGCTTCGGCCAGATTTCCTCCGCCCTTATTGGCAGAAATCAGTGATGAGAAAAAGATTCTTAAGTACCAGCTAAGCAGAGCAAGGTCAAAGCATGATCACCATCTTTATGTGAAAGAATTTCCACATGCATTATTTATTTTGCACATGTATTTATCGGAGAGGAGGCCTTCCAGCTTCGGCCAGATTTCCTCCGCCCTTATTGGCAGAAATCAGTGATGAGAAAAAGGTTCTTAATTACCAGCTAAGCAGAGTAAGGTCAAAGCATGGTCAGCACCTTTATGTCAAAGAATGTTAGTTATCCTGCCAAGTGAGTTGTTCTGCAGCTACTTTTTAGGAGGTGTGTGGAAAATACTTTTGGGATTCTGGCATCGAGGTTCTGAATCTTCCACAGAGCCATGACTCTGCTGCCACATAATGTGGACAGCGCCATCATGGCCTGTGTCCTGCACAACTTTCTGCGCGACCGTGACATTTACATGTCAGCCAGCTGCAACGACAAGCCAAGCAGTGCAAATGATGAATAATGGAATAATGGAATTGAGTGGGCGAGTTGGTTTTCCATCTTGACAGTGAAAGCGCTCAAAAGGACAAGGATGATGGACAGGGCATGATGCACCCCCAACCACCAGTCGGGCACAACTACAGCCGATCGGCTGCTGAAACTAGGGATTTGTTCTCCATGTACTTTCCTAACGTTTCAGGTTCGGTGTCATGGCAGGGAGTTTCTGCAGGTGTGCGGCCATAATGTGTGCAGTCTCTTGGCCTAATGTAACTTCGTGCTCTGAAATGTTCTTTTTTTCTTTCGAATTCAATTTTTTCCCTTTTATGTCCAAGCTGTTACTAAGCAAGACGACTTGCAGGCGGGAAGCGAATCAAGGAGCGTGTAACAGTCTTGGTCACAGCAAGCATGACTAGGACAGTGAAACTGCCTCTCCTTGTCACAAGAAAGGCTCTTAAGCCTCGCTGCTTTAAGAACATTCGTACACTGCCGGCAGAGTACACAGCTAATTGCAAGGCCTAGATGACACGTGAAACATTCAACTGCTGAGTAGTGCTCGCCGGCGCTAGTTTGTGGATAACTAGTTAGGCAGTTTCAGTTAACCGAGAAGCGCCGGTCCTACACAATGTCAACACCTCGGCTGTCACCCAGGCGAGCGATCGCATCGACGCTTCCCAGATTGTCACAACACTGCGTAAACATGCACGGGTGCAACCGGTACTAGAGAGAAGAAATTATTTAATATAACTGAAGCGCTAATTGGTTTATGTCATGAAAACGAGCACTAGCTGTTCATACAGTGATGTAAACATTAGTATGAGTGCAGCCGTTATCGGCGCACTCGTGGGGAAATTTCACGCCCACACGATAAATGTTCTTGGTGTACTATTAGACCCACTTCAATTCAATAGACACTTCAGAGGTGTACACGCGAAGCGCCTCCGTGCACAGGCATCTGCAAAACCGGACTGTGCATGCAAAATGCCACAAGCGAGCGACACGCGAGCCGGGTGCAGATATTTGATGTTAGTTATTTCTAGCGGGTGTCCTGTGTGTGTGTATCTTGGTGTTGTGTCTGTTTCTTACCGCTAAGAATATGATTCCTTCAAGCCGTTACCAACTAGCCCAACTTAATGTTTTAACGTAGTTATTTACGCCCGTGCCGGAAGGGGCTTGCCAGTTTGAGGCCGACGTGCACCAGTGAGAGCGCAGTTCTCGCAACATCCGGTACAGCCTTTCGCGCCATTTCTTAGTTTTTTCTTGGAGTGCCTCCGGCTGTGGCGATGGCCCAAAATCAAACAATAAATAACGAATGTCTCATTGCTGTCGTTGAGAGGCAGCGCTCGCTGTGGCTTGTGAGTGATCGGCTCCAAAAAAAACAAACATGTGAAGGCAGTGCAGAGGAAAGAACGGTGGCGGACGTACTGCCAGGAGCACCGTGTAAAGGTAGGCATACACTTTGCTCATGATGAGCACTCCATAGTTGAAATGTGCTTGAAACTTTTCACGTCTCACTCGTGCAGGACCTTGTCCACAAACGTTGCAAATCGCTGCGCGACATGTTCCGCCGCCTGTACATGGCACATCAGTTGGGGCGGAGGAGCGGAGCTGACACGGACGAAGTCCAGTTCACGGAACTTGTGAGGGCTCATTATGAGCAGCTGTTGTTCCTATGGGACACAATGGACACCAGGCCGTAAGTTCATCAATATTTTTATCGCCATAACTAGCTAGCTGGTCATGATAAGGAACACATGCAGTGCGGTGGCGGGGATGCTGCATGCGTGAAGCAAGCGCTATTGCAAGGCATTTGAACCATGATGCGATTACACCCGAAGCGAACGTGTCCTTTTCAATAAAATGTGGCATGTTCTATGTGGCAAAACTTCACCTTCCAGCCCATGCCTCATCCTGCCCACCTATGTCCGCATGTCTACCATGTGGTGGCCCGTCTTTGACGTGAATGGCCACATGCGGGTGGGACTCGGGGAGTGAAGTCCACGGTCTGCTAGCACATGGCCCTTTCGACCAGCAAGCAGTCCTTGCTGCCATCTGAAAGCTTGCGAACCTCCCCGGACCCATCAACGACCACCTGATGAGCTTTCGGAAATGGTGGGAATCTGCCGACTGGGAGCGTTCTGGCACGTCATCTTTTGGCAAAGTCGAATATGAGATTGACTATGGGGAAAAACGGTACGAGGGAAGTTCCGGGCTAGGAAAAATCAGTAGCGTACTGCTACTGATTGCACAACGTTATAAATGTTTGCGCCGCTGAGCAGGCAGAATGCCGAGCCTCCGTGACACTACCATGACCTAACGATAGGTGTATGGAAACCGGGCACTTTAAACGCATGTGCTGTCTTAATTGTTAAATACTTCATGTGTAATCTTCAACAGGCAATCGAAATGTCCGCGATACATTTTGTGTTGCTTACTGGGCTTTTCAAGCAACTTGAATGCAACTGACGTCTTACTTCCGAGTGTTGGATGGTTCTTTGGGTCAGTAGTATGCATATTTAACTGAAACCTATCAAACCTTGTTTCATATAACTTCCAGTTGGCAGGAAAGTCTTCCTGCAACCAGGCAGTTAAACTATAGCACCACTTTTTACTTGCACACCAAAACCTGAGAGGCCACTACAAGCACTGTGTCACCTTTATGCTACTATTATGCTTGTGTTCATGGAGAGGTGAGTAGATTACTAATGCATATCAAAACCAGCGAAAAGAAGAAACGGTGTGGTGCATGAAATAAAAAACATGGATAACGTTACATACAGGCCCCCTAACGAAAGCAACATATTAGGCACATAAGTAGGCAAATGTCTCAAAGCAGTAAAAATGCAAAAGGCACAAGGCACTATGCACAAAAAACGGTATGCAACACACAAGAGGGAATCGTATATGAGGATGCCACAGTATATACAGCTGTCATGAGCCTGAATAGGGTCAGACTGTTCTGCAAAGAGCATTGAATGGCTTCATGTAGTAAGGCTTGTCAAGCATGTATTAATACATTCTTGCAAACAGTGATTTGAAACACATAACTTCGTGGTGCATATATATGTACACTCTTATATAGAGGACCTCAGGAAACTACAAGCAGCCCAGTCAGCCAGGGCCAAGCAGCGCACCGGCGTATCACAACAGTGCCCCAGAGCCATCGGAGGCAATCTTCAAACTGGAGGAGAGGCGCCTGGACAGCTCACTGCAGACGTCATTCGTACACGAGGTGTCAGTGACTGACGAGTCGGTGGCATCACGTCATGAGTCGCCTACGTCGAGCCGGCACTCGTCAGCATGGATAAGTCGCTGAACTCTGTGCTTCTTGGTACAGTAAGTAGACAGCATGGTCTATTCTACCATGGTCAACGGTGAGGCCTTAATTTTGCACAATGCCTCCTACCACTCCAACCTACACGTACGTAGAGTACAAGGATGGTGGCACGGCGACTGTCGCAACCAGTCTGATTAAGAACCACGCGCCCAGCGATATAAACGATATACAAAAAAACAAAAAAGTTTACTGGTGATCCGAAGCCACAGGCCGCCGGTCGTAAAACGGGGGAGAAGGAAACCCCTGGAGAGCGACCAGCCTTGTGTGTGCGTGGCTGCCCTCTCCACCACCGCTCACCGACACGGCGTGTGGGGAGGGAACGAGTCATCCATGCCGCCGATTTCTCTAGAATGCCGGAGTCGCTTCTATGCGTTGACGGAGAGGGCGTAGCCTGACGTGCGCTAAGACATGTCCCCATCCTCTCCACTCGCACGTCGGCGGCAGCGCCACGTCAGAAATAGCCAGAACCTTAGAGAAGCGACTCCAGACTTTTGACCAATGAGGACGCGTGGCCGGCGCGGGAAAGAAAAGGAGACTGCACGGCCGACGCTGCATGTATGAAGAACAAACAGACGCAGTACATGCCTATAAAAGAAGGACGCTGGCCACTGTCAGTGGAGTCCAAGCCGCCGTTTAAGCTTCGGAGAAGCGCGCCCGCTCGACTCCCGGGAGAACACCACTCGCCCAGTCCCGGACCAATGAGGCAGCGTGCGTCAGTCTGCGGGACGGCATCGTCGTGGACCTCTGGTCGTTGGACTGTCGCAGTGCCCAGTGAACAAATTGTGTTTTATTTCTTTACCTCTCTCTCTTGTGTTAGTGCACTTTAGGTTGCAATATTGCCATTGCATTGTATTCTCTCTCGAGTTTAACTTTGCACGAATTGTACTGTTCTGTTAATCACTTTGTATGAGTTTGCACTAGTGATTGTGAAATCCTCTGTATCGTCTCACTGCTGTATAAACATCGTTTTGTTTGTGAACCTTTGGCTCCGACCCATTCTATGGCTTGCGACCGGCGAAAGCTGGCCACCAAATGACCAAAAACCTCTCGTCACTTGGTAGCTGGTCTCCGCTGAGCTTGCCACGCTGAGTCGAGGGCATCTCCTTTGACTCCAAGACCGCTACCCACACACGCTCTAAGGGTGTCTGGGAGCTTCACGCTTAAAAGTGCGGGAAGTTGGGTGACAGAGGGGCACCCAACTGTTTATGGGCTTTGCATTTGTTTTTAATGTATTCTTTGCTGCAACTCACTAAAACATTGTTATTTGCAGAAAAAATATTTTTTGGGAAAAAAAAAGGGAAATTTTTTGTCAACAAGAGAGGAAAACCCAAGTGACCGAGCGATACGGTAACACTGTGCCAGACGTTGTCGGCAGGGACCATTTGAACCGGGGGTTTGCCTAATGGCAATCAAATACAAGTGATTCAGCGGTGCGGTGAAAAATTTTCAACTTGTTGGAACCTTTTCCCTCTGGCCGCTTGAACCGCTGCCACCAGAAACAGGTTCTTGCGCCGCAGCGGCAGAAATCAAAACAGTTTTCACCTGCACGTGAAACGGGCTTAAGAATACTCTTCCCACGTGAGAAAGGGCGCAGGAAGATGGGGGTCTTTACTTTTTGCTTCCCACGTGAAGTTTCTTTTGCGTGCTTGTTTGTAGTATTTATTGCAGTGCACTCTTCTTCCTTGACCGTACAAGCAGAAAGAAACGACTACACTTTGCTGTTTCACCGTGACCAAAGCAGACCTTGTAGCAAGGATGGCCAAGCGCCATAAGGATGTCCCAGATGATGTCTTTGATGGAAACAGCTCTCACGGGCGCACACAGCACCCTCCAAGGTGGGGAATTCATTCCTATTATGAAATGTGCAGCATGCTATACGTATGGTATTTACATACTGCACATATTTTTTCTTACTCTTTTATTTCTTACTCCTTAGGCTGGCTCAAAAGAAGAAAACGGAAGCTAGCTGCTGCAAGAAAGGCAGCGATGGCCAAAATACTGAAAAAAAAGGGCAAAGCCCAGTATTCTGAGACCTAAGAAGCTGCTGCATGATGCAGAACAAAGGGTTAAGGCTCTCGAGAAGGAGTTGGAGTCAGCTGAAAGACGTTGGCAGGACGAGCGTAATATGTATATGTAATATGTAATATGTTCACCAGTATGACCAAGAACTTTCTCATCTTAGGATCTTGTGCCACTGCCTAGCAACAGCTGCACAATGCGCCAGGAAAGCGCATCGCATCAATCCGCCAGTCGGGTGTAGATCGAGAGAGACCACTCAACTTGTGTGGTGCATGTAAAGAGCGGCGCATCATATTGTGAATGATGGGAAGGCGCGCCAATTTTCACTTCCGGTGAGACGGTGTACAGACGGCACCAGGATGTCGGCGGACAGAAACAACGTGGTGTGCGCTGGACGTGTGCTGTTCTCTCACGAGGAAACATCGTCATTTCTCGCAATCATCAGCGAGATCGACATTGGTCGTCTCCTTGATTCAAGGCGGCAGCGCAATCAAGCGCATTTTCAACTGATACAACAGAAAATGGAAGAGTTGGGCTACCACTGGACCTGGCAGCAGCTTCGCACTCATTGGAAAAACCTTAAAGCGAAGTATACCAAGGTATGTCTCTTGATATTAATCACGTTCACCCGTTTCATAAGCGATTGTGCTTGTCTTCTAGTTCTGCTTTAAGAATGGCTCGTTTGTCTACCGCAGGAAAGAGATCTACAGAAGCTTAGTGGTGCGGCACCGTCCAAGTGGCAATGGTTTGATATGATGAGTGCCATCCTGGCTCACCGCCCGATGGTTGAAGCCCAAACATATGGCATCGATAGCAACACAACCGGCAATGCTGTCAGGGTGCCTGTACCAATAGAAAAGAGTGACCATCGCCCTTTATAAGCTAGCAAGTTGTTGCGAGTACAGGGTAGTGGCTAATCAGTTTGGTGTACACAAGAACATGGTAAAAAATTATGTGTATGCTTTGTGCCGCCCGCTGGTGGAACATTGCATGCAGAAATTCATAGTGTTGCCCACTGAAGAAGAAGCAGCATCAATAGCTCAAAATTTTGAAAGTAAATGTCGCGTGCCACAGATAATTGGGGCCACTGACTGTGCCCACATACCTATCGTAGTGCCCAAACACAGGTATCGGGATTTCACGAACCGAAAAATGTGGATGTCCTATCATGTACAAGGCATAGAGGATGATAAAGGCCGGTAAGTTTCATTTCGTCATTCGTTCGAAGATGCTTTTATAGTTCTTCTGAAAGGAGTCCTTTCATGTACGCTGCTAATTATTTAGCATTGCGTCTTAATTTTATCTTTGTAAGGTTTGCAAGCTTATAATGAAAGACTTATGATCATTAACATGTTCACAGTGTCCAAATTGCTGTACGTTTGCTTTGCAGATTCAGGAGCGTCACGTGCAATGTGCCTGGAAGTAGCCATGACGCTACAGTGCTGAGGATACCGAATGTGTGCTGCCGAAAGGGGAGAAGGTTTTCCACGGACACGCAATCTCTTTTACGCTGTTGGGTGATCCCGCATATACGTCGCTTCCATGGGTTATACATCTTCACAAAGAAGACTCACAAAAGAACAGGAGTCCTTTAACGTCTACCACAGCTCCGGCCGCAACGTGGTGGAGCATGCTTTTGGGAGGCTGAAGGGACGATGGCGTGTGACGCTTAAGCGTGCTAACATCAACTACCAGTTTATGCCTACTGTCGTCACAGCAGTATGCACCTACACAATTTTTGTGAGGAGAGGGCAGTAGCGGATGTGAGAGACAGGGAATGCAACATATTTCCCCAACCACCAACACGTCCTCGGCAAGGCAATTCTGCTAGCGGAGTACGAGACTTTCCTTGCGATTTACTGGCATAGAACTTCCCCCTATGTTCGTCTTCGTGGCGAACAAAACAGATCCTAATGAAATGTAAAAGCAGTGTGACTTCCGAGGATGCATACGGGAGAGCCACCGATGCTGTCTGCTTTTAAGTTCCCCTCAATTAACTGATATTAGGCTTAGAAAAGAAATTATGTCACCCAAAATTCTGCTTTAACTGCAGAACTCAACTTATGCGTCTTGGCCATTGTGAGTGCCCGCGGAGAAGGTAACATGACTTGCTGTACATGATAAAATAATGGCTTTGAGACTTTTCAGTTTTTTCGTCCATTTTCTTAACCTTTTCTTGTGTGTGTTTCTTCCCTACAGCCACCTTGCCACCGCCAAGGACATATGATGTTCCTTTGTTTTTCATTTTTTCTGTGAATTGTTTATCGTACATAAAAAGTACAAAAAACTTGTGCACTTCTGCAAAACCTGGCCGGCGGCGGCTTCTTAACCGTTTTTTTAATAACATTATACATGCCTATTTTTAACATGTATAAGTGTTTCTGTTTGTATTTCCGGAAATAAACGTACAATAGCCAAATGCCTTGTTATCTAATTACTAGTGACGCGCATAAACAGATTGACGAGACTTCCACTCTCCCTACCTACTAACTAGCGAAACCACAAAGGCCACAAAGTGCATGCGGCAGCCAAAGGTCCGTAAAATGGCTGTCGTAGCACTGAGCCTGCTGACATGATGTCACATGTTACCTATGTATTGCAAGTAGTCACAGTTCCAGTAACACAGTAGTTTCGTGGTTTGCAGAATGATGACGATGGTTAGGATCAAAGTCCACCACCGTTGCTGGATGAGGAGGATGAGGTACGTGTATATTCAGCCGGTTAGCTATTTTTCTACCAGAGCCGAATTAGGCTTGCGTGCATTGTAAAGAGTAAGTCAAGGTTTGATTTTGTATTGGCTGATAATGATTCTGCCAACAAACTTTCTTTGTTGAAAGCTTGGAGTTTCTGTTATGGTATTGCTGCCCATTGCAGTTCATTTTTGTCAAAACTTGCACCATGCCGCCATATGGGTAAGAACTGTTCTGCATTTCATTACTTGAGAAATGCAAGAGCTGTACTGGTGTTACTGTTTAATATGTAGATATTGTACAATGTAGAATATGCCGAGATGGCATACAGTTAGAGCATCTGCCTCGCAATAGGCAATGGACACCCGCTACTCCAACGTGATAATGAACCTCGGCAAGTAAAGCTAAGCTCTCGAACAGTCAAATCTATTTTGAATGTCCCAGTCACTATTACTGCACATAGATCATTGAATACCGTCTGTAGTGTAATTTTTGACCCTGACTTCCTACACATCACTGAAAAGGAAATGTCGGCTGGTCTCGTTGACCAAAACGTGGTAAATGTTGAAAGAATCGCAATCAGAAAAGATGACAAAGAAATCCCTACTAAGCACCTGATCCTCACATTCTATGCAAGCACTTTACCCGAAACAATAGACGTAGGTTACCTGAAAATTCAAGTCCGTCCATATACACCCAATCCCCGATGATGTTTCAACTGTCAAAGATATGGCCACGGGTCAAAAACAGCTGCCGCGGTCGCAAAACCTGCGCGAAATGTGCCTTAAAGGAGCATGCAACTGAGAAGGAGCATGCAGAAACATTTCTCTGTGCCAACTGCGAAGGAGACCATCCTGCATACTCCAGGTCTTGTCCAAGATGGAAAAACAAAAAAGAAATTATGACACCGAAAACAAAAGGAAACATAACTTTCAGAGAAGCCAGGAAAACGTTGGCACTCGCCAATCCATTTGTATTCACTGCTAAGACAAGCTTGGCGGATGTGGTGCGCATGGGCGGAGCACCACGCCCGGCTCCGGCCACTGCCCAGGCAAAGCCTCTGGCAGGGCCATCCCCGCCCCCGGCAGACGCAACCCAGAAAAAGGGCCCCCTTCCCTAAACTGGTAGCAAGCTCGCACTGCCAGGCATGGCTGAAGCAGTCGCTGAGTGGCTGAAAGTAACAACGGGCAACTGCGCCGAGATCAGCGGGGACCAGCTGCGGTCGGAGAGAGAAAACAGCGAGCCGAGACAGCAAGAGGGCGTCAGATAAATACCTTCCAGTTCCCTCTTTGTTGTCATTTTTCTCCATCAGCCAGACGGCAAGGGTAGAGGATCAAGCAGCCAGCGATTTGGGAGAACCCAAAAAACGTTTGGCTCCAAATCGTCCTGTTCTGTGTTGTGTCCTCATGGCTCTGAGTTCGCAGCCTCGACCTCAAAGGGGGCTCAACGGCCCAGTAAGAAGCCCCACAACTGGCACCCAACATGGGGCCCGGGAGATTACATCCACCAGCGCAAGGGTCGATCAAGGTCGCAAGGAAGGCAACGGACTTCAAGGTTCCCAGAAAATTCGGGGATCCCATGACCTCTCCAACCCCTGTTCCTTGGACAAATCGCGACTTGACCAAATGGCAAGCTGCAATTGGTTTAGGAGCAGAGCCAGTGGGGAGCGTGAATGCGTATACCATAGGACACTGCGAGAGGACGGTGGTCAGCCTACAGTGATTGCGGCCCGCACTTCCTGCTCCCAAGCAACCAGGATGCAAGTGCCCCATCCGCCCTGGTTGCACAGCCCGCGCCGGGGAACAAGCCTCCAGCCGCGCCTCCCTCCCTAGGAGCACCACCCCTAGAGGACGATGACCTAGGAGCCAGGGTCATCGACCTAGATTTCCTGGGAGATCTTTGAGCGGCCAATAAAAAGGTGAAGACTTTAACGAGATCATTGCAGTCTATCGTTCGCTGAACTCAGGGGACATTCGGAGTTCTCATGTTTTTCATCCTTTTGTGCAGAAATGTTACTGAGTAGTCGGACTGAAAGGAACATTTCAGACTGAGGTTGAATCTCAGTAGCAACTGCCACCCATATGCACACTGCATAGTGCACACTGTGGGTTAAGTCACTAAAAAGAGTCTTTGGTTATGGGTCGAGCAAGCATTTACATTTTGCACAAATGAGTAACTGTCATAGAAAGTGAAGAAAAGGCACTTGGCAGCACTTGTGCGACTCGAGGCACTGTACTTGGGAAATTAAAGTTGTTTTTTTCGGTTACTGGAAACAGAATTTTATTTCTCCTCTGAGCGCACTTAACTAAGGATAAGTGCTTGCTTGTGCTCATCAGCTCAGCCAAATAATTTGAAGCTTTTTCAATTCAGTGCATTTTCTTTTACACTTTGCTTGCAAGACTGCATTCTATTTTTGTGAGAGTTGTATGCACGTAGCATGCAGATACACTATGTTTCCATTTGGAGGCATCTTGTTTTAAAACGTAATTAGCGTCAAAATGAGCTTTTGCAATCGATTTCAAAAGGGAGCTTCAGCCGTGTTCCGCGCTCCAGTTCCCGTGCAGAGGTGTCACGCGCTATCGACGGAAAGGTAGGTTGCATTAGTGGAGTTGTACCTACACTGCTTCACCATAGCAATATTGTGACCACTGTATGCAGGCTTCAAAACCTGTACACTTCTGTTCTGATATGGCAGTCAGAACACATGCACTAAGGGCGTGCAGTCATGTGCATTTGGAGCTAAGTAACCGAAATTAATACATCTCAAACAGTTCACATTGCCCAGAAAACTGCAGTAATTGGTCTAACTTGTCTTCAGCGCATGCAAGATTGTGGCCAAACATAGTTGTCAGGATGTTAGAGAAATAATAGAGGCAGATTTGATTAGAAAAGCCGGTCCATCTTCCTGCGTCAGCGCACCATCTGTCACACTGACTAAAAAGGAATGTTTTTGGGAGCGGCCGCGTGATGTCGGGAGGGCTATCAGTTTAACGACATGCAGCAAGGTGTGTATAATTGTGCTTGTATGTCAATAAATCTTCAGTTGGAAGTAAGCGCACGTGTTGTCCAAGTCTTTCTCTGTGTTTTTTGTGCTTGTATGTGTCTGCTATGAACCAACTAGCCCCAAGGTCTGTGCTCTTAACCTTCTTCATCCTATGCTTATCTCAAATCGTTTGTTGTTCATGGTGAGACATGATTGGCTGTCGCAGAACTGGCTGTCACATGACTGGCAGATAAGCTGCATGCCAATGAGAGAAAGTGAATATGAATTTTGTTCATGTTGTTCTGAGAATGCCCAGCCTAGTCTGGGGCAGCACAAGCACTACCAATATAAATAAGCTCCTAACATTGCAGAAAGGCGTGTTACAAGCTATAGTGATATCCATATCAGATCGCCATCAAGTCATTTATTTTCCGGATATAAAATCATGAAAGTTACTGACATATATGAACACCGTATTCTAATGTTGTACAAGTTCCAGTTACACCGTAACAGCTTTTTCCTTTCTAACATTGCTCACTTAGCAATGAAAGCACAATATCATAAGACACGACATCATGAACATTGGCACATCGCACGTCCGCGCATTAACTATGGTCTTCCAAGGATTATCGTATGCTCTACCTTCGACATTAAATAAATTTGCATTCTCCAGCCAATTAATTGCTTTATCTTCATTTAAGCATATACAAAACCTGTTTCTTCAATCTATAACAAGAACAGGGTCTTAACAAAATGTGTGTACTAATTTTCTTCCAAGTTTCCGCCGATGTATGTGCATCCCATGATACCCATCCGAAGTGTTTGCAGAGTTTCTTTGATTGTGTTCCTTTGAAGTTCTTGCTTTTGATAACCACTGTAATTTGCTGTCATGTCAGCCTAATTTACAACCTGTGTACACTAAGTATGTGTTTTCCACCACTGTACTGTTACCTCCATTGCCCTGCCAAATACACATAGGAGATGGGAGCTTGTCGAGCCGTATCATGCAGCTTTTTACTCCCATTCGTTCGAGTATGTATCGCTTGCTTGGAAATAACCAAAAAGAAAGAAAAAGGACAGCTTTATAAGCAGTGCATAAAAGAAAGCAGGCTAGACAGGATAAAGTCACTAGATTTCTGAACGACAGCCGACATATATAGTGTTGGGAACGCCTGCAGCTTTGTGCATACAATACATGAATAAGTCAGACTAACAGGAGGCTAGTAGTACCTTTCAAGTCTAACAATAGTATGCGGGCAGGAGAGATAATTTGCTGCTGTATGATGGCAGGCAGAGGTGTCACATGGCAGGGATATTTGCCGGCCGGTAGGTTCTTCATCGATGAGGAACGGTGGGCCTGGCTGCAGCAGTCAAAATCGGACAGTATGTTCACATGGCAGTTAATGAGAGCGCTCTGGGAAGAGAAAGAACTCAAAAACAGGAGCGTAACAGGGAAGGCATGCACCAGGAAGCTCCACGCCGGAGCTGAAACAAAGCCAGCTCCAACTCCAGAAAAGGTGGGTGCAGTCCAGGGTGAGTACTGTATACAGCTTTCTAAAATTCTTTCGGGTGGCCTCCCGTAGTCGGCAGTATGGCGAGCTGTGAAAGCGTTACCGCAATTGTGACCATGACGAACGATGAGCAGTTCAAGCAAGCATTAGTTCTCGAGCTACTGAAAATGAAACGTCGGAACCGGCTGAACCAAGTGAGGCTTGATACTGACAAATCCGCGAAGAGTACGAGGGATTTGAAACTGCGTCTGCTGGCCAATACTTTTACGTCGGACGCTGTTTGGGCTTCCTGTTCCTCACGAATTATCTGAGAAAGATGGGCCTTTCCAAGAAACGAAAACTGGTTTGAGGACACTCTGCCTAACCTGGGTGATTAGCATTTCAATCAGGCGTTCCGCGTGAGCCCTGCCACGTTCAAGTACGTGGCTGAATCACTGCAGTCCATCTTGCAGCGACAGGTCACGAAGCCCATTACTACGGAGAAATGCGCTGCCGTGGGATTGTCCCGCCTGTGTTCCAGCATCGAGGACCGGACTATTGCACACCTTTTTGGCACTGGCCGGTCCACCGTGAACACTGTGTTCAGAGAATTCGGCCAAGCAGTCATCAACGTTCTTGAAAGCACCTGGCTGCACATGCCGCGGCAAGAGACGATAGCCGAACACATGCTGGAGTGCTACGCCGTCACTGCTTTTCTGCAGGACATCGACACGCTGGACGGATGCCATTTTGCGATCTCGCCGCCCAAGAAAGATATAAGGGCTATAAGGGCTGGTACGTTCTTTTTGTATTGCCTTTGAATTTGTTAATAGCTTTGCATGGACAAAACAACAAGTGACTGAAAATGGTGTCAACCAACAAATGCTTGTTTTTAAGGTGGCATGGAAGTAAGGTTTCCTTTAAAAAAAATGTCGAACTGGCATACTGAATCATATGCAGTATATCTAATTAAATGCAGAATGCTGTATCAATTGACCGATGAGCATTTTTTTTCTGCACGCAATAGAACAGAACACCATTTCATTTTTGTTTGTTTTGCTTCATAAGAGATAGCAACTGTGCCTCTTTTCTCCTTCAAAGTAGTGGAGTAAACAATCTCAGGAAACCTACCAACCCAAACTGAAATACTAGCTGCTTCGGGTAGAGATACCACTCACAAAAGAAAGCGTCAACCTGAAAAGCATCATTCAGGTGACAGAATACATAAGACTAGGAGGAAACCTCTGTAAACGCAAATATTTCTGTATATACGCACCTGTTCTCATTACTTCTAAACATGATGTTGATAGAATGATAAAAAAATTTTTAATTCACTTCAGACAGTTTCTGCATCATGCTGATAAACACTTCTTACATGTACGCACAGCACCAAACTGCTGGCGATCGTTGGTCACCACTACAGTTTCTTCTACTTGAACGTGGGAAGCCCTGGCAGATGCCATGACACCCATGTTTTATGGCCGGTCCAAGCTGAAGAAATCTGTGGACAGCGACCACTTCCAATTCTACAGTCTCCATCGTTGAAGGGACACCTGTTGCACCAATTATACTCTGCGACCAAGCCTTTCCACTTGCATCGTATTTGCTGACGACATGTTCAAATGCCCCAAGCGGTTCGAAGCAAGCACTCTTCAACTATAACCTATCCAAGTCGAGGAGAATTGTGGAAAATGCATTTGGGCGAGTGAAGGCACGCTTCAGGTTCATCATGAAGAGAATGGAATGCAAACCGCCAAATGCAAAGCAGGCCATTAAAGCGTCCTGTACTTTGCACAACATCTGCAAAGCATTGCGAGACAACGTGGACAAGCAGCGTGTACAAGACATACACACTTTCAATGAACTGTAACAACAGCCACCGCCAAAAACCTTGAACGGGCCAGATAGCTGACAGCAGACGCGGCAGGGTCCAGACGTAGCAGTCATGTCTGACGGAACGTGGCAAAAACGAGGGCACAAAAGCCACAATGGCGCGGACACAGCCACCTCCCTTTTCCCAGGGCTGTGCTTAGACTTCGAAGTTCTGACGAACTACTGCCCTAGCTGCAGCAGACACAAGGCACTGGAGGTAGAAGAAATCTGGCAGGCCTCTGACACACCCGTGTGTGAGAAGAACACAGAATGCTCAGCACACGTGACAGAGACAGAAGCTGCCCTAAGGATCTGGAAGAGGATTTACTCGTATGCCATGCCTCTACAGTTTACAACTTTTCTATCGGATGGGGACAGTAAAGCCTATACTGCCATGTCAGAGTTGGGTCCCTATGGAAGCGTGCCTGTACTAAAAGAAGACTGCACAAACCACGCGACCACGAGACTTGGAACTGCCCTTCGAAAGGTGAAGATGCCAAGAGGAGAGAATTTGGATGGGATGATTCGAAAATTGCAAGGCTATTTTCAGGTTGCAATCACCAGCAAAAGGAGCAATATGCGGGAAATGTATTGTGCTGTTTGGGCTTCCTATTTTCATTCCTGTTCGAAGCATGGTGCCAGCAGTCACAACTTTAGCCCAGGTGGAGAAACTTCTTGGTGCCGGCACAAGCACAGAGTCAGCCAGCACCACACTCCCATTCTGACCCCTTCCCAAGGCAAGGCTGTTCTGCCTACCTATAAAAGATTGACAGAAGTGATGCTGTTCCAGCTTTGTGTAAAAGGGCAGACACAGAACGCGGCTGGATCACTAAACAGCAAGATATGGCTGCTGTGCCCCAAGACCAAGTTTTCATCACGAACTGTTGTTGACACAGCCACAGCAACAGCTGTCATCTGGTTCCACAGAGGGCACACAGGCTTCGAGGAGGTGCCGCAGGAGCTGCTACTGTGCCAGTTTAGCAATGGCTCTTCAAGGCGTTCTGGTCGGCGACAGCCAACTGAAGCGATTGTGCAGGACTTGCCTATGTTTATTTATGCCTGTCAGCTGAGACCTAGACCAAGTTTTCATCACGAACTGTTGTTGAGACAGCCACAGCAACAGCGGTCGTCTGGTTCCACAGAGGGCACACAGGCTTCGAGGAGATGATGCAGGAGCTGCTACTGTGCCAGTTTAGCAATGGCTCTTCGAGGCGTTCTGATCGGCGACAGCCAACTGAAGCAATTGTGCAGGACTTGCCTATGTTTATGCCTGTCAGCTGAGACCTAGACCAAGTTCTCATCACGAACTGTTGTTGAGACAGCCACAGCAACAGCGGTCATCTGGTTCCACAGAGGGCACACAGGCTTCGAGGAGATGCTGCAGGAGCTGCTATTGTGCCAGTTTAGCAATGGCTCTTCGAGGCGTTCTGATCGGCGACAGCCAACTGAAGCAATTGTGCAGGACTTGCCTATGGATATGCCTGTAAGCTGAGACCTAGACCAAGTTCTCATCACGAACTGTTGTTGAGACAGCCACAGCAACAGCGGTCATCTGGTTCCACAGAGGGCACACAGGCTTCGAGATGCTGCAGGAGCTGCTACTGTGCCAGTTTAGCAATGGCTCTTCGAGGCGTTCTGATCGGCGACAGCCAACTGAAGCAATTGTGCAGGACTTGCCTATGCTTATGCCTGTCAGCTGAGACCTAGACCAAGTTCTCATCACGAACTGTTGTTGAGACAGCCATAGCAACAGCGGTCATCTGGTTCCACAGAGGGCACACAGGCTTCGAGGAGATGCTGCAGGAGCTGCTATTGTGCCAGTTTAGCAATGGCTCTTCGAGGCGTTCTGATCGGCGACAGCCAACTGAAGCAATTGTGCAGGACTTGCCTATGTTTATGCCTGTCAGCTGAGACCTAGACCAAGTTCTCATCACGAACTGTTGTTGAGACAGCCACAGCAACAGCGGTCATCTGGTTCCACAGAGGGCACACAGGCTTCGAGGAGATGCTGCAGGAGCTGCTATTGTGCCAGTTTAGCAATGGCTCTTCGAGGCGTTCTGATTGGCGACAGCCAACTGAAGCAATTGTGCAGGACTTGCCTATGTTTATGCCTGTCAGCTGAGACCTAGACCAAGTTCTCATCACGAACTGTTGTTGAGACAGCCACAGCAACAGCGGTCATCTGGTTCCACAGAGGGCACACAGGCTTCGAGGAGATGCTGCAGGAGCTGCTATTGTGCCAGTTTAGCAATGGCTCTTCGAGGCGTTCTGGTCGTCGACAGCCAACTGAACCAATTATGCAGGACTCGCCTGCATTTATGCCCCTCAGTTGTGAAGTGCACATTTAGCTTCAGGGGCTACGACGCCGTGTGCCTCACAATCGCTGTGCGGCGCCTTAATTTTAACCATGCTGATTTTGCCGTGATGTACGTCGGAGGTAATGACCTTACATGTCCTAATGCCACTGCGCAAGCAATATGCGATAACATCAAGGTATGTGGTCGCTCAACGTGTCTAATTTCTGTACAGAATTCTCATATATTTCGCATCACAGGCCCTTGTCCTGCTCTTGCTGCGCAACGTGGCATCTCTCGTGCTCAAAACCTGAACAGGCTTTTAGCAGAATTTTCATAAAAATTACTTTATGGAAAGCTGTTGCTCTTGAGGAACTGTGCAGAGCTGTCCTGCAGCTTCCAGTAGTTATTTCAGAAGGAAGAACCACTTCTACACCTGCTTCACACGGAGTTAGTGCCCTTGGTCAAGTGAATCATCGCGAACTTTTTGCAAAGCCTACACAAACAGCGGATGAATTGAAGACACTGAATGTGCAGGACCCTGCGCTGCGGAAACTGAAGCCAGAAGTTGGTATGGACACTAAGCAGGCTAAGGTGAAGTGGGATACAAGAAAAAGCAGTTGCGACTTGGCACTTGCACGATATACTTGTCCTGCTCAAAGGACCTTTTGCAAAAGCTTCCTCTCATCAATAAAGTACAAGAAAATGCGGGTATCCTTGGACCTCAGCTTGGGTGTGGAGATTCTGGAATGAGACCCTCACGAATGCTTGCTTCCCAACTTCCCCAAATGATTCCAAGTGATCAAGTGACGTTGTTGGTAGACGAACGGCATATGCTGAAATGTGACTCTACCCAAGAACATTTATCTCGCAGAAAAAGGATGTACAGTCGAGCGCGATTTGAAGGTTATCCCATTTATTCCGGCTGAAACGAATTAAGGAATATTTCCTGGCGTGACGGTGACTTAGTCCGCAACAGACATGACAGTGCAAGTTAGAGGAATCCTTCGGCTAGCTAAGCCCATGTATTTGCTGCAGCGTTCTTGCGATAATAAACTGTGTTAGAGCAGTTTAATCTGATTAGCTTAAGCCTGAAGTGATCACCTTCAAAACGCGCTCGACTGTACTGGTGTTGGCTGGGCAAAAATATTTCAACAAAACGAGTGCAACTGACGAAATGAAGTACCCTTTGCTTTCGAAGGTAGTAAAAGCATTGTTATCCCTGCCTCATTGCAATGCTGATTGTGAGCAAGGCTTGAAAGCAGTGTATCACAGTGCATAGCAGATATGAATGGGTTGTGACAGGTGAAGGGGTATCTATCAAGATACGATGGTGATGTGGTCGTTCCCAGGAAACTTGACGACATGCACAGCATGGAATCTGTTCTCAAAAGTGTGCGCCATATGATCAACTTCTGCCACAGGAAAAAAAAAATGGAAACACCAGGACTTTTGATAGATCAGCTTCCTCTGCTCCTCAAAGAAAGGGACCTCACTTGAGATATTCCTCAGAACTTGTCATCCCCCATGTGTACAAATTTGTTCGCAACATGCTCAGGGGTCGAGAGCCCCCGATGAAGAAGTGGGTGTCAACAAATCCTCGAGAAGATGGCTAGATTGGTTGAGATGCATGCGCAGCCACATGATGCAGAAGGCCAGTTTTCTACTACTTTTTCCTACTGAATATATGCACCTCGTCCGCTAGGTAGTTATGCGGCAGCTTCTAAGAAACTGGCTGTGTTAGCGGCATGTTGTTGGACAGAGCCGTGCTGAATACAGCTAGCACAAAAGTAGGCGGCGAGAAGCAGCCAAAGCCTTTCCAAACTCCTTTCAGCGAAAGCCAAGGAGGACTGAAGAACTGGACCGCTGGATGGTAACAGAGTTCAGGACGTTACAGCTATACCTGGGACCCAAGTTTTGAAGTCTACCCTTTCCGACGAGCTCTACAAGCCTTTTCCACTTCTGCAGGCAGCTCTTCAAATACTTGCCTCCACTGAACACCACACCATATAGCCATGAACCAGTTTGCCCGGGATCTGCTCAGGTGCTTTGTGCAAGAGTTTGGGAAGCTCTGCAGAGCAAAACAGCTTGTGTACAATGTCCACACCGTGGCTCACTTTGCCGCAACATTTTCAGTGCCTGTCCATTTGAAAGCTACCTCAGAAAAGCAAAAAACATGCTGCGGACTACCAACAAGCCACTGGTGCAGGAGAATGTCGGAAGTAAGAGGAAAATATGCAGTGCAAAAAAATTGCACCGACGACAGAAGAAAGAGAAACATAGGCACTTTTTTTTGCACTGCATATTTTCCTTTTCTGTGACGAACCAACAAGCCCAAATCACCACCCTTCATCAGTCCAGAAGTGTGCAGAAGTGGAGCAGCACATGGAAGTTGGTGACTGGTTTCTGACAGTTGTCATAACTGAAATTATGCAGGACAATGTGAAAGCTGACATCTTGCCAAACGAAAAGAATTTTTTCAAGGTCCTAATTCAATCCTAGGGCTGAACGTCTGGCGCTTCTGTGTTCTAGGTCAAGAAACCAAGACCTGGCCCCGTTCATACTTCAAGGACACGTTTCGCATGCTCTTTAGAGATGTGAAATACATAATTGTGGACGAGGTTAGCATGCTGTCGTCAGACCTGCTAAGACAAGTTGACATGCGCCTGAGGCAGATCAGACCTTCGAAGATGATGGAACCTTTCGGAGGATTTGACGTCATCTTCAGTGGGGACCTCAGGCAGCTCCTTCCATTTCGAGCAAGTGAGGTATACAAACGGCCACGTAGCGGCGGTAGTGTATACAATACGGCCGTTCTACTGTGGCACAATTTGTCGTACTTAAAAGTGGTCCGGCAGAGCGATGCGACATTCTCAGCTCTACTAACCAAGATAGGAGATGGAAGGCAATGGAATGGTGAGGAACTGAAGATGCTCTCTTCTAGATTCGTCACCCGCGAACAAGCAAGTCACAGTGTACCATGGCCGTCTGGCTCTTCTTCAGCAATAAGGATGTGGATGCCTACAACATTGCCGTTGCCGAGCCTTGCGAGTACAAGACTAGCAGTGCTGCCAAACAGTGTTGCACACCTTGTCGTATATATCATTGATAAGCACTTTGTATGACCACAGGCGGCCATGTTTCAAGTCAGCGTCTGGGGTAGCTTGGAATAGACTTCCTGCATTCTTTTCCAACATGGCAGCATGCTGCAACGTCACTCGCAGGACTTCTTCCTTTGAGTTTGTGTGCTACGCCATGGATGTGCTTTTTCGGAGGCGCATTCTTTCCCGAAGGTTCCGCGACCAGCCTTGTGCAATCGTGGTAACCCCATGGAGGTCTCAATGAACAATTCCTCGCGCGGCACAGGTTCACCAAGAACACCGTACGAAAGCTACTGGCCATGTTGCCTCTACGAGAGAATGTCGACAACAAGGGTCTCTGATGGCACTCAGGTTTTATGCCGCTGGCACTTTCCAAACAGTCACCGGGGACTTGGTGTGTATTCCGCAGTGAACGGTGTGTCACGGCAGGATGACTGCTGATAGCGAAACACCTGTGCCCAATGCTTGTGCACTTCCCCGCGTGTCCCAGTTCGCAAGAGTGATGCAGGATTTCTACGATCTGGCAGAGTTTCCAGGTGTAACGGGGTGCAGCATTGACTGCACGCACGTACGCATCAAGAGTCCCGGCGGTGAAGACGCGGAAGTCCCCCGTAACCGCAAGGGCTACTTTTCAATCAACATGCAGGTAAGCAATGAAAATCTAAGTTTTATGCGCAGTTTTTTCTAGCAACGCGTGGCTCTTTTTTTCGCGACGCTATGAATGTACTACCGTGATCTTGCTTGTCTAAAGTGCTGGTGGATGAAATAATGCGAAATATGTCGCTGTGTACATTACTGCGGTCGAGGTCCCACCTTTTCTCTTGAACACAGTGACTGCTTTAGAATGTAGCTTTGTTAACAATGCAGATCACCGCTGTAGCGCTGCAATGTGTTTTTTTTTTGCTTGTAGCACTCGAAAGCAGGTTTATACAAGTGTTCTGAATTTTTTCAATGAAACACTACTGTGTCAACAGTGTTTATCCCGATATGATATTACAGGATATGAGATGTTCTCCAGGTGCAGCACTTAAAAGTGAAAAAGGTTTCATATTGAAATCTCTACCTGCAAAAAATAAATTTGTACATCCTGCAAATGTTTAATCTTTTTTTTTTTCGACGCCCTTGTCTTAGTTTTTGTGTTTTTTTCTCTGCCCGATTGGGAAGTGATAAATTTTATCCACTTGGGCTGTGCAAGTTTTATTTGTGACTCCCGATGTTTTGCAATTTCACTTTACTATGGTTTGCTCACACTAATTAAATTCTACTGTTGTGAGCCAAAGCAGGGCCCTGAGGCTCTGTCAAGTGCCAATAAAGCGGTTTGAACAACAGGCCCCTACTGTCATACAAACATTAACGCCAAATAAAAGTGATTAAGCAGTTGTTGCGAGGTGAAATCATACACAGGTTGCTTCACACGGGTGGGACAGCCCCCTCCTCATCGTGCACTTAGGCCATGTGGACACCACATCGACACCGGCAACCATGCTCCTCTCCACCAGCACCTGTACCGTGTGTCACCTCCACAGTGCGACGTCATCACTGAGCAAGTTGACGACATGCTACAACGCAACGCTATTCAACCGTCCGCTACTCCCTAGTCCTCCCCTGTCACGGTAGTGAAAAAGAATACGTGAGACAGAACTGCTGCTTGTGACCCGGCCTCTTGCCCCACGGCTTCAACGATAACCTTCGTCGCCGGCGCTTCCAACAGCCCAATAAACCGCCCTTCAAGTCTGCTTATTACCAACATGGCAAATGTTAAGGACTCTGCCAAAGCACACTTCTGAAATGAAGTGACTTCACCTTAATAGTAAGCACTGACAGGAGTGCACTGTTCTAGTCACGGTATGTAAATAAACTTCCACACCATAACTGCAGAGAAAACTGTTCTCGCTTGTTTGCGGATTAGAAGTCGTCAAGACATGCTGCTTGCTCTACTTGGGATAATTTTTGAAAGCCTGCCAAAGTATTACAGAAATTGTGTGGGGTCATTGTTCCCAGGCTATGTTACCTACAGCTTAAGGCGTGGTTTGGTCCCCAAGCCTGCACGGCCAGTGGCCATTTTCACAATGTTTGCATGATAGCTGTAGACCCCCCCCCCCCCCATTGAAGACGAAGGAACAAGTTTTGGCCCCTTAAAAAGAGACATGAATTTATTTTTAATGGTACGCATTGTTAATAGCAATTACTGTTGGCACAAGTGGAGTGAACAAAACATGCAGTGCACAAAACAATACTTCTGTTTGAAATGCCCGCTTGCAAGCAGTGTTTATCGGGGATATTGAGAGCAGTCTTCCATCCCTTACATCAAACGTCAAACTCCCATGGTGGAAAGTAATGACAAAAAAAAAGGGGCGGGGGAAGTCCATCTCTAACAACTTTGGGGGAGGCATAAGCCTCAAATAAAGCCAAAAGAATGGGGCAAGGTGAAACAAAATTTGAAAAAAAAACAGCTAATTACCTAAAAGGCGAAAGGGGGGGGGGGGGTTGAGGCAAGATGAAAAGGTCAAGTTGAAAGGAAGGTCTCCGGTAAGAGCATTCACGGAGTGAAGAATGAATGAGGCAGGAAGAGGAGGTCCAGTGTACCCTAAGGTCCGTTCACAGGCAGAAGATGCAACATGTAGACGGGAAGAAGAAAACAAAAAGACAGTAAACGGTAGAAAAGAGAATGGGAGGAAAAGAAAGGGCAGCTATTTTCAGGGGGGGGGGGGGGGGGGGGGGAAGAGTATAGCACGGGCATACGACGGGGAGAGAAGAAAGTACCGTGAAGAAAATACCTGCCAGCAGGTAGCAGGGCACGGAGTGGGAAAAAGTGGTAAGGGCCAACCCGCGGCAAAAAAAGGGACGAAATCCCATGCCCGGGCAGCAGGGGCAGGGCAAGAAGAGCCCACCGAAATTGGCCATCTGGTGCCCCGTCCACCACCGACATGACAGGAATAAGTCCCAGGAGAGGAAAGCGGAAGTACTACTCATCCAGAGAGGAATCTGAACAGACAAGCGGTAGGAAGATGCCCCAGATGCAGATGATTAAAAGGGCACGGAAACAACTTATGGAAAATTAAGAACAAAGGCCAGAGATTTCTGGATGCCTTGGTGACTTGAGTGGATGTGTGGGAGTTTTATAGGCATGACAATGGTACACTCACAACAGAGATCCTTACTGCTTGGAGGAATTCAGCCTACATCTTACTGGAGTTCACGAAGTACTGTATTGCTAAACTTGGCTAACAAGTACCGTATTTACTCACAATTTGCGCCCTCGCGTAATTTGTGCACCAGTAACTTATTACCCGGATTTATAAAAAAAACTTTTAACCGCATATTTTGCACACCTCATAGCACGAAAACGCCAGCATGCACGCGGGAACGCATAAGCAGACTGCATCGATGCGGCGCACTGCCAAGGTCAAGGCAAAGCAATACCAGCCAAAGCGAAGCCGCGGCGCAGTAGTGCTCAATGTGCGTCTGGCGCGTCCATCTCTTTGTTGTTGGTGGCTCGGCTTTCTGGGTAGTGGTTTGACATATGGTTGTTCGGGGACCTAAGAAAGGTAAATTCCCCACCGTTGAAGCAGAACTCATGCGTTATGTTCGCGAGCATCGGGCCTCCGGGATTGCAGTGTCGTGCGAGATGCTGCAGTTCCAGGCAAGGAAAATTGCACGTGAGGAAGGGATCCCAGCTGCGACGTTCAAAGCAAGCAGGGGTTGGGTGACCCATTTTATGAGACGCCACCACCTGTCTCTGAGACAGAGGACAACTCTCTGCCAGCGTTTGCCAGTAGACTACGAAGAGAAAGTGGTAGCATTTCACAGTTTCGTGATAGCGCTGTGCAGGACGGAAGGTTTCATTATGTCCCAGATCAGAAACGCTGACGAGACGCCGCTGACATTCGACATGCCACCCAATATCACGGTGAGCGAAAAGGGAGTTTTGTCTTTTGCCATAAAAACAACCGGCAGCGAAAAGCAACGATGCACTGTAATGCTGGCAGTGATGGCTGACGGTCGCAAACTACCAACCCTTCGTCATATTTAAGTGGAAGACAATGCCAAAATTGAAAGTTAAAGGACGCATCCATGTTCATGTCCATGAAAAAGGGTGGATAAATGAGGCGCTAATGCTCGACTGGCTGGACACTGTGTGGGGGAAGCGACTAGGCGCTCTTTTGCAACTGCCATCGATGTTGGTCCTTGATAGCTTCATGGGCCATCCCTTCGAAAAGTTGAAGGAGATGAAGACCAACCTGGCTGTCATCCCAGGCGGCCTAACATCATTCCTGCAGCCATTGGATGTCTCCATTAACAAGCCATTTAAAGACAACGTGCGGAAGTTGTATGTCGAGTGGATGGCCAGCGGAGAACACTGTCTCACTCCGACTGGAAGAATGAAGAGGCCTCCTTTGGAGATGGTCTGTGAATGGATTCTGGCAATGTGGGACAGGGTCTCTCCCAACAATGTGGAGCACAGCTTCAAAAAAAATATTGGCTGTGGCTTAGCAGGGAAGCGGAAAGTGTTATCGCTGAAAGAAAAACTTGACATCCTCGCAAAAGTCGACGAAAATCCGCAGAAGAAACGAGTGGACCTGGCACGCGAACTTTGTTTGCCTGTCTCCATGCGAGGTAAGAAGAAGACAGCGAGAAGAAATTCGGAAGAACATTCAAGTCTTTGGCGCCGGCGTGACACAAACAAGGGGTGCCCAGCATGGCAAGATGGAAGAGATTCTACTGGCATGGTTCAGGGAAGTAAGGGCAGCGGGCGTGAACGTGGATGGGACTGTTGTTCGCGAGAAAGCTGATGAGATAGCACTCTCGTTGGACAGCGACGATTTTAAAGCTTCAGGCGGGTGGCTCCACTGTTTTAAAACACAGCATGGCCTGTCGTATAAGATCATTTCCGGCGAAGGGAAGTCTGCCGGCCAAGATCAGGTCTCCAACTGGCTTTCGACTCTGCCGGTGATGATTTCTCAGTACCAGCCAAGAGACGTGTTCAACGCAGATGAAGCTGGGTTGTTCATCAACCTTCAGCCCGAGAAAAGTCTCAGCATGAAAGGTGAGACGTGTCAAGGAGGAAAAAAAAGCAAAGAAAGAGTCACCGTATTGTTGTGCTGCAACGCTGATCAGACTGAGAAGCTTAAGCCTACTGTCATTGGCAGTTCCGGAAGCCACGCTGCTTCTCGCGTAACCCGCGCCTTCCTGTCGTTTATAAAGCGAATATGAAGGCATGGATGACCGGAGCCCTTTTCACAGAGTTCCTCACCCTTCTGGATGCCCGGATGCATGCCGAGAACCGCAAAATTCTTCTATTTCTCAAAAATTCTGCGCGCACCCAGTCGATACTTCGTGGCTGCAAAACGTCAATGCAGTTTTCCTGCCACCCAACTGCACCAGTCATTTGCAGCCCCTAGATGCAGGAATCAGTAGAAATATCAAATTTCACTTCAGGAGCTTGTTGGTCAGATGCTTTTTGGCCAAGATAGACCGGAAAGATGCCAGCTTGAAGGTGGATCTTCTTGATTCCATCCATTTTCTGGCGATGTCATGGGATTGCGCCAAACCCGAAACCATCGCTAACTGCTTCAAGAAGTGGCTTTTTTTGTGCGTCTGGTGGTAATGAGGAAAATGAAGATAACGGTGCAGAGATTAACATCCCGGACTTGAACGACCTCAACATCGATGTCTTCGGAAGAGTTTGTATCAGCGGACGACCAGCTGGTGACATGCGAATTACGCGCTGTCCAAGACATCATAGCAGATGTTACCGCTGATGAGGAGAGAGATGACGATGAAAACCAAGACGCCGAAGATTGCCGCAGCGATCATCGGCCATTAAATACTAACGGTGCACTCGAAGCTTTGGACGGGCTTCATGGCTTTGCCGCCTCTGCGGAGCTCAGTGATGAAACTGCTACTCGTTTCTATGATGGTTCTTTTGGTGCCTGTTTTGGATAATACGATTTTATTTTCGGTGTACCCGTGAGAATCGTGTCAACGAGATTCCACTGTAATTTCTCGCTGCACTACAAGAATGTCCTATATGTCCTGACTACAAAGCACCTTGAAAGTATTAATATCCATGTCTGTTGCCTTTATTCTTAGGGGTCACTTCTACTGCAGCCTACCTAAACATTTTCTTTTCACTCATGGGACATTTTTGGTGTGGTATGGAGCTTTAGTGAGATGTGGACCACCAAACTGTGGCATACTTCAACCAGATACTCTGAAAATAGCGACCAAGGGAAACTGTTCCGGCAATGCAGATACAGTATTTGTAACTGTTGGAGAACTTTAGTGACAAGAAGCTAGCTGCTCTTTCAGGAAAAGAAGCCAGAGAAGAAAAAAAAACTGACAAATGCTTCACAAAATTCACTTCGAAGAATCTGCAACGCCGGATCCGAACCAGTATGACTACATGCCACTCCATTTGAAGCTGTGCTTTTTACTACCTTGGTGGCTATGTTTCCAAGAGAGCTGGCAGGTTTTCTAGGTATGAGAACTGCCCCAAGACCACCACTGCTATTAACCATGTCCCACCAGCAGGTGCTCTCATATAGGTGCGGTCTTTCGTACCTGGTTTCGTATCTGGTGCTTTGAAGCACCCATCTAGTGCCCTTTTAGAAATGCTTAAAGGCACTGAATCTGTCACTGAACAGAAAACCTTGAGCAAGGCGTTTGGCGACTTGCTTCGAGTATGGTAGAGGAACTTTAGAAAAAAAACTCTTGTTTGTGCAGGCTTCTCCACGCACTCAGAAGAGCTTAGTGCCCGGATTATAAAGATATATCTTGTTACAGGCATTCATTTCATGCAAAGTTATGCAAAAATTCGACCGCTTGTTGACCACCTCGTTAAGAAATGCCGCGATATTCCAAAAAATCAGCTCTGTGTAGACGAGCAACTGGTGCCTTGCAAAGGGCACAGCTCTCTAAAGCAGTATTTCCCCAAGAAACCCAAAAAGTGGAGATACAAGCTCTTTTTCCTGTGCGACGCTTCCGGGTTCGTGTACAACTTTGAAGTGCACACAGGTAAGATTTCACCACAGCCAGGCATGCCAGACATAACAACATTGCCAGTGGCAACGTTGTCCTCTGCATGGCAAAAGAAGTGCCTCAAAACAAAGGCTGTATCTTCTATTTTGACAACTGGTTTACAAGCTTCGACTTGCAAGTAGTGGTAAAGCAAAAGATCGAAATCAGCTCCATCGGTACAGTCCGCAAAGTCCGTCTGAAGGGCTGCGCTCTCCCATCTGACAATGAAGAAGAGAGGTCGTGGAGCGTCCAGCGACAAGGAAGCAACTGTGGATGGAGCCAAGCTCAGAGTCGTAAAGTGGTTCAATAGCCGTCATGTTACACTCTTGTCAACTTTTGCCTCTTCTTTGCCAACACAGCCTGCGGAGCGTTGTGACAAAGAAACGAAGACAAGAGTCATCATCCCTTGTCCCTCCATGGTAGCAGTGTACGAGTCCATGGGTGGGGTGGACCTTGCCGATATGCTGGTGGCTCTCTACGGGATAACACTGAGATCAAAGAAATGGTACCACAATTTTTGTTTTTTCGTTTTCTAGATGTTGTGGTAGTAAACTTCTGGCAAATCTAGACAAGAGATGCCCCAGCTACCGACATTCCCAAGAGCCGATGAACTTGCTAGCCTTCAAGGCTGAGATCGCCTGTGCGCTCAGACAAGAAGGCGACCACTGGCAGCTTCGCAAGTTGAGAACAGCCTTCAAGCTAAGAAGTACAGGAGACCGCCTATGCCTGTTCCATGCAAAGAGGTACGCCTCGATGCAGTTGGCCACTTTATGAAGTTTGTCGATAAGAAACGGCACTGCAAGTATTCAAACTGCTCTGGCATCACACGCATGTTTCGCACAAAATGCCAAGTGCACTTATGCTTCACGGCGGCAAAAAACTGCTTTTATGACTTTCACACTCCTGCCTGAATCGCTGAAGAATGTGTAACAAAGCCAACTTCTGGCATTTTGCCTAATGTTGCCTGCCGGCAACAAAGCTATATCTCTAAACAACCGAAACAATTTTTTTTTTTTTGTTTCTGGGTCTTTGTTCTCTCCTTTACTCATTTTACGTGAATTTCACAAAAATAAACAACTAAACACATTGTTTGTAGTCTCGTCAATAAAGGGCTAACTGGCTCAGTCGAACAGGGCCTGCTGTGACAAAACTGAAGTCTGCGGGAACGTCGACGACACCCAACCTCGACCACCGCCAGGAAAGCCGACAACCGAGAACCTCTGAGCCAGATCAGACGCGACGAGCCACGCCAACGGGCGCTGTGGTGATCACGCGAGTATCCCTTTGGCGTCTGTAGGCGGATGTAATGCCAAAGCCTTGGGTTTTGAGAAGCGATAGCGCTAAGCAAGGGGCCAATATGGAAGAAGTGGACCAGACTGAAGAGTTGGCAGCCACGGTCAAGACAGGCGAGGGCGATGTAGACGCCGCACTAGTAGCGACGTCTGAGCAGCTCACATTGCTGCAGCTGCAAGTGAAGATTGCAGAAGCGCAGACGGAGAATCAGAAATTGATTCTAGAAACGGAGCAATTGCGACGGCAGCAGAGCATGGAGGCTAGCGATAGCGGGAGTGCCGCAGCAATGAACACCGGCACAGACGAAGATAGGAGGCTAAAATAGGCCAGGCTATTGAAAGGCATCTTGGCACCTATGCAGAGTCAAGAGCGCTTAGTGCCTGGATGTTTTGAGGAGGTGGAGGCTACGTTATACCCGTACGACGTCCCAACCGACTGGTGGGCTGGGCTGCTGTTGACAAGGCTGAGCAAAAGGGGCACGAGAGCTACTCGTGCGATTATCAGCAGAGGAAAGAAAAAATTTTTACCTCTCTCAAAGATAAAATTCTTACTGGACTTAGATTGTCAGCAGCAGAATACGAGCGACTATTCTCGTCAAGCAGCAAGGCAGCCGGCAAAACTTGGGAACAATTCTCGGTACGACTGCAGAATTAACTATTACCTAGTTACAGCGCACTATTACTATTACAGCGCACGGTGGAGGAATTCAAGCAACTGACGGTGGCAGGCGCCGATGCAAAGGCGTACATTGCCCTGAACGAGAAAAAAAAGGAATTCCTTAGACCTAGTTACCTCGTAGAGCTCACAGAAAGCTTCAAACAAAGTCTGCAGTGTAGGTCATCGGCAGGATCAGTTCCAGTCGCAATGGGAAAACACTCTGCCGAGAAACAGCCCACTACGTGGTCTTAATCGGGAGGCAACACAGCTGAAGGGTGTCCTGGGCGACAGTGCTACAGGTGCCACAAGAGGGGTCACTTTTCGAGGGAATGCCCGAGAAGAGGAATGTCCGCAGCACAAGATGGCAGCACCAGTCGCAAAGGCGAGAGACAGATTGCTCATGTAGGCATTCCATTTATTGAGGGGAGCGAGGCAAGGGGTAGCAGGCGACACAATGAAGCAGGGACGAATGGACCGTCACGCAAGAGAGAGCAGGTCAGGAGCTCAAAACCTTAGCTGACTAAGGTGCCGACATGACGGTCGTTCGCAAGTCGCTTTGCGGGAGTATGAAAGCACAGGGTCAACACTGAAGCTGACAGGAGCGTTTGGGAGTCAGGTAGTCGCTGAGCTAGCTTACATACCATTGAAGGCAATTGAAGCTGACAGGTGCATTTGGGAGTCAGGTAGTCGCTGAGCTAGCTTACATGCCATTGAAGGCAATTGAAGGTGCACTCCTAGTGTTGTTTAATCCGTCCAAACGTGGCGTGCTGTATGCTCTAACCAATGAGCTAATTGCACGCGTAGACGCCCTCATTACGCCAGGTGACTACGAGGAGCTTCTCGGGGAGAGAGCAACAAGAAAATCAGATGGGATAAGAGCTCAGGAATTAAACAACGACGAAAAAGAAAAGTCGGATACGAGCCTTACTGACGGTGATACAGTAGTGTTCGCTGTAGAGGCCGAGCCCACTTCCAGCTAAATTGAAAGGAGCCAGACAGCGAGGCAACAGTTCCGCAACGCACAGCTGGCTGACAAATCGCTAAGCGAGGCATGGGCGCAGGCCAAAGAGGGTTCACATGGCATGCTTATACACAACGAGCTGCTTTTCCGCCAAGATCCAGCTGCGGGACGCCAGTGTTGTCAGTTGGTACTACCATCAGAACGGTACTCAGAGGTTTTATGGTTGGCGCATGATTCGGTATGGGTAGGGCACCTGGGTGAATGCAAAACCCTGCAGCGAATAAAGGGGTCGTTCTACTGGCCAAGCATAGCAAGAGATGTGAAGCTGCCGTACATGCCACTCATGCCAGGTGAAGGCCCTTGCGCGCACTCTCTGCCAAGTGCCAATCACGCCCCTCCCTAGACAAGCCAGTCCGTCAACATTAATGTCGATTGCATAGGATCAAATGAACCACCATCCATGCGCAGGTACCGTACGCACTGTGCATGGTCGATGTCAACACTCGATGGCCCGAGGTAGTACACACGCGCATGCTGATGGCGAAGACAACGTGCAAGGCGTTGCTGCAGACCTTTGCACGCCTGGGTATACCAGAAACGGTGTGCTGTGATCAGGGCACAACTTCATCGCTCAGTTAACTAGGGAGCTGCTGTCTAGGCTAGGAGCATGCCCAAGATTCTCCACGCCCGACCACCCACAAAGCAATGGACTGGCCAAGTGGTGGAACGGGACTTTCAAATACATGCATGCTATTCCATATTGTTGAGGAGCACGGCAGGGATTGGGATCGATCTGTCCTGTTCCTGTTATGGGCATACCAAGAGGTGCCTAACGAAACAACAGGCCGCTCTCTGTTCATGCTAACGTATGGGAGGGTGCCAGTGGGGCCGCTCTCCTTCTTGCAAAAGACATGGAGTGGAGACTAGTCCTTCCCCGGCTCTAACAATTCCAGCCGAGGAATACCTTTTGAAGCTACGGAAAAAGTTAGCTGAGGCAAATGCGAGAGCTGAAGGCAACTGTGCCGAGATGCAGAGAAAATACGGCAAAAACCTGAATATAATATGAGGTTTTTTCCAAATTTTGCAATGTAAAATTGGTACCTCATATTATATGCGAATCCAAACAATTTTCAGCTAATATTCACAGTTCCGGTTTCGTTGCTCAGCACTATCATCATCAGTATTATTAGTGGAGGAAGCGCTAGCTAGTGGTGGCGTCGATAGCCTTCCATCTTTAGGTGTTCCTGCACCATTTTGTCCACGTTGAGTAGTGAAAGCGCGTGTACTGGAATTTTGCACAATGTCGGAGGTGCAAAGACTGTATTCAGCTGCCTTTAAAAGGAAGAAAGGAAGGTTATTCTCGCTGCCGAGTCCAGTGGGAATTATGCGGCTGGGCGGCAGTTCGGCGTCACTGAAGGCAGTGTTTGTGGCTGGAGAAAACAGAAGGAAGCCTTATTTGCATGCAGCAGCAAGAGAAAGAGTTATCGGGGATGAAAAAGTGGAGTGTTTCCGGAGAATGAGCGGGATCTTGTCGCCTTCGTGCAAGAACAGCGTGCAGCGCACCCAGCAGTAAACATCGAGCTGCTCCAAGCTAAAGCAAGAGAGATTGCCACAGATAAAGGCATTCCGCGGAGTGACTTCAAGGCAAACAAACATTGGGTGTCTCGTTTTATGCGCCGCGCTGGATTTTCGTTGCGTCAGCGAACTTCCATCTTGCAGAAACTTCCTGAAAGTTACGAGGAACAGCTTGTGGCTTTTCAGCGACCCATAATATCGCTGCGGAGGAGTGTCAATTTCCAGCTGGGCCAAATCGGGAATGCAGACCAGACTCTTGTCTACCTTGACATGCCGTTAGCACTCACAGTGCACGAAAAAAGCGGTAAGCCAGTTTGTGTGCGGTCGACCGGGAATGAGAAAACGCAGGTGACCATAATGCTGGCCTGCACTCCGGATGGCCGCAAGCTTCCGCCCTATATCGTTTTTAAAAGAAAGGACGGTGCCTGAAGGTGAGAAGCTCCCGAAGAATGTTGTCGTCCGATGTCAGATCAACGGTTGGATGGACGAAAGTTTAGTGCCTGACTGGGTCAAGTCTGTGTGGTGCCGGCAGCCAGGAGCACTGCTGGGGCTTCGATCACTGCTAGTGTTGGATGCTTTCCGCTGCCATTTGGCCGAGTCAGTGAAAAGGCTACTGCACGAATCGCACACCGAATTCGTCGTCATTCCGGGAGGGATGACATCCCAGGTACAACCACTGGACGTTTATATAAACAAGCCATTTAAGGATGCCATCAAGCAGTGTTACCTTGAGTGGATGAGGTCGGAAGATCCCGAAGTAACTCCTTTCGGGCAACCGAAGTGGGCCTCTCCAGCGACCCTTTGTGGCTGGATCGCGGATGCTTGGGCCAGCATCCCTGAGGAGCTTGTAAGTCGCTCTTTTAAGAAATGTGGCATCTCAAATGCACTCGAACGGACCGAAGATGAGTTCTTATGGGAAGATAGGGCCTTTCTGCAGGAGCAGAAAGGCCCTCGAGGTGGCAGCTGAGGTGGCAGCTGGACATGCTTACAAGGTGCCAATGGTGTTTCGGAAGGAGGTAGAAAGGCAGGTCGGCGAACTGCGAGAGTGGGGACTGATATTCCCAGTAGAGAGCGCCCACGCCCATCGCGTGGTGTGCGTGTCAAAAGAATGGTGGCAAAAGGCTGTGCTGCGGCTACCGTAAGCTGAACAGTATTACGAAACAGGATGCATTCCCCATGAACACATCATCGGAACTTTTATTTCAGGCGGCAAAGGTGCGTTACATCACCATTGCTGACGTGCTGAGGGGATATTGGCAGATACCATTAGACGATGAGTCCCAAGCGCTTATGGCATTCGTAACGCCGGTCGGGCAATATTCATGGAATGTAATGCCTTGTGGGCTCCTGAACGCCAGCTCCACGTTCCAGTGAATCATTAATGAGGAGATAGCACCCCACACTTGCACTTACACTTACATCCTTGCACTTACATCGATGATGGGGTCATTTTCTCATTGATGTGGGAGGAGCATCAGAGGCACATAGACAACGTTCTCAAATCCGTAGCGGCTGCGGGATTCATCATAAATGCAGCAAAGTGCCATTTCGCAAGAGGGAAGGTGGAGTTTCTCGAGCACATAGAGGGGTCGGATAATCCAACAAAGGTATAAGCTCCCGAGGAAATTCCACCGCCCCAAATGAAGCGGCAGCCAAGAAGCTTTCTAGGGTTGGTGAACTACTATAGACAGTATGTTCCACAATATTCACAAGTCGTGCTCGCTCTGAATAATATGACCAAAAGGTGGACCCCTCAACAACTTCCTTTGGATTACGAAGCGCAGAAGGCTTTCCAGAAGAGTGCTTGGGGCGTGCAATCTCACTTTACGCACCAGACCCTAAAATAAGGAGTTTATACTACCCACCGAGACCTCTGATTGCGTCGCAGGAGCATGTCTCGCACAGTGTGACGAGGAAAGGAAGGTACACCCGGTCGCCTTCCTAAGCAGATAACTCAGTCTGACCCAGGTTCGGTGGGCCACAATCGAGTAGGAGGCCTATGTGGGATGAGCACTGACTAAGCTTGAGGCTTGGTTGTTCGGTGCATAGGTACGGGTGGTGACAGACCACAATCCACTCAAGTATCTCAACCTTACCAGCCCGCATAGTGCCAAACTAACCTGCTGGGCTCTCGCTCTGCAAAGGTTCACTCTGACAATTGAACACAAAAGAGACACCCAAAATGCTAACACCGATGCTATGTCAAGGCTGCTGGCTGCCGAATGATGGGGCTTCACCAGGAGCAGGGGTAAAGGGCTTCAGAAGCTCTGACTGGGCTTTGTCATTGAGTGTGTCAGTGGGGGCCGGGGAGGTATTATGCCAGAGGCTTCTCCGTAGCGTTGTTTTGATTGTTCATGGTGTCGCTGTATTCTGAAGGCTATGCAGCACACTTGGCGGGGAGGTGTCGCGTTTTTCAAAGCGTCATGCATCATCGGAACCCGAGAAGACTGCGAGTTCCCCTTCGAATGTGCAGGCGGCGGTCGAAGGTGGACGCAAGCAGCTGGGACAGCCGCGCATTCCACTGAACGTCACTACGACTCGCGTTCACTTGAGAATGGATGGCGTGGTGTGCGCCTTGCAGTTCATCTGGGCTGCAGCGCTTCCCACGAACCTTGGAGCGTTGGCGCACATGGCTCAAGTGGTTCAAGTGCATCTCGCTGCAACCGTGTATGCTCTTCGATGCAACCTATGTGGCCGGGACAAAGCAATGGCACGTGCTCGGCACGGCGGCAAGTGCAATCAACAACAGCTTCCAGCGGTGGGACTTCCCACGTGAGATGAACGGCGGGTAACAAGAACCTCCCTCCCCTTCGCGTCTGTGGCACTGGTGCACGTGATGCAAGCCGCGGACCTCGAAAGCTGCGTTGTGCGTGACGACCATGAGAAAGTTCAAGGGGAGTCGTGTTTGGTGCACTGCGTGCAATTGCGAGGAGAAGCCGTGACGAAATGGCTGGTTCCGCCCAGAGACATGAACCTCAAGCCTGATTGGTGAGGTTGGATGTTCTTTTTCTGACGAGGCTATTTAATGGCTTGTCATGGCGTTTTGGAAGAGAGATCGAAATGGAATAAACGAGTGAAAACCATTGGTCGAGCATTCTAGCAGTCCTCCAAGGTGCCCGGCTGGCACACCTTGACAGACCGCCAGTCAGTGAGTTCCAAGCATGGCGGGTGAGGGGAGGACCTCTTTGAAGGCCTGAAGCTCAACAGACAAGTCACCTCTTGGGACTAGCAGAGCGGGTGAAAGCTTAACTTAACTGGCAGTGTTGACAAGTCAGATCAGATGCTGGCCAACTACCCTGTCCCCAGAAAATGGCAGAAAATATGTTCCAATATTTTTCGCCACTTGCTTGATGAGGCTACATTTCACTTTTGTCTTGTATCAAAAAGAGGGAGGGAAGATGAGCCAACTAATGTCTCGCCCTTGTTGAGGCAAACCTCGACAGGTACCCCGCTGTCTCGCGAAGGATAAAGCGTGGCCGGCCGTCTGATGTGCTCGATCCCATAGGCCTCAAGGAGCGGCTCTTTCCGGCCTGCATCCTTCCAAGCCGAAACAATGCGGCACCAACTAGGAAATGCTTCATCTGCTGCACGAAGCAAGCAGACAAGGGCCACCAACAAAAGAAAGAAACACGGTTTCGGTGCATGAGCTGCAACAAGGCCCTCTGAGATTCCTTGCTTTGAGATCTACCACAATGTCGACACCGCCTCACAGCAATAATTGTCACCACAACTCGGTGAAAGAGACGAAAAATTTCTGGCCATGCTCTTAATTTTTATCGTTACATTTAAGCAGTGATAACATTTATTGTGCTAATTTGACTTCATGACTGCTTCAGTCATCTTTTTAAACATTGAATACCTGCACAACATTACTCGAAATCCCGAATAAAAATAATCACCATTTTTGTTAAGAAATTTCTTGATGTAAAACACGATGGTAAAGGGGTTAAACAGTCGAATAAAATCCCGTATCAACTAGTGCCCAACGCACAGCAGTATCGAATCCGGAGTCATGTACACTAAAGCCAGGCAAGGGACACAAGTGCATCACAAGTCCAATGAGTGCCGTGGGGTCACTCCCAACTAGACCACGTGCAACTCAAATACACACCTGGTCGCTGCAGGACCCCAGCAGCTCCACAGACCCTTGCAAGCAGGGCAGCCATCATGATAACGCATCGCGAACAAAGGCTAAAGCCCTGCATGTAAGAAGAATCACAATAAGACGACGAACGCGTTTGACAAAGAGGGCGGACGTGCAGGCACATTGTGGTGCAGTGTGGACGACAAAACTGCCACTTTATCGCACTCGCCATCTGCTTGAACAGTGACCACACGGTGCTAGTATTTTGAACTGCTGCAACCGGTCTTGTATGCTGGCTGCACGGCCAAGGTTAATTTACATAGGTTTTAAAGGTGGAGCGTGAACGTGGTTTAAAACCAAGCGCCACCTATGTCACTTAGGGCTGTGGAAATTAAGTGCAAAAATGAGTTGAGTGGACAGACACATCAAAATCACCAGCAACAGGCAGGCTATGCACAATGCAGGACAATTGCCTCTCACATATATCTCCAATAACTCTGTCCTGTGCCAGCCGCAGATACCTCATCCCGGTAAACTTCTTACCCTCATCTGCCCACCTAACTTTCTGCCAAATAAAAAAATAGTAAGACAAAAAAAACTGGATGCATATTTGACTTATAACCAAGTAAAATGCCATTCCAGTTACTGATTTCAAACATGTTGGCTGTGTACATTTGCTTGGAAAGTACAGTGCCTATTTTATAAAAAATATTTACGCTCTCGCAGCAGTGGGCAGCGACTCTTATGGCATCCACCTTGACCAAGGTAAACTGGTTTTGCCGCTGGCTGCCGGCCTTGGCTAGCCTGCGTAGGTCTTGTCATCTCATGGCCTCATTGCGCGTGACTGCTCTCCTTTCACAGTGTCAATTTTAAGTGCTTGGATGCTTTTTGTCATCGTGTTCTGTTCTCACCGGCTATGTATGTGTGCTTGTTTTTTGCCATGCCGGTCACAGTTCCAGTGCTGAGTAATGACGCTGCTGCGCTTGGAAAAACTGTGTGGTTCGAGATGAAGAGCGCATAGTGCGCGATGGACTCATGCCCCACTGGAAATTATCAAAGTGCGAACTGCTCCGCTGGCCTCGCACTGCGAAGGTAGGGTATTATATCCCTGCTTAACGGGCACAACAAATGACACTAAGCCCCAATGCCTTGAGTTGCTTAACGTCATTATATCTACCCGTAGCTGGTGTCACACGCTCGGATTTAATGCCATTTCACTTTGCTAAGGAAGATGCTCTAAAAGATTTTACAGACAATGTTGTTAGTGTTGCCGACCTGCGTGGACTAACACCTCCTTTGAAACCTTGGGCGCTGCATGAGTTCCATGGATTTACCGGCATGTGCTACGTGTGATCTGTACTAAATGCTGCGACAAATGAAAGTACAGTTGCAAGAGCAACTGTACTCCAGCGGAAGAGTACGAGGCCATCAAAGAGGCAGAGGAAGCGGCCAAGCTGTTGTTGACGGGGGAGACCCTGGACCTGGACCAACACCCGAAGACTCGAGATCCCACAGATTGGATCAATTGGATGAAAGCTCACTCGTGGGAGACTCCCGCTTTCATGATCAAGTCAGCCCGGAGCATTGTCGACAAATGGACAGGAGTTCGAGAGGACACAATGGCAGAACGATTCAAAGAGTACGTGATCCGTCTGTCAGAAGGCCTCGAGATGACAGACACATCAAAATCACCAGCAACAGGCAGGCTATGCACAATGCAGGACAATGCAGGACCCCGAGGACGAAAGCACTGTGTGTGCAGTGCAAAAGATACACTGCAAGGTGCATCTTTTGGGCAAGCCAGTAGAAGAAAGTAATATTGTGTCATTTCAACAAGCTGAAAATGTTCTAAGGAGGGCAGCTAGCATTCTGATTTGTTGCGGAGCAGCAGAAGTGTCGTCGGCATCGTTCGAATTGACGAAAGGTCTTTTGGCACAAACAGAAACTAATGGAGGCATCTACTTCAGCATGAACTGCATTGGGAAAGCCCCAAAAGAAGGTGAGCACGAGCTGAACACAGGTGTTCTGCTAAAGTTTGGTTTGAGGGAGAAAAATTATTTTTAGCGCAACACAGCACCTGTCTCTACCTGTCTACAGAAGGCCTTATGTTCTGTATTGCGCAAAAAATTTCCCACCCTTAAACATGAACCAATTAACTACCCATCAAATTAACACCGCTAAACTTAGTTTGTGACATGACTAACAAATTCAGTGAAATTTTAAGGCAATGCGTCAAGGTACCTAATTGTAAAGAAAAATTCTATGTTGTGTCTAGCTGGAATATAGCTTAAAAAAAAAACTATCTCGCTGGCAGCAGTCACCAGCTATTTTATTTTATTTCAGAAGTGTGCGTGTGTGTGCACGTGTATTGGGGGGGGGGGGGGTGCATGCATGTGCGCACATTGATTGTGAGAAGGATGTGAAAGTGTTCGATTAGGCTCTCACAATACATAGCATTTATATTTGTGAAGTATTTTGATTCCTACCTAACAAAATTACATTGCCTTTTTCCAGGGCAACCTTGGTTACGCTGCAAATATCTACGCTAATCTCTGCAAACAAGAAACTGTCGCCTGCAGAAAAAGCTTCCCAAGCCTAGCTGCAAGACCGAGCTGCAAATATGAAGATCAAGAGGCTAGTACGCAAAATTGATACGTTGAGCGAAAGCATTTCAAGGATGAAAAATGAAACTGCAGCCACAAGCGAGAAAATTCTGCGAGACAGGTTAAAACACTTGTCTCCAAAGCAGCAACTAGCTGTAGGACAATGTTTTGAAGCAGCGAAGCGAAAGGACACACGAGGGATGAATTTCAACAAGGAATGGATGCTCAAGTGTATTCTGCTAAAAATCCATAGCCCCAAGTCTTGTATCGTCCGAGTTTCGGTTCCGCTTTCACTTTGTCCGTACCGTGGCGCCATTGTCTTGTGTATAAAATGCTGTTGTGATTGTTATTAAAGGACAGTTCGTCTGAGACCACAGCAGCCTCCTGACTCTCTGCGGCGCTCTCCCGGGCCCGTCACACAAAGAAGCCCGAACACTACAATGGCGACGAGGTTTCATATTCGTTCCTGAGCCTTCCTTCGCTGCTTCAGCACCATGAGCGCCGCCATCCCTCCGCCGCCGCCGTTCCTTGCCGTCCCGGGCCGTCCCGCTGTTCCATGGCCACAATGGCACCGCATGTTCGAAACGTTCCTCGTGGCCTCAAGATCGTCGACCTTCTCACCCAAGCGTCGCAAGGCCCTTCTGCACAGCATCCGTACAGAAGGTCAGCGTATTTTTTACACCCTGCCTATCCCTGTTTCCGAACCTTCACAAATCACCCAAGAGGTTTCTTCCGCGCATGCTGCCGCTGACGCAAGCACCGCCGAAGCCCCACCGTCCGTATATGACCAAGCCATTACAGCCTTATCGTTGCATTTCTCTGCTACCAGCAATGTAATTGCTGAGTGACACCGTTTTCGTCGCAGAGTTCAACACCCAGGCGAGTCTATCCAGGAGTTTGTTGCCGCATTACGAGAGCTCGCAGCGCTTTCTTTTGTTGATGTGGAGGATTCACTGCGTGATCAATTCTTGGAAGGCGTCGCCTCTCAACACATCCGCGAACGCCTTCTTCTTGAAATTTCCCCACTTTCTTTCTCTCGCGCCGTGCAGCTCACGCTTCAGATTGAACAAGCCGCGAAAACAGCTACACGAGTTCTCTTCTGCAGACGTTAGTAGAGTGACATTACGCGGAGCTCGGAACTTCGTAATGTCGACCCGTTCCAATATCCAGCCCGAACGACGGGGCTCGGTTTCCAAACGTGCCTCCCGTTCCGACGGCCAGGCCCCTCCTGGTCGCCCCTCAAAAGGTTCTCAAGTTTCGCGTGGCTCCACGTCGTTTTGTTTTCGCTGTGGTTCTTTGCAGCATCTGGCTTCGTACCTGCGCTGACCCGGAAAATATGCTAGTTTTTTAATAAACTACTAATTTTATTTCAGGCATCACTGGAGCCACTTTGAAAAGCTTTTGAGCTTGTCTCCAATAATGTCACCATGAAGGCAATGCCTCAGCTAACAAGGATACACCTTGACCCAAACAACTTTGAAAAGATGAGAGTCACCTATGCTCTCCAGTTATTCAGTTCAGAGTCATTGAGAGGCTTTCAGCTCTTCAAGGCACAAGTTGAATCCAGATGTGGAAAAATTGATGCAACTCAAAAATTTTTCGGTTTGCACTTTGAATGTTTGAAATTGACTAATGCTTCGAAGGTGCCTTTGAAACTTAAGTTTATTGCTATGATTTCCATCCTCAAGTTTTCTGTCCAATGGTATTTTCACTGGAAACTGTTTTATTCTTGATTTTTATTTACATACATATTCTCTCTGTTTCCCTGTGCAGGACAAAGCAGTCACTGATTGAAGTCATGACGTCGCGTTTTCCTGCCAAAGCCCTGAAGTCAAATTTGCCAAAAGTACGAGAGCTTGAGGATTTTTTGGATTTCTTGAACTAGTGGGAGAAACGTGCCGACAGAAAACACTTTCTAAGCGACTCTACGGCGGAAGGCCTCACAGTCTCGATCACCAGCACTTTGGAGCTTCTGAAATATCTTAGTTCAGAAGTGGGATACACTTGTATCATCGCATCACGTCTTAGCCAAGAAAAAATTGAAAACTTGTTCGGATATCGTGAGGCAGTTGTCAGGTTGCAATGCGCATCCAACTCTTCAGCAGTTCCTGACCACAGTTAACTGCTTCAGTTATTACAATCTGGCCAGGAGCATTCGTGGTGCAAATGTATGTAGTGATGTATTAAATTCCCTCTTGACGGCAAGCGACCAACGAGGAGGTTCCCATAAACAGCAGTTGGTTGACGTGCTCCTCAGCAATGGAGACACTGCAGGGGCAGAAGCTGCAATCAATGATATGCCTGTACAAAGCCACGAATATAACCTGCAAAGAAGTGACTCAAGACACATCTATTATGTGGCTGGTTATGTGGCAAGGAAGTGTGTTTTAAAGTCTAAGTGCCTTGACTGCACAAATGAGCTCTTCTTCCCTGCTTCAGAAGGGAGGAACTTGAATGCAACACAGTTCATAAGAGCCTGTGACTTCGATGGCCTATTGTATCCCTCCGTGAAACTTTTCAAGTTCATTACTGGCCTTGAGGACATATTTATAGGCTGTTTTAGCTCTAACAAGCTCCACCAGGACAGTATCATCGATGTACTGTCTGTCATACATACCCAAGAGATGGCAGCTATATAGGACGCGAGAAACATAGAAAACCACTGACAGCGAGCATGATTGGATTTTATGCGGTTATGCAAATGCATTTTTACATCAAAGGGTTAAACAAGGCTCGGGATGCAGCACGCAGGAAGTTTCAACAACATTTAAAACCAAGTCGCATATGAAAGTATTGAATCTGTTGAACAGTGGTTGATATAACATGCAGTGAGCATATGCTGCGCAAATAAACGTGCATTGGTGGATAAGACAATTCTTCCAATAACTTGTGCATACCGATAGCAAAGATCTGAAAATGATGCAAGGAAAAAATTACACCAGCAATTAAACCAGGAATGCTAGCATTCAATATAGGGCATTCGAGCACGTCGCGTTCGTAAAAAGCCATCTCGACGCAAATAACGCACTGAATTGGGAAGTTTTTGCCAAATATGGTCCTATTAAGGAAACAACTATACCACCATTGCCTTTGACCTGCGACAAGCTTCCTTTTTTATGCGTTTTCGTTTCGGGACCAATGATTATTGCTGAACCTAGACTGTAGACTTTTTCATTTCGTCATCAAAGACGCTCGAATGTGAGGACACAGGCGCAATTAGGCACGTATTTTATGTGGAGTGCGCCATCAGTCAGATATATAAGTTCGCCTTATGTACGAGGCAAAAGTATCCAGCTCAACCATGCGCGGGGAAAACTGCAATGCAGTGCCGGTTTCCGGCCTGACAGCGCAACTACAACTCGTCCCCACGACAGTATCGGAGCCTTGCCATGAGTAAAACAAAGATGCAAGAAACAAAAAGCAAATGCAAGAACGTCTGACCTTGGCTATTCTTACAACACCCCATGGTAGTAAACTGAGGCCGAATCAAACGTCACACGAAACGCTTGTCCTAGCAGAACAGCAGCCCGAAGGCTGACGCGCTTTCAAGTGTGGTCAACTGCAGCGCCGCCGCAACTTTCTACCGCTCAAGGCACTCTCCGGCGGAGGCGGTCGTACCACTGGAAAGTATTTCTAGTTCACTTGTAGTGCTGCCGTGGTGTGCCAGAGGCAAATAGCGAGCAGGAAGACAGCCGCATCACCGAGCACCCTGTGTTCGACAGCCTGTGCTGCACCCCACAGGTGCTACGGGCCGTGTTTTTAGAATTCTTGAATGGTGTTGACGGCGAGGGGGACGACGATTTGAACAGGTACGTAGCAGTGAAATGTCACACAAAAAAGCATGGCTTTATGCCCTGTTGTAACACTTGTTCTTTTTAGACAATACCGCTGCGTAGCCTACTGGCTCTTGACATGGTGGATCTGGGGCACGCTGGGCATAGGAGACAGAGTGGTGCTGCCAGCCTGCGCCATTGCTCGAATTAGGCGCCAGTTCCCATCTGCCAGCTACGTAGGGTTCGGACACCCTGCCGCTTAGTTCAAGGTGAACGTCAATTCTCTGCATGCTGACCTCTGAATTGTATCACTGTGCCTGCATGTCAGTGCCCTTTATTCTTAAGCTGCCCCAGTATAGAAAATTCTCATTTTCTTCATCAGGATTCTTGACTGTTTTGTGCCATGTCATGAATAAATGTGCGAGGAACAGCATTTCATTCATATAAAGTGGCGAAATATTGCGCGCCTGTCACAGGACGGGTACTGTTTGCTTTGTAAGCAGGTGTGAGCGCTGACGCCTTGACTTATGTTTCGATTGCAGTTCAGGAGCAACATCTTTTTCCTTTGTCTTCATGAAAATGCGGCCAGGATTTGATTCCGCTTCCTGGCGTGCAGCAGCCCAGTGTCAAAACCCCTTAGCTAGCACTGTGAGGGGTTGCCCCCAAACTGATCTCATCTATTTAATGAAGGAACATGAAGCAAGCAAGATTTATCTTGTACAGAGGAGCAATGCCACAGCAGAAGACACAAGAATAGATATGTTTAATCAGGGCACCTTTAGTACCCTGTCGCAATGGGATAAGTGTGCTCTCACTCTTTCCAAATTTTGAACACCTACGTCTCGCCGAGCAACCAGGGGGCTCAAATGAACTGCTTCTCCCATACAATGGACAAAGAGAATTGTAAGCTTTGTGAAGTATTCTACACTTTCGCTATTTCACAGCTCACAACTTAGAGCTTGTGCTGCACATAAGCACAAGCGAAGTACCAAATGCTGCTTTGCTTCTGCAGTCGCACACTTTCGATACAAGCTCAGCCACATATCCTGATATCCTTTTCTTTTCACTCCTGCACCCGTTACAAATGCAGCTTTGCTGAAACCGGATAAAGCAGTTGGAAGCTCAACTTAGAGCTACGGAGTATAAACTCAAGCTCGCACAGACACTGTTGCCAAACAATTGCTGTGAACAGTGATCTTGCTGCTGGGATAAAGAAATAATGAAGATCAACCAAAGTGCCCACATAAAGTTACCATGAGCAGAACAAAATGGAGCAAGAATACAGTAATCAAGGCCCTAAAGATGAGACTCTTCTGCAGTACCCGAGACTACGAAGTTTTAAAGGAACTTGCACAGACTGCCTAGGAAAGCTGCTGAACTCGCCAAACGCCAACGACCTTTGGGACGCAGTCCAACTGGAATGCGAGCGGTCAGAGCATGGCAACACACTCGTTGAGGCCCTTTACACATTGCTACCGTCTAGGATTGCAGAAGGCATCAAAGCCGGAGGTGGTATGACATGGTGACTGACCATGTGCACAGAATGCAAGGACCATTCGTGACATCAGTGGTGACGTGCTTGCAAAATTCCTATTGCATTAGTTTTGTTCATTTTCATTTCATCGTTTCTCTTACAAGGATAGCGTCAATAAAAATGTGTTTCCTCTCTACGCAATCACCCGTTTTACCGAAATGCGCGACGCAAGCAGATATCAATTGCAGGCAGCATGACCTTTTTCGGTCGATGGGGAAGGCGCTCGTTGTTCACAGGGTGTGGGTAATATATGAAACAGCAACGCTCTCTCCACTTCATTTCCAGTGCCACAGGTGCGCTTCGTTCTTCACGAGGCTATCTGCCACGAGCTGGCGCGTTCCCTTTAATGAAGCTCACAACTGTGCACGGGTTGGTTACTATCCACAGTTGCAGTGCAACTTACTTTTTATTCATTTATTGATACTGCAGGCCAAAAAACTAGCCCTAGCTGGAGGGGCATACAGTAAAAGGTGTGACAATTGAAAACAACAATAAACACTAACGAAAAATAATGCTGGGTGTAGCAGTGTTAATCAATACAGTCTGGCACCAGCACAATAACAAATCTCCTAAATCAAGCTACTTGAGTATTACATAAAAGAAATTAACTGGGCCTAAAACGAGTATGTAACCCTGGGAATACGGCCAAACAGTTACAAATGCAATGAAGGCAGTTACAGTTACAAACGCAATAAACGACGTTTCCTTAAGTTTACGCGCCCAGCGCCGCACCGCGACAAGCGTCGAAAAACACATGCAACTCGATGGCCTGTCGCGGCTACCGCGTTCAGCTGGGCCATAGCCTCCTTTATACTCTCTGTGCCTGGCAACGGCGCGCTCCGCGGCCGTCGTTGCCCCTCCTCCCATCCTCCTCCACCATCGAGAGGTTACGCGGCTAGCTGCCGACAGATGGCGACGGCGACGGAGGGTGCCCTGCCGCTGGCGTATCGTGCGTAGTGTAGCAGAAAGTCGCATTTGGCGTACGTTCTTCCGTCGTGCTGCTTTCATTTCGTGCACCAGCATTGCTTGTTGCATCTAGATTTTGGTGCTACTCTTACTGCATTTGGATGTAGCAGGACTACGCCGCTGGAACAACCTGTAAGTTGCTGTTTTTGTTGTTCATGTTACAGACATCTGAGTGACAGCAATTACTTTATTGTTCAGCGATCGGGCCGTGTTTTTCGGTGAACTAAATCAAGTAATAACTCATACTCTGCTTCATTAGGACGCAAAAAGAAAGATTGATATCATTCGGAAGAGCCATATGCGTCAGTATTGCAGTTTCGATAACTTTGCGCGTGAATTTGCATTACTGTGATGCTCAAGCACGTGTGCGCAGCATGATGCACGTGTTTCTATGCAAGTTTTCTTTGCAGCGCATCGCATTATCAGCTATTTAATTAAGTGACTGTGTGTTCAACGTTACATAAGTTACAGTTGTAAGCATACGTTACCATGTCCGCGAAATCGAATATTATAATACGTATTTCAGCTTCATTTGTTTGTCAAGTGTGATTAGCAAGTTAGTTTGTGCACGAAGCGCAGAAACTTGGAACATTTTACTAAGAATAGGAATATTCAATTTACAGATCCCGATGGCATACTGCTGTGTGCCACTGTGCCGATCAGACGGGAAAAAGAAGGAACCTGGCGTCTCCTTCCACGAGATTCCTGCCGAAGCTTCGCTACGCGAGCAGTGGATGAAAAAGATAAGAAGAGATGACTGGGTCCCGAACTGCACCTCGAACTATTCGAAGGTGTGTAGTAAACACTTCACAGACTCGGACTTCTTAGAGGGCAAACGGCGCCGTTTGAAAAAGGGCATTGTGCCCTCTGTGTTTGCCGACTACCCGCCGTACATGCAACCCCGTACTTTGAAAGAAAGAAATAGTGAAACCATCAGGAAAAGATCAGCTTTGGAGAGCCAGCACAGCCAAGATGAGCCCACGAAAAAACGAAAGAGGAATAACGAAAATACAATTCCTGAAGTGTCAATATCTGGGTGCTCCTCAATGCCAAGTGAAAACTGTTTTGACGTGGAACAAGAGCAAAGCTGCATTGGTGCAAGCCAACATGAAGCACCGATTCTTCCTGACAAAACATTAGTTAGTCATATAGCTGAGTGCTCCCCAATGCCAAGTGACAACCTTTTTGATGTGGCACAAGAGCATTCAAGGTCCATTAGCGCAAATCAACATGAAGCACCAATTCTTGCTGACAAAACAACACAAGCTGACCTCAGACCTGCCAGCCTTCTGGCCGTGGAAAGAATAAAATGGAAGAGGAAGGAAAGAGATCTGAAGAAGCAAATAGAGAGGCTCCGCACCACAGTAGACCATTACAAAAGAGAGCTCAAAAGACTTAATGAGGACTCTGGATTTGGTGATATTACGTATATTAAGGAACAGGCAAGTCAGAAGGACATTGCTGCAATATTCCTATTAAACCAAATTATGAACTACAAGCGAAAAATGCCAACGTGGTCGGAAGATGTAGTACGCCATTGCATTGTGCTTAGGCACCTTTCTACCAAGGCGTATGAGCACATCAGGAAGGAAAGACTTCTGAAGCTGCCAAGCAGGAACACGCTTCAAAACTTCATTGGGAATACCTCTGGAGAGACAGGTTTTAGTGGCCTTGTAGAAGCTCGACTAAAATCTGAGCTGGAGAACCTTAACTCTGCACAGTCCAGAGTTTGTTCCCTGATTGTGGACGAAATGAGGATTAAAGCAAAGTTGCAATATAATAAGCAACAAGATTGCTTTGTTGGCCATGTAGACATGGGTGTAGCCAATGACCCTGACAGCAAATCTGTACTGGCAAATTCTTTGCTTTGTTTTATTATTAATGGGCTGTCCACCTCATACAGGATACCTGTGTCATATTTTTTTACAAAAGGCCTCAACGGCAAGCAACTGTCAAAACTGATGCTCTTTGTTCTGAACAAGGTTGAGGAGGCCGGCTTCAAGGTGGTGCGTCTTGTCAGCGACAATCATAAAGTAAACGTCAGTGCGATGAAAGAACTCAGCGGTGGATTCCTGACCTACAGGATAGAGCATCCATGTGATCCAGAACGGCTGCTTTTTTTAAGCTTCGACTATTGCCACATACTGAAGAACATTCGCTCGCAGTTTCTTGCTCGGGACCTCGGAGAGAAGGGAGAGGTATCATCATCGCACTTGAAGAAGTTATATGAAATGCAGAAGGAATGGATAGTAAAGCCAGTGAGAAATTTAACTAGGAAGCATGTGTTTCCCAACAACATTGAGAAAATGAACGTGAGGCGTGCTGTGGAGGTGCTTTCACCAGACGTTACCTCTGCCCTCGAGTTTTTAAAAGAACAAGCAGGACACAGTTGCCATCCATCGTTTGGTTATGCTGGACCAACAGTAGTGTTCATGAAAAATGTCTATCGTTGGTTCCTGCTACATGACACGAGCAACAAGCAGCAACATATTGAGAAAAGATGCCCTGATGTCAGGCACTTCGATGATGCAAACGACGAGAGGCTTGAATGGCTCGAAGTGACATTTCCACTGTATATAGATAAATTAAAAAAAAGTGCCACTTATGCACGCGGCTTTCTGACAGCTGAAACATATGAAGCTCTCCTGCTGACCACATACTCGACTGCTGCCTGCATTCGCTACTTATTAGTTGAGGAGCAGTTCTTCTTTGTTCTCACTAGGAAATTCAGCAGTGACCCTATTGAATCTTTATTTGGAACTTTGAGGCGGTCACTGGGCTGCAATGACCAACTGGATGTGCGCTCAGTACTGTCAGGATTACAAAAAATCTTGAAGACTGGTATCGCAGTGGCCTCGGAATACAGCAATGTGCTACGTCGTGAAGATGAAGAGCACAGCAAAGCGCTTACGGCTGCAATGCCAAAGGCATCTGAGAGCACTGACGAGCTGCCAGCGGCAGCTGTGCAAGTATTAAAACGTTTAAATGTGCAGAGTGTCCCTGCAGCTCTCCCCACTTTGCAGTTGTCTGCAACAGTCTATATAGGGGGGTATATAGCTCGCGTTGTAAGTGAGCATATAGATTGTGAGAAGTGTTGTGCGCTCACTACAAAGCCGCCTACTAATCAGCCACTTCAGCAGTTTACTCGGCTGCAGGACAGAGGGGGACTACTTTACCCCTCAGATCAGCTATTATACATTTTGGAAACACTGCAACTGTTTGTGGAAGCAGCTTTGAAGGAGAAACCACAACTTCAAAAGCCACTGAAGACCCTGACAGAGGCAGCAGTGTCAGCTGTCTGCAGATCACACCTTCTGAAGTGTCCTGTAAATGACAGAGGGCACCGTGAAACTTTGGCTGAACTCATGACCACCAGGTTCATCAGGCCACTACTAACCAACTATGCAAGTGCAGTAACGGACAAACATGACTTGTACAAGCCATTCAGCCAGAAGCCTCTTTCGCGGAAATGCATGAAGCTGTAGAGCAGCTGTTTTTGACCTGAAACCTGCCAATAAATACTGCTATGCATGCTCCTCAGTTTTGATTTAGATGAGTGCAATTGAATCATTTATTATTTCTAGCTTTCTCAGCTGCTTTTTTTTTACCTGTAAATAAACGCTGGTACCTGTGCTCCTGAATTCTGTTTTATATGAGTATATTATTAATCTTCATTTATTCGAGCTGCATCTGCAGAAAAAGCAGAACACTGTTGATGAATCTTGTAATGGTATGTGCAGTTATTAATCTTAATTTATTCGAGCTGCATCTGCAGAAAAAGCAGAACACTGTTGATGAATCTTGTAATGTTATGTGCAGTGCGCACACTGCATGCAATGTTGAAATTTTCACGTCTCGGCAACAAAATGCGTTAAATGGCCGTTACGCGTAGATAAGTCCGCTTTCAAGTAGAATAGAAAGGTGTAACACAGGTTTAGTAGCAAACGTTCCGCTTGTGACAAATAGCAACGTTGCGGTACACCCCACGCTGTCTGCGCCTTGACCCTCCGCCAGTGGCGCCCCCAGCAGTGAGAACGGCGGCGTCGCGCAACATCCGCGACGGTGCCGCGCTATTGTTATCGCGCTGAGCTGACGGGCACAGAGAGTATAAAGGAGGCTATGGCTGGGCTTGGCGAAGCAAACGGCGCGAAGGGCCGTACCGGATGCCAAGAGAACTACGTTCTCTGATTGGTTACACCGACCGCAAACCAGCGAGTCACTTCCGGCGCCGGCGCGAGCAACGTTCCTAGACAGTTTCAGTTTCGCAGCTCCGCTCGGAAGGTGGCTAAAGTGGCGGTCACGGGAACTAGTGGCGCTGCAGTCGAGCTTTTCTACATCGTCTGCTGTCGCGGGAGTTTCGCTCGCTGCAGTTACGACAGGCTAGTCAGATTTTCAAGCTGGTTTTCCGTGTGGTGGTGCTGTTAGTGTTGTGAAAACGTGTTTGTGGTGAAATATGTGCACTTGGTGACTTCAAGCGAGAGGTACACATGCCATCCTGCTTTGCGCCCGGCTGCACAAGTGGCAACAGAAACGATGCCACCGGTCGTCATTTTTTCAAATCGCCTCGCGATGCAAGCGAATTTAAAAGGTGGGAGCAGACGTTGCATGGCAAGTACAGACGGCTCTCTCACACGTCTAAGATATGTGAGCACCATTTTGAGCATGAAGATATTATCAAGGAGTACAAGCAGGTTGTGAATAGGCAAGAGGTCCGAATTCCCCGCGGGAACTGGGCGCTAGTGCGCGATGCCGTCCCTCGACTCTTTCCCGGCCTGCCAGACCGATTCTCAAAGCCAAAAATTGTGAAATTCAGACGGAAGTCACCAAAAACGCGTGCTGTCATGCAGACTGATAAGTGTGAAGATTCTTGCAGCGACAGTACGTCCTCCTCAGGCGATCCTTGCGTAGAGGCAGTCAGCCCGAATGAGCTGATGCCTCTTTCCCGCTCAGCGGAAACCAGTACTACGTCGACTGCACTGAGGATTGGTGACCTGGCGACTGCGACTCTGCCATCTACTGAGTGGCAACATGATTCTATACAGGACGAAATAACTGGGAAGGTGTGTGCAGTTTTCTACTGCAGAAAGCTATAGCGGCAAGCCATCTAGTCATTCCCAAGGCGTGGAAGATGGTAGCTGCTTCGTGAACGGCTACAACAAGCTGCACAAGCAGCTTTTAAAAACTGTAGCTTCTGTCACTGACCTTGAGGACATTCTGCTGGAAACAGATGGCTTAAATATCTGTGCAGGAGTAAATACAAACCTTCATGAACAGCCGACGAAGTCGGAAGCTGTTCTTCGCAAACACTGTTATGTTTTTTTTTTTCGAAACAGCTAATCTGTGCGCGTTGCTTGCGTTTTCGAAAACAGGTTCGAGCGAGGAAGAAAACGTCAGCACCTAAGAAGGGCCAGAAGCTGCAGAACTTGAAGAGGAAAGCTTTTCGAGCAACTGCCGCGCGGGAGAAGAAACAGAGCGATGTTGTGGCACTGAAAGCAGCGCTCGCAACGCTTACAGATCAAGGAATTGAAACAGCACTGGTTGATCTCCCAGCTTTGCAGCGCCTGCGTTCATGACATCCTTAAAGCAGCTGAAATCGATCATACAGTTCAGCTTGAGTTCAGCATAAGCTCTTTTTCGAGTGAAAGTGATGACTTGGGCGAGCATGGATACGAAAGAGCTGAACCAGAAGAAATGGTTGTTTATTACTTAGCAGGATATGTGCATAAGAAGATAGCTAAGGCAGTGCATTGTAAGGATTGCCAGGTCACGCTGACGACTGCTCCTGGACACGCCAGCCCAAGTGATGTTGTTCAGAGGCACTTGACTGACCTGAGGTCGTTCAAGCCAGGATGCCTTCACGAGCCGTCGCTAAGGCTGTACGCAGTCATAAATTAAATATGATAGAGAGCATTGTTCACAAAGCCCCTGAGAAACGCGTTGTATTTGGCGACCTGTCCTGGGAGGTACTAGACAAGCATGAAGAGTCCTCTGTGCCTGCAGTCGGTTGTCATGCTCACTGCCAGGAAGTCACTCCTAAAGTGATCAAGTTTTACGTCATCATGAGGATGAACTTTTTTCCAGGAAAATGAACTCTGAAATGCTGGTAACCGCTCAAGTGCAGTCGGCGAGAAAGAGAGCAAAACTGCTTTAAGCACCCATTAGTGGAACGCTTTTTACAAAGCAAGACGTTTTTTTTTCTCTTTCCATGGAAGCGTTTGACATTTAAAATAATTTTCTCCTCAAGAGATCGATAAATTGTTTTTAAAAATGGCGCAGTTTAACGAACGATGTGCCGTAAAAGAGCTGTACAGTGAAACATTTAAACAAGTTTGTCTTACCTTATTCAGATCACGTTCAATTATTCGAACCTAATGAACACAAGAAACAGTAGATTATTTTGTTGCACAGGTTGGTGTGAAGTGCTATAACCGCCAGAAAAAACATAATATATACAATGACACACACGAGAAGGTTGGGACTATAGACACCTAAAAGGCGAACCGCGCCGATCGTGCGTGCCTCCTTCAGATATTGTTCGCCCCAACCTCATAGGTTGTACCCTTCTGCCCTCCAAGCGGAACAGCTTTTCGACACGTACCAACAGCAGTTATGCCATATTCTTGTTTGGTCACGCCGGAAAAAAATAATTAACCTGCAGGTATGGGCGCGGCGCCTCCCGTCTCTACGAGGGTGTAGCAGACGACGCGCGAGATGCGTAGAAAAGCGCGACTGCAGCGCCGTTAGTTCCAGCGACGTCCACTATAGGCACGCCAAGCGGCGAGTATAGGGAGCTGCGAAACTGAAACTGTCTAAGAACGTTGGGCGCGAGCGAGGCGCGAATATCTGACGTGGACAGATATTTGCCAAGCGCCAGCGCCGGCTCGCGTCGGCGCGTCGCGCATGCGCAGTCCGGCTCCGGCGTACGCTGGTACGCGTAGGCGCTGCGCTGGTGCGCCTCGGATGTGTCCATGGAGATGGGCCTTTAGCGGCTTTGTAATTCTGGAACACGCGTCTGTACAGGCTACGGGCGCGCACACACACGCACACACACATTTTGCTCCGGACGCAGCAAGGCTGTAGCAGCATTGGAAACATTGGACTGACAATTTTGTAAACAAGACTGACGTAAACAAAGAAGTTCAAACGCGCTGCGTAGAAGCGGACGACTTTTCACCACTCCCTCCGCCTTTCCTCTCGGGCCCGCAGTTAGGAAAAACAAGAGTAAAATAAAAAAACACACAAATGCGAGCGCAAGGACGTTACGTAATTGCAAAGTGTGTGGAGTGTCATATGACTGGCTGGGACGGAGCGGTGGAACCGTGGCCTCCGCGATAGAGCAAAGAACAACGCCGCGCATCCGGAGCCGATCACGGAGGCCACGGAGAAACAAAGTTGATATTGGTTTTTCTCGTCAGATGGCGCAACCGTATCACGTCGTGCGTGTACAAACTTCTGGTTGGCGAACACGACGTCGTGCGTATACAATCACTCATATCGTATTTACCACAAGTTTGCGATGAATTTGGAAACGCAAATAAAAAAAACTCCCTTGTTGCCGTACTGCGGAGAATGGTACAGAAGAATGAGCCGATTCGGAAACGCACGCGTTTTATTTCAACGTTTAACGCAGGCCGAGCAGGTACAAATTACTGTCATTGTCTTTGGAAGCTGTCTGTGCATGTTATGCACCGAGCGCGGTTTCCGGCGTCCAGCGAACGCACGGGAGAGAGCAACACGTATACAGAAAATAGAAGAGTCCTTAAATGGTCGCACCTGAAGAACAGTCTGTAGCGGGCAAGCGCTGTGCAAAGGCCTGAAGCGCAATAGCAGGTTGCATACTCACACTGTCCCAGCGCCCTACTGCCTATCAGCGCACGTGTGCCGACTGTTGTCCATTAGACTTGGCGGCGACACTCGGCGTGGGCGCCACTCAGACTTACCACTTTTGATGAAGGTTAGCCATAACACCTTTGCACTCCGCTCGACATGCTAACCTAGCATGCAGCACAGTCGCAAGTCCTTTCACTTAGCCACAGCAGCCTCAGCAAGGACACAACTGTAACACAACGGCCCCCGCCGCACGGAGAGCGTCATTTTGAACGTCGTAGAGCATGGATGGATGACGGCTAACGATTGGCGAAGACTAATGAAGCAGCTCTGGAAGAAGGGTAATATGTTCAGAGGGGTTACCTACTCTTGAGGTTCAAGAACTAGAAACGTTTAATTTTAGTTGAATGTGTCCTTGCTTTTAATAACGCGTAAGACCTTAAAATGCGGGATTTTTTACGTAGTATTTGCTAAAACTAAACAATTTATAACAAAAAGTTTTTCATGACATTTCGCTTTCGTTTTCAGAATAGAACTTTGACTAAGCTTTGCTCATTTAATCCCTTTGTTCTAAACAGGATTGCTCTGTGACCTATAGTTATTAGGTAGAGGCGTACGGGAGGAAAGTTCACATGCGTCGGTCGACCGTACGAGGAAAATTTAAAAAAAAATGGCGGGAGCCGGACGTTAATCTGATTTAATTAGAGAAATGGGCCACACAGAAAAATAAGTCGTAATTTATAAGAACGCTCGGAACGTGTAAATCGAGTTCCCACGGCAAAAAGACGAGTTCAGATTCCCCTTCAGTGCACCTTTAACTACATTCTTAAAGAAGAAAGTGCATCAGCATGGAATTTAGGCCAACAACAATATTCCAAAGGACCTACGAAAGATTGGAGGGGACACTTAAGCTCTGCCTTCAGGGTATGACGTGATAGCTTTAGTGGGCTAATGCCCATATGCACAATTGGCCATTCTCTAACTTACGTTCATAGATCGTGGCGAGTACTCATACTATAGAGGCTAGAAGGCCTCTATACTCCTGGCGCAGTGGTGCAGCCAACGTTTTTAGATCCCTCCCACTGGCCTGGTGTGGCAGGGGCTGCCGCCGATGGGACTTGTGCGGACCAGGTTGCTCTTACCGATAAACACAACTCACCAATCACTAATTTAACTGCCACGGTGTCCGGTTCGCGCTCAATCTGGTGAGGAGAATGTGATGATCGACACAAGGTTACGTGCCCTATAATAGGTGGTCCAAAGGCCTCCTGGGTTGCTTCTCTGGGGATCTTTTTGGATTTTTCGGTCACGGTCAAAGATGCCGACGACGACGAATTTTGTGCGACATGGGCTACTTAACGGAAGCAGGGCTACCCCAAAAAAATGAATTAACTCTTTCGCTACCGCGGAAAAATGCACAATTTGGAGTGTACTGAAAGAAAATTTTTTTTCACAAGAACTAATACACCCAGCACATATTGCAATGGATGAAATTGTAGCTTATTAGTTGCACTTCTGAATGAAATAAACAGAAGAGTTGGGTGTGCAAAAGTAAGTGAATATTTATTTGTGAAATTTGCTAAAAACACAAAAAAAGTATATACCAAAAACAAAAATTACCGGCTGCACTAAGCCTTAACTTGATTAGAGGAAAACTGGAATATACAAACTGTTGCACATGTTTATAGCTGTCATTATTCACAGTTTCAGCTATGAGAAAAATTTACTGCACTTTCCATGGCTTGTCAAGTCAGGGGTCATGACTGTGGTGCCACTGTGAAGAGCAATCAGGGGTGAAGATGTGAAGCAGAGGTAGACTGACAAGTGCTTCACATAAGGTTTTATCTTTGTTCCTCCCTTGTTCTCTGATAGCCGAGCTTGTAGTTTCTTCTTTTTTTCATTCTTTTCGGTTGGTGTTGAATGGATTCTATGGGAGGATTGGGTGCGTGGACTTCTTTTCCCTCATCATACCTGAATATTTCTTGAATGAGCTGCTCCCTGAAAGCCAGCTGATAAAATTTGGCATTTTTGGCAAGCTCTAAAACATCAGGATCGATGAAATAAGTTTTATCGATGTGGTTCAAAAACCAGGACACTTTCCAAGTCTTGCCAATAGAAGCTGCCGCCCCTGAATCATCCAGGTCCGTTACGTGCAAAGAAAAAACAAAGAAAAAAAGCGAAAAACCAATTTTGAGAAGTGATTTTTGATGGCAGAGGGCCAGAATAGATTATTCTGGTATTTCAGTAGAGATACAATCGTGGCAGGTCAAAAATTCCAATGTATATGATGATTCCAATGAACATCAGAATATCCAACAGTTTCACGTCTTCCAATGAGCCGTCACGCCGAATTTGCTGAAAATCTTCATCCATGCATACTTATTAGTGTTTCCGCACACAGTCTTCATCATTCCCGCCGTGAAGAGGATAAAAAAAAAGTCGAGAAGTCGAGCAAATCTCCAAGCGCCGCTCCGCAGCGATGTGTCGATATGGACACCTAGCTGTCGTTTTGGTTGAAAAACGCGACGCGACCTTGAGCATTTGGCAAACTGTCTTTGCCATATGTTGCCAAGACCCTGAAGCACAAAAATAAACCACTGTCATCAATTACAAACCGTACGCACCGCAGAAAACACACAGCGAACGAAAACAGAACTCAAATGCAAGTACGCGCTGACGTTCCAGGCTCCCGAGGCGAAGTCTGGCTGTCGAAACCGAAATCCGACGTTTGTACATTGTTGCCCGACTAATAACCGCTGCTTTTGTCGCAAAAAACGAAACCGATACCGGCCGACGTCCTCGGTGTCAGCTTTCGCTTTCGAGGAGCGCGCGGCGACGCGGACGCCATTTTCTCCGGCTGACACTGCTGCGACCGTTCAAAGTTTTATTTTTCACGGCGCCCCATCATGTCAAAACACTGAAACCAAGGCTGCAATCGAAAGAGCAGTTGTTGAGCTCGCTAACTAGATGGCGTAGCACGTCCACGACTCTGCAAAATGAGCTTTTTTGCGCGGGCGATTTGAATCGATCATATGCGAACGATGGCCTATAGCGCGGTAGCGAAAGAGTTAAGCCGTATTAGTGGATCGCATTAGTATCCACGAAGAAGGTTTAGTCGGGCTGGTGCATTTCGATGGAAAACGATTGAACAGCGTTTACAGACAGGACGGAAGAGAAGAACAAAGACGCATGCGTTGACTAGCAATACCAAATGATTTATTGCGACAAGGATGGTAGCGAAAAAATTCAGGGGGCACTTTGGCTGTCTAAAGTGCGTAGAGGCGAAAGCGTTTTCCGCACCACTTTGACTGCTTCAGTGGAACTGGTGGCGTCACATATAATTGAGTACTAATTACTGTGATGACAAGTCACTAATTAATGGGTAATTACTAATTAATGCCTGAATACTAATTAAGTGCTAAGTAATGACGCTTAAGCTTCGCCTTTAGGTGTGGAACGCGACAGCGTGTTGTAGCGCTGGCAGGGAGTCCACGGAACGCCACCACCTGTTCGGCGCCTTGCCTTGCCCTTTGAACGCAACGCTTCTTGAGGAAATGAAACGGCGCAGAAATTGTGTCATCTCGGTGAACACCTGAACAGCACCGTCGAGGAAGGGAGGAAGTGGGAGTGAAAGAAGACAAAGAGGGCCCGTAATGAAGGAAATGAAAATTGTATTTGAGGAAAGAACTTTCTCACATATCTCGGTGGACACCCGTCAAAATTTAAGGGGGCACTTTTTTTACCTTAAGTGTGGTCACTGATGTGTGGTTAAGACGTTAAGCTTCGCCTCTAAGAGTGGAACGCGACAGCGTCTTGCAACGCTGCCAGGGAGTCCATAGAACGCCATCGCGCATTCGGTTCTACGCCTCGCTCGTCGGTAAATTCGTTTTTGAGGAAAGGAAATGTATCTCTCTCATATCTCGGTGGACACCTAAACCTCGCCGGAAGGGAAGGGAGGAGGATGAGAGTGAGCGAAGACACCTTATTCACTAGACGCGCCTTAGTTCATTCCAAACCATCGAGCTGGCATGGCGGAGTGGATAGTAGTAGTAGTAGTGAAAACATTTATTTTCTTTCTTTTTTTTTAAGGAAGAGTTAGGGGGTAGGGGGATGGGGATAGATAGATGTGGAGCTTCAGTGGTCGGTATTCCCTAGTCCAGGATCCCGTTGGCCTCCGCCGCTGCCTTGGCCCTCGTCACCAGCATAAGCTGTGTGCTCGGGTCGGAGTCAGCCAGGAGGGCCTCCCACTGCTCTAGACTAGGGCTATTTACCTGTTATAGCGGGACAATCTTTAGGGCCAAGCAACCCTGAGCTACCATGTGTCACGTGTTGGCGGCTTTCCCGCCAGTCTGTACCCTGCCACCAGCAATAAAGGACGTAACATATAATTGGCGACGAGGTAAAAATGGCAACTGCGCTGGGCACGATTGGGGAATTCGTTCCAACAGAGGCGACGTCTTGGCCCTTGTATTTGGAGCGCCTCGAATTTTTCTTTCAAGCAAACGACATCGACGGTAACGAGAAGAAGCGAGCAACCCTCTGCAGCGTTTGCGGCCCAGCAACGTATGCCATCGTTCGCTCCCTTTGTTCTCCGGATGCGCCGTCGGCCGTGGCCTACGATGAGATCGTCAGGCGTCTCTCAAACCACTTCTCGCCGCGACCGTCGGTGACAGTACAGCGTTTCAAGTTTGGCACACGTCAACAGCAGCCCGGTGAGTCAATTGCCGACTACATCGCAGAATTGCGACGTCTCTCGGAACACTGCGATTTCGGTGCGTCGCTCGATGACATGTTGCGCGACCGGTTAGTGTGCGGGGTGCGAAGCGAGACCCTTCAGCGTCGGTTGCTGGCGGAGCCGGAGCTTACGTTTGCTACAGCTCGGGAGAAAGCCATTGCAATGGAATCTGCGCAGCGACAGACCGAGCAAATTCGCGGCAGTGCCGCATCGTGTGAAGTTGGCAGCGTGAGCGGGCAGCGTTTCGACCCGTGTGTTGCGAAGGTCTCTGCGCCAGTGACAGCCAAGGAGGGTACCCATAAGCAGGCTGGTTCGCCTGGGAGCACAAGCGTATGTTTCCGCTGCAAGGGTGCGCATTCGCCAAGCAGTTGCCCATTCATGAATATGCAGTGCCACTTCTGCAAGCAACGAGGGCACATAGTGAGAGCATGCAGGAGGAAGGCGGCAGCTCGCGCTTCGGCTGAACCCAACTCTCAGAACAAAAAACGGGCCAGTGGAGGCCGTCACAAGAATGCTGCGTCGGACGTTTACGACGTGTTCGTGCTGTCTGGTGAAGAGCCAGCCGTGAGAGTGGAAGTGCGCGTCAACGGAAGTCCCCTAGAGATGGAGGTGGACTCTGGTGCAGTGTGTTCAGTCATCAACGACCGGACTATGCAGAAGCTGCGAATATCGAAAAGGGCGTTGCGCCCAAGTACTCTTCATCTCCGAGCTTACAATAACAAGGAACTACGAGTGTTGGGTGAACTGACCGTGAAGGTGGAATTCAAGGGGCAGGAACATCGCCTGCGATTGGTGGTGGTTAAGGGTGCTAGTATCGGACTTCTCGGTCGGGACTGGTTCAAGTCTTTGGGAATAAGTCTGAGTGGTGTTCACAGTGTGTACGAGCCGAGTCGAACTGGCAGTAGGGGAACAACAGCCTTGCTCAAGAAGTATTCTTCAGTCTTTGAGCCTGGACTTGGGACAAGTAAAGGGCCTCCTGTACGCATAGAGGTGAACCCGGCAGCTCCGCCGCGATTTCTGAAGCCACGACAAGTACCGTTTGCATTGAGACCGAAGGTGGACGAAGCACTGGACAAGTTGGTGAGCCAAGGCATTTTCCAGCCTGTGCGGCACTCGAAGTGGGCAACACCTGTCGTTCCAGTTGTCAAAAAAGATGGATCGATAAGGATCTGTGGGGACTACAAGAGCACAGTCAATCGTGTAGTGCAGTGGGAAACGTATCCCCTGCCGACACCGGAGCAGCTGTTTGCCAGGCTGGCAGGTTGCTCGAAGTTTTCAAGGCTAGACCTCGGACAGGCGTATCAACAGAAGACTGTTGATGAAGAAACAGCTGACTTGTTGACGGTTACAACACATCGGGGACTGTTCCGCGTAACCCGTCTTCAATTTGGCGTGGCAGTGGCAGTGGCTATCTTTCAGAGGTACATGGAAGAACTGTTGCATGGAATTGATGGCGTTCTTGTGTTCTTGGATGACATCTTGATCGGTGGAAAGGATGAGGTGCAGCACAATGCTCGTTTACAAGAAGTGCTCAAAAGAATTCATGAAGACGGTCTGCGGCTAAAGTTTGACAAATGTCAATTTGGTGTTGAGGAAGTGTGTTACTTGGGATTCCGTGTGAACTCTGCAGGTGTGCAGCCGACAGAAGACAAGGTGCGTGCTATTCACAAGGCCCCAGAGCCGACATGCAAAAAGGAACTTCAAGCCTTTTTAGGAGCTCTGAACTTTTACAACAAGTTTCTTAAAGGAGCAGCTCATGCCTTGGAGCCACTGTACCGGCTGTTGGACAAGGGTCGCGAGTGGCGTTGGATGGAAGCTGAGGCGGAAGCATTTCGCCAGGCGAAAGATCTGCTACAGTCATCACATGTTCTGGTGCACTATGATGTCAACAAACCCCTAGTGCTGGCCTGTGACGCATCCCCGTACGGACTGGGTGCTGTGTTGAGTCATGTGTGCGAAGATGGCAGCGAGAGACCGGTTGCATATGCGTCGAGAACTATGAGTGCGGCAGAACGGAATTATGCCCAGACAGACCGAGAAGCGCTCGCCATCGGCTTTGGCATAAAGAAGTATCATCAGTTTCTATATGGGAGACATTTCAAAATTGTGACAGACCACAAACCCCTCTTAGGACTGTTGCACCATGCCAAGCCCATTCCCCAGGTGCTATCACCACGGATGCTGCGTTGGACCCTCATGTTATCGGCTTATGACTATGAAATTGAGTATCGACCAGCGGAGAAGCTTTCCAATGCTGATGCATTCAGTCGTTTACCACTGAGAGCCAGTAGGGCAGAGGAAGAGGAGCAGCGTCTTGGGGAAGTAGGGATGCTGGAAATGGCGCCGGAAGTAGCATGGAACTCTAGGAAGGTGGCAAGATTCACGTCAAGGGATAAGCTGTTGGCTAGAGTCTGCAATTGGGTGCAGCATGGGTGGCCAGAGGGTAAGCTGCCAGAAGAGTTTGCAGCGTTTGTGAGCCGCAAGCATGAACTGTCGGTGTACCAAGGTTGTTTGCTGTGGGGCAGTCGTGTGGTCATTCCAGAGCCAGCTCGACCGTATGTCATGGACATTCTTCACACAGCTCATCCAGGAATTGTCAAGATGAAGGGGCTTGCCAGAGGAGCCGTGTGGTGGCCAGGAATCGACAGAGATGTTGAGCAGAAGGTGAGAGACTGTGCACGTTGTCAGGAATCCAGGTCTGCGCCAGCAGCTGCAAAGATTCACCCTTGGGAATTCACCAAGCGTCCTTGGACAAGACTACACATCGATTTTGCTGGGCCCTTCCAAGGCAAAGTTTTCCTCATTGTGGTGGACTCTCACTCAAAGTGGTTGGAAGTGTGCCGGATGAATTCCATGTCGACAGCTACAGTTTGTGCGAAGCTTCGTTTCCTTTTTGCTACCCATGGCATTCCAGAAACTGTTGTTTCTGATAATGGCACTGCCTTTTGTTCGGAGGAGTTCAGAGACTTCATGTGCCGGAATCAAATCCGACATGTGACCGTTGCCCCATATCACCCTTCTTCGAATGGTCAAGCAGAACGCATGGTGCGCGAAACCAAGGGAGTACTCAAGCGAATGGTTGGAGGCGATATCGACACACGTCTGGCTAGGTTTTTAATGACCCAGCATATCCTGCCTCATGCTACAACAGGCAAGAGCCCGGCCGAATTGCTAATGGGCAGGAAACTTTCAACTGTGTTAGAGCGTCTGCATCCTGACCTGCAGTCCAGTGTGCAACAGAAACAAGAGCAGGTGATGCAGCGCCGTAGCCAGGCAGTGCGACTGTTTGATGTGGGGGATCGAGTGTTTGTGCGCAACTATCTCTATGGGCCCAAGTGGTTGCCGGGCATTGTGGATGCTGTCACAGGACCAGTGTCGTACTTGGTCGTCACCAAGGACGGTCGTCGATGGAGACGTCATGTTGACCAACTCAGAAGTCGTTCTGCCAGCTACGCATTGGACAGTTTCGCTTCTGGGATGTGTGAAGAGGAGGAACCGCTGGTTGCTTCCCCGGCAGGGTGTTCCGGGCTTGGCATTCCTTCAAGCCTAGAGGACCCTGGAAGACGGGACCAAGGAGAAAGACTGGAGGAGGCTGCAGCGCCCAGTACCGAATCTGCTTCCTGTGGTGAGGACCGTGAAGCGAGTGCTTCCCTTCAAGTCCAGCGACCACAGCGCCAACGCAGCCGCCCTGCGTATCTGAAGGACTTCGTGACGTAGGGGGGAGGAGTGTTATAGCGGGACAATCTTTAGGGCCAAGCAACCCTGAGCTACCATGTGTCACGTGTTGGCGGCTTTCCCGCCAGTCTGTACCCTGCCACCAGCAATAAAGGACGTAACATTACCTTTGGTAGTAAAGGGCTTTTTTCGCAGCCCCAGGTGGCGTGGTACGTTGTGGCGTAGCCCCCACACCACACGCACTCTTTCGCGTATCTGTTCGGCCACATTTTGTGATACATGGCTCTGCTTGGGTAGGTGTCTGTTTGTAGTCGTCTGAGCGTGGTGGCCTGCTCTCTGTCGAGGATATCCGCCGGAGCCGAGTACTTCTTGCGCGCTCCCAACAACGCCTTCATTGCCTCCCCGTAAGATTCTGGCGTGCTGAAGGGTTCGACCGGCAAACCCGCCCTCCGGTTCGTGAACCCTCGGACAACGGTGTCTGCCATGAGATTTCCCTCAACCCCAGTGTCAGGGACCCAAATGATGGTGTGTTGAATGCTTGTGTTGTTTGATCCATGTTTGTGTTGTTTTTGTTCGAAGAGGATACTCGCGGCTTTTCGGCCGATCCTTCCATCCCTGTATGCCCTTGCTGCAGCCTGAGAATCCGTCGCTATCCAGTAACTCAGTCCCTGCCGATTGGCTTCAGTCAGGGCTAGAGCTATGGCGATAGCATGCTCGTCTCGCACGCCGAAGACCGGGGTTCGATTCCCGAGCTCGACCAATTTCCTACTCGTTTTTATTTGTTCATCTGGTCTGACTAGAAAGGTTAATTAGGCTAATTGGTTAAGTAAGCAATTAACTAAGCTCAGTCCCACTTACTTGGAGCATCACTATACGATCCCTTCAATTGGTTGCATGGTTACTAGGCAAAGTACAATTGGCCCCGTTTGAAATTCGCGCACTGTGACGTCACGGCCGTTTCGACCAATTGAAAAGCGTGACATTTTCTGTCGACAACTGCTGCTTACAACGATGAGGCATTAAAGGTGTTGAGGTTAGCGGGGGTCGCAGCGGAGCACCAGACAGACGACCAGCGTGGCAGGCTTCTAGTTCCGGACTGCGCGTGCCGGGCGTGCGCTCCGAGCACGCGCTGTCGTTCTTTATTTTCTTCTGTCGCGGGAACGCCGATCGCAGCGCCTGCGCTTTATAGCGTCGCCGGGCGCTACAGGGCCCCCCGCCTAGACGGAACGTCGAAATATACGCGCCGATGGGGCAGAGATGGAGTAGCCACGGCAGGCAAGCAGGTAGCTGGAGTAACAGTGTCCCCACGGGGTCGCTACAAGGTCCGGTAAGTTCATGTCGGGGGCCGGGAAGAGCTGTCGGGTGGAGTGCACGGGCTCAGGTGGACGAGCCTGGCTGCTGCGCAACGGGAGAGGGATGCAGAAAGGGGATGGTGATGACAGCGGCAGCCGACATGAAAAGTCACCCAGGAAACGTCGACGGGATGGCCGGAAACAAGTATTGACGGCAACTGGTAGGGCTGACAGTGCGCTCGAGGATAGCCTGAAGATACACCGGTACTGGTAGCACTCGATACTGGTAGCACTAGTTGGAGAAGTAGGGCAGAAGTCCGGCACATGAGCATCGAAAGGAACGGGATGCGCTGGTGGTCCGACCACAGGCAGTGCGGGATGGGGCCCGCCCAAACGCGTCCATGCCGCAAGCAGGCCACCACCGTCGGTGGCTGTGTCGTCTGTCGCGGAGGCAGAGTCACTTGCGAAGCTGGCAGATGCCCAGAGAGCCATGGTAAGCGGTGCGGGTTGCGCAGTGTGAGCGACAGGGCTCTGATGGGGCTTGCAGGCGCGTCTCGCGATAGGAAGGACAGATGGGCTCACCGGGAATGGGCATGAGGTGGCGGCCCAGCTAGCGGTGTCAAGCTGCTTTGAAGATGCAAACACCGGCGGGGAGCAAGAAGGGCCCACATCAGTGGACTGGTCGGGCTTGAGAGAAAGCGCTGACACCGGGTCAGGAACCTTTTCAGGCAAAGTGGGGCTGGTGGCAACCGACATGCCTGTTACTGCTGTCATCGGGTTGGCTTTCTCATCCGGCTCCTGATGACGAGTAGTGCTCTGCGGACCTTCTGAGGGGCTGGGAGTGTGACAAGCAGGCTTGGTCGTTGTCGAGGGCTCTTTAGCATCAGCGGGCGGCGGCTTCAACCTCACAGAAGAGGCCTGCAGAGCTGTTGGCGGTAGTGACGAGGTAGATGGAGATGCCGGAAGCCTCGGCACGGCTGCTGCCGCAGAGTCGTCCTTGGCTGCAGGAGGCTCGGGCGACAACGCCACTGAAGCGCCAGGAGGCAGAGCCAGAGGCGCGGGTCGGATAGTAGTGGGAGCAGGACGCGAGGCGGAGCTCGTGCGGATCCCACCTGGTGTGGCGTCGAGAGAGACAGCCGGGCTGGAGACGCTGGACGGGAGTGGCGGCGAGGCGGCGAGGGGCTGCTGAGGCGGGCCGGGTTCTGATGAAGGCTGCGTGGGCGCGAGCGAGGCCGGTGCAGGGCCAGAGGCTGGCGGCGGCGAAAACGGGTCCGCTGCGTCGTAGAGCGGCGGCGGAACGTAGTAGGCGCCGAAGTACGCCAAGACGGCCGCACGCAGCTCATCGTATGGCCGGCCGCCGAAAGCAGAGTAGGTGAGCCGACGCAGGAGGTCGGCCGGGAGGATGTCACAAAGGACTTCGTGTTTGAACGGCTGGATGGTGATGCCGTTCAGGTACATCGCAGCCTCCAGTTGGGCGAACCACCCGCCGACACCTGCAGGCCGGAACGCCGGGAGCGGCGGGTCGAAACTTGGGTGCTGCCAGTACGCCATGCTGGAACGCCGCTGCGATAGAAGGCACGGTTCGCCAGGTCACCACTGTTGAGGTTTGCGGGGGTCGCAGCGGAGCACCAGACAGAGACGACCAGCGTGGCAGGCTTCTAGTTCCGGACTGCGCGTGCCGGGCGTGCGCTCCGAGCACGCGCTGTCGTTCTTTATTTTCTTCTGTCGCGGGAACGCCGATCGCAGCGCCTGCGCTTTATAGCGTCGCCGGGCGCTACAAAGGCTTTCGCCTTAATAAAGGAAACATGACAAACAAAACACAAAGGCCAAACATATCGGGACATATCGGGGAAAGTGCGCACTCTCAGTGGTGTCCTTGGAAAACAGCTAGCGTTCTTGCTAACGACATCAGTGATTCTATGCCGGTCTTTTGTTCTGAAAACATCACCGTCGAAAAGAGAGTTATCTGTCGAAAACCACGGTTTTGTCGTAAGATAAATGATTATACTCCTAGCATACTTAATTCTGGTGCCTAGTTGCAACTTTGGCAACGGCGCTAGACGCAGACGAAGGATATCGCGTGTTGCGTAAATCAGAGAAAATCGAAAAAAAAATTCTCTCGCCTTAACCGCGCGTTTGTTCGGGCTCAAATTTCGCACAGAGGTTGCATTTGGTGGTCAGTTTTGTTTTATACTACATTTAGGTGGAGTACTTGTCTGATTCAGTCAGAATTATTTGGAAATCTCCTTTGTATGTGGCGACGACGATCCAAAACTGAAAGACATCGCAGCAGTGGTACCCGTGGCGCCATCTCACGCCCACCGGAGAAACCCAGCTGTGCTAAGTTGGTGAGCAAATAGACGATATGCGTTGGCATCGAGGCACCCTACGATATGCGAAATGCGCAGCGCCATCTCTCGGCGCTCCGAGAACTAAGTCCTCCATGTTGGTAGGGTACAGAAAACGAAACCGCTGCCCAGCTTTGGGTTAAAACGGCTGCGCTTCGTTTGAAAAGTAAAATGCCGGTGGAGTGTTGCGCTACCCTCTCCACTGTGCGTGCCAAAACTAGGTGCGTTCCAGCTTTTCGCTTTTATATTTTTTTACTCCGTCCCAACGTTTTAGTAACACAAAACGCCATGCGAGGTATCATGTGTCAGCACGCGGATCAGTGCGCAGCTTTCGCTTTCTGCGCTGATTTTTGACAAATCTCTCGAGGTGATTTGCGTTTAAATTAAGATAGGGACCACAGCCTTTATTGTCTGTGATCAAAATTAGAAGCCGATTTCGTGCATTTATCAACTCTCCGGTCGGGCGTGAATATATACAGACGCATACTTGAACAACGTAATAGAGAAGGTAATTTTTTTGAGCGGGCCAATCGCTCGTGCCGTGGCGAAATAAGTTCACTCGAAGAACCATATGCCGATTGCTGCTTAGTTTGCTACGTGTTCAGTTAAGTTTTTCCCGTGCTCAATTAGTTTTAGAAGGGCGAGCAAACTCTCTGGACCATACGCATATGTTATGCGCGTTAAGGAGTCTTTATGAAGCAATACACACTACGCATAAAAACTGAGGTGCGAATGCTTTATTTCATGAGGATTCCTATACCTTCGATATCTGTGGCGACGAAAATCTAAAAAAAAAAGAAGCGAATAATATAGCTACTTTATTATGAAGGAGGGACGCATTTCTAAGCTAGAAAGTACGTGCAACAGTGTTCTGAAAACGCTTCAGGCCATCAGATTTTATTATCGTTGTGGCAAGCTCCAACAGCTTGCTTCGCAACAAAGCCATTTGTCCAAGTTTGGGAGTAAGCTAATTAAGTTTCGGAAGCAACCGAACATGCTAATTTCGCCCCTGCACACACAGCTTGACCAGCGTATCGAGTCCGTGCATGCACCTACAGCTGTAGCATCTTTCTCTAATCAAGCTAAGCCGCCGCGGTGGCTCAGTGCTTAGCTGAAAAAAAAGCTGCGTCTTTGCTTACAATATTTTGAATTATATGTGCATGCCTACTTTCCTCTTGTTGATGTCGACTGACTGACTGCGTCTTAACGCGGTTTCAACGATTGTGCCTAAAGTCAACCGGCGCCGGGCTCTGAAACGGTAGCGTTGAAAACCGCGGATGCGCATTGCACATTACAGTAAAGGAATCGAATTACGTAGCTGGTCGAGGGTCTTGTGTGATTATAATGCAATGCACGAAGCTCCTGGCGTCGGCGCGAACGAAAGTTCGCACTGTCACAGAAGTTTGTCAACACACGTGCGCACTCACCGCAAAATAACCGCTCGCTACCCTACCAGATGAATTCGCGTCCACCTGGGAATAAAATAGCCATGTTAATGCGTGATGTTTGAACTGGTGCTTTAATGCGAGCATTAAAACGACAACAGCACACGGTCACGGTTCGACTTTCCAACCCACTTTCGAGTGTCGGTTATTGCGATCATCAGCGCCAGACTTCAAGCGAAGCTGCAGGAGTAAGCTGGCGCTTATTGAAAGCACCTACATCTGGTCAAAGATCAGCTGTGAAAGCAACGCAGCAGCTGAAGCTTGCCTGTTGAAATTCCACTCGCAAGAAGAAAGTACGCACAGCAAACGACGAGCTTGACCGAGCCAAGATGGAAACCGGAAGTTGTGGGTGCGGTGTTGCCAGACCGCCAAGCAATTTCGCATATCGTCTATTTTGGTGCTCTCTGCTGCGAAACAGCGCGAGACATCACCGAAAATGCGAGCGTACAGCGATCAAGAGAAGGCCATGGCCGTGACTTGGCTACGGGCATGGCTATGCGAGTCTAACCGCCCTCCCCGGTGGAGAGCTCGTTTCTCCGATGGTTGCGAGATGACGCCACGGGTACCACTGCTGCGAAGTCTTTCGGTTTTGGTTCGCCGTCACCGCATACGATGGGGATTTCCTGATAATTGTGACTGAATCAGGCAAGTACCCCACCTAAATATAGCATAAAACAAAACTGACCACCAAATGCAACCTCTGTGCGAAATTTAAGCCCGAACAAAAGCGCGGTTAAGCCGAGAGAATTTTTTTCCGATTTTCTCTGATTTGCGCAACAGTCGGTACAACTTTTCTTTTTTACAGTATGTACTTAGAGTTGTAGCATTTCTGCAAGATGTTTTTCACAGGAACAAGAAGGTCCGAAAACTTTGGATAGACCCCTCTTTGTACGAGCGCACAAAAGTGAAGATTGGTATGCACCACAATTTTGTACGCATCTGGAACCACAGACTGCTCGGTGCATTCAATAAGTACAGAAATAAGCTCCTAAGCTACCTTAGGAAGGCCAAAAACTTAGCGCCTTTTCTACCATACCCGCAATGAGCTCAAAAAGATATGGGAAACTGTGCAACCGGTAACTAACAGAAAGAAGACATCACTTGCCGGGCACCCAAGTTAAATGACAACAAAATTAAAAGAAAGGAACTAGCTAATGCATTGAACAATGCCTCATGCAAGCTCCAGCGCCGATAAGAACAAAACGATAGTAGCATCTGTGATGCAACAGTTATCTCACCAATTTCAAACTATATTTTTCCAACCAACAGATGCTAAGGTCGCTTAGATTGTCTTTGATATTAAGAACCATGCAGCAGCAGGTGTGAATGGCACTGCTTCGGGACCAGTAGTGTGCTACCATATATTATCAATTTAACACTTTCCTCCGGCGTTTTTTCCCTACGAACTGAAGACTGCACTCGTGACGCCCGTATATAAAGGTGGTGGCGAGGATCGAATTAAAAAAAACAGGCCGATATCCATTTTGAGCGTTTTCTCGAAAATCTTTGACGAAGTGGTTTATTAAAGGCTAACAGCGTTTTTTGTTAAGCAAGATTCATAGCTCTCTTCTTGTCAGTACGCTTTTCAGGAAAATAAATCAACCGAGCAAGCACTTTTATGCATGAATAATTGAAAATATTGAGAAACGAATGCCCACAATCGAGTAACTTTTAGATTTAAAAAGGCTTTTTATTAAACAGACCGCAAAATTTTGCTCATAAAATCAGAAAGATCGGGTATACGGGGTTTGGCTTTGAGCTAATAGGTAGTTCATTGCAGTTGCAGAAAGGTATCCCAAGGGGTTCGAAGCTAGGTCCTTTGCTTTTCTTGTTATACATCAATGATATTGTCACGTTGTAGTGACGGCAATCCAGCAGTCAGGAAGACAGCAACAGAACTTGCGAACGAAGCTCTTTATTTGGGCTGACTTGCGCCCGCAAAAGAACTGAATAACTCGGCGGCGGCGTAAGCAACAAACGTGCTCGTCAGTCGTCGAACTACGAATGCCCACTGCTCGCGGCATCGTTCAATTTAAAGCCGGCAAGGAAACTTCGAGATAACAGGTCGAGATCATCTAGAGTAATCTGGAAACACGTAGATGCAGCTCGGCATGGCTGGGATCAATCGAGATTAGTCCGATCGCTTCTCGCGTCACGAACAAAAATGATAACACCCTTTTCCTGCCGCCTTGCGCGAACAAACGGACACTACAATGATACGTGGCAATATTGTAAACATACAGGCGCTCAAGAACTAATAATATATGCAGACGACAGCAACGTATTTTTTGCTTCTCATGACAACAATTCCCTAGTGTATAGCGTAAATATCTATTTAAATTTTTATCAGAGTGGTTAGAACAAAGCCTGTTGCAGCTAAATACAGATAATACTATAAGCACCTTATTTAATCAAATTAATAAAACAGTCGAAAAAGAAATTCATATCTACAATGGCTCTGTGATTAAACGAGTAAGGCCACAGAAGTTTCTGGGCGTCTGGTTTGAGGAAGAATTATTTTTGAACCAGCACATTTCTTATCTATGAAGGGAACTCTCTAGGAATATAGGTATCTTATACAGAATAGCCCCTATGATTCCACTGTGGATAAAAGAAAATAGCTGTACAACAGCTTTGCTTTCTCGAAACCTTGTTACGGGACATTGGTATGGTGCAGAACAAGCAAATCCATTTACGACAAGTTATTAATCTTGCAAAAGCGGATTCTGCGTGTGTTCCCAAATTATCAAGGCCCGTATATGAAAATTTGAGAACAGGTCTGCTTTTTCAACAATATTCCATGTTGCGCGCCGGCCAGATTTACATGAAATTTCTCCAGGTCATAAAGAAAGAAAAAAAAATACACGTACAACAGGATTATAGAAATGATGGTGGGTATAACTTCAGACACTCTAAACGACTCGCAGCTAAAATATGAACGAATTATGGAAAGCAACTGCCTGCATTCAAGTCGGTAGATGTATTTCATCAATTCGCAGAAATTGTTAACTGTGTCTGTTCTAGGCAGGCGTCCTAAAAACAGGTTAAGGAAGTATTGCTGAGTGGAAATATTTGCTTCCATGATTAGAGTCATGTTTTTATTCGTCTCGGTGTAATTTATTTGATGCCATCGCTCTCATTGGATGAGACCTTCTACCTTCCTTTGAAGTTTATTTGCTTTGTGCTTGATCTCCTTTATTTCATTCTGCTTTGCAGACTGACAATTATTATTTTTTGTTCTATTTTAGAACAGGTATGCTAACTGCTTTGCATATACTAAGTATATATATTTCCAATTCCAGTATTATCCACTTACTCTGTATAAGATTTCTGCATTGTATAGATGATTATTGACTATGTGAGAGTGCTACCTGAGTGCATTTTTTGTACATTGGGTTGTTTAAAGTACACTACAGAGGAATCTGCATTCGTCTTTTTTCGCGGGAACTCGATATACACGTTCCGAGCATTCTTCGAAACTTCCAATTATTGTCCTGTGAGGCCGATTGCCCTAATTTAAATCGAATTAAAAGTCCCGGCTCACGCCTTTTTGTTGGACTCACTGCTAAATGTAGGAGTAAACTAACGCGCGGTGTGCCTTTCGGGCAGTCACGTGGCGGCTTCGCTTCCGCTTTTATGTTGTTTTTTGTTTTTGGTTTCCGTGAATAAATAGATCCAGTCAGAGACAACATAGCTGCAAATTAGGCACGCAGAAATAAAAATACGCATGGACGCTTTAATTTCGCCGAACGCTACGTATCACTTCGCCGATGGCAGAGCGGTAAGCAGACACGGCACTGGCTGAAAGGCACTCCACGCATTGGTTTGTCCTCCTACCGTTAGCGGTGGGTTGAAAAAATGGCGGGAGCCGGGACGTTTACTTCGATTTAAACTGGGGAAATCGGCCGCACGGGACGATTATTCGAGGTTTCTAAGAATACTCGGAACGTGTAGATCGAGTTTCCGCGGTAAAAAGACGAATTTAGATTCCTCTTTAGTGCACCTTTAACTATGAATGAGATCATTCTGTAGTTTTATGTGTTTGCTGTCGATTCTGTACACGAGGGGGTTGGGTCCTTCGTCAGGCACTTAAATGCGTTAAGTCCCGGCCTCGCCTCGTGCTTCAATGCTAAATAAAAGTAAAATCCTGAATCCTGAAAACATGCAAGCTCCTGTGGGATCAGAGTCACCGACGGCTGGCTGACACGCGTGTCCCCTTAATTGTATATGTTTAATGATTCGCAGATGAGCCGTGAGGTCTGATATTTTTATTTGCTGAGGATAGTGGTCCTATTAGGGAATGCTTCACAATCTCCGGAGTCCGTACAATGTATGGCCCTCTTATTTTTGCGTGATTGGTTTCCTATAACCTTGAACTAATGAAGTTGTTTAGTTTAAAATGGCAAATAATGCGTTGTCAAAACTACTGTAATGATCCGAAACAAACAGCTTAAAAACAAATGCGAAAAAAAAACAAAAGCAATTTTATTTCCGCCTAAAAATAAACGGTTGGCCTCTAGTTGTGAGCTAAAATTAGGACTTAAAGAAATAGATATCGTGAAAGAACACAAAATACTTGGTGTCGTATTCTCTAGTCAGATGACATGGGACAGTCATGTTGAGCAAATGGCTAAAAAACGCTCATCTGCCGTGGGTGCCTTATTTCGAACGCGTGATCTCTTTCTGATATGCCCCGCCGCGGTGGCAAAGTGGTTACGGCGCTCGGCTGCTAGCCCGAAAGACGTGGGCTCGAACCCGGCCGCGGCGGCTGAATTTCGATGAAGGCGAAATTCTAGAGGCCCGTGTACTGTGCGATGTCAGTGCACGTTAAAGAACCCCAGGTGGTCGAAATTTCCGGAGCCCTTCACTACGGCGTCCCTCATAGCCTGATGCTTTGGGACGTTAAACCCCAATAAACCAAACCAATCTTTCTGATATCCAATAGACTACAAGTTTACCACGCACTCTTCCGTTCACACCTTAACTATTGCACACTTGTATGGGGAACGACTACAAAAAAAAACGTCGGTACACTTCTGCGTCTAGAAAAATATGCCATGCGTTGCATAAACAATGTGCCATATTTACATCCTTCAGCCCCGCTATTTCGTCACCATCATGTCATCAATATCGAGTCTCTTTATAGTTACCGCCTCCTCTGCCAACTTTATTTTGCTAATGAAATGTATAAAGAATTCCTTCTCTCACTCTCAGGTGCAACGTTACGCGGCAATATTTCGAAAACACGTGCCCCTGAAAATGGTTGATTCCATACCACCGAACTCCAGTCATTAAGCTATACAGTGGCAGTGTTACTAAAAAAAGATCTATCTAGTTTTAATAACGCTCGAATAACACGTAAAACTTCGCGTTCAATGTTTCTGGAGTGATCCGTGTTTGCTGTTTCTGGCTTAAAATGGTAACGTGTACAATAAAAACATGCACATGGTAGTTTAACCTCCCATATGTGCAATTATCGCTTTTTTTGCAGTATCATGTGCTTGTTAACCCTATCCTTTGTATAACATCTCGACATCTTTTTTGATTCAATTACTTCACCTCTTATTTATGTAAATTTGCGATAAAATGTGATAAAATGTGATAGCAATTGATATCTTGTATAGAATTTTTTTTGTACTGCTGTCACTGTTGCCTGCCGCCGGCTTCCAGGCCTAGTCAATCTATTGCTACACCTTTTTGCCTGGGAGACCGTCAACATTTTGAAATGTTGAAAATAAAGGTGAATTGAATTGAATTTCGCATGCTTGCGTGGACGGTCACTGATACAGGGGCATGTCTCACTGATATAGACTGTAGCACAAATTCCACTTCTATCCGATGAACACGTGTGCCGGGTTTATTCAGCGCGCTCTCGGAAGAGCCTTCTGCCATTTCAGTCGGCTCACTCAAAGATAGTGAAGCGCGGAATTGCCAAGACGTGCATGGAAGCCGAATTGGACAGATCTTGGGTGCATCAATCCCAGGCAAGCTTCGACGCACAAGTACAAAAAGGCTAACCACTGAAGGATATACCCCTTGAGGCTGCTGTTAAACGTAGTGGAGTCATTGATCGCGGAACCGAAAATTCAGAAGAATGTGTGCGTCAACGCTGATGTTCAGTCAGCAAGGAAAAACACCACACGCAATGCATATTGCCACCTAGCATTGCCAGGTGGCGCATAGCTGCTGACGACGACAGAGTAGGGCTCGCGCCGTGTGGAATATGTCGCTTTTGCTGCCCCAGTTCGCGTGGCCTTGTCTGTCTTCGCACTTGGTATTAAAGCCCCCTTCGTCAACAAGTACTTTACAATATGTACACAAGGTGTCGCACAGTCTGAAGGGGATTGTGCGCGAAGCTGGTGTACAACTGCTTTGCTCCGCCAGGAACAAACTGAGGGAGGGGGGAGGGTGATGTGCAAGCAAGTCAACCTAGAAAAAAGCAAGAAAGCCTGCAAAAAAAAAAGCCGAAAAAGTTTATCAGCTGTCGTTGTGATGTTGTATATAAGATGCCTTGTCATGTGGCCGATTCGATATCGGTGGGACCGTAGCTACGCAAGCAGGCGAAAGACATCGAAAACCAGTCATGGAAAAATAACACGGTCATACATTGTACGGACTCCGAAGACTGTGTAGTATTCCTTAAAAACACCATTATCCTCACTAGATATAAAGACCAGACCTCACGGCTCACCTGCAAAGCATTCAACACATACAACTACGGCGACACGTTTGTCATCAAGCCGTCTTTGGCTCTGATCCCGCAGGAGCTTGCCTATCTTAGCCAATGACATCACTGATAGTAACTGATTGTGAACTTCCCCCGATATGTTTGGTCTGTGTTTTGCTTGCCCCTTTTCCTTGATATTGCTGCCTTCCCTGTTGCAATTCGGTTGCTAGTCAGCGCTTGAGTCTGTGTTCTCTTCCGTCCTGTCTGTTAGTGCTGTTCAGTGATGTTAATCCAATGAAAGGTAATCGAACATTTTAGTCCGCAGGTTTCCAAATTTGGCCGCGATAATGATGCCATGGCCTTAATCAATCGGGGAATTTCGGTACGAAGAAACCGGACTTTTTTTTTTGTCAGACGACAACCGTAAGATATCGCATAACAGTAGGGTCGTATATTTCAAATAATATTTTCGCTAGACACTGAAGCAAGATGGAGTGGTCGCCAACCAGTACTGAAAAATGGAAAGAAAGAAGGAAAGAAAGAAAATAAAGAGAGAAAGGAAGGTAGAAAAAGTTCAGGCACAAGTCAGAATCAACTGATCGATTCTTGTATTTTTATCAATACATTACCCGCGATGCATGAATGGCACAGGGAGACGAAGGGGGGGGGGGGGGGGGGGGGGCTCATCTCATTTAGCCCCGTCCTACTACTTGTTATCGATGCGCGCCGGCAGGGGCCCGTACGCATATCTGCGTCAGCACCCATGCCAACTTGAAACGAAGACCCACTTTTCCACTCTAATTTTAACAGCTATAACAGTGGTCGCCAACAAAACTGCTCCGATGGCTTTGTAAAGTGCGTACGGTCGAGTGACTGAATTGAAAAATGTTCTTCGGGCGTGTGGCCCATCGTTGTCATGACGGCGAAACAGATGCTGATTGTGTCGCCGCTGACGCGGCCTTAAGAAAGGAATTCCGCAAATTCTTTCTAAAAGTGAGCCTGATCCTTTGGTTCACTGTCGTTTAATATTACTGTAATCCAATTAGCGATTATCTCGGTAAATACCTGCAAAATACGAACAGCAAGCTGATCGTTGTGTAGTTTTTCACTCCCTTGCCATTTCCTTTTTTTATTATTATTTATGACAATGTTAGCGTTATTTCAGGTTTCCGGCGCTCTCGAGCTCGTCGGGCATTTCGTACACGAGGTGGTAAAATTTTCTACAACAATGTCCCCACCACACGTCAGCACATTTGCAGCTACCTGATACTCACCTGCGGCTTTCCCCCTTTTCATTGATGGTGATGATGATGTCTTCAGGCTTAATGGCACATTGCTTGTAGGTTTTCTTTATTTCCACTTCCGTTAGCGGCGGGATATCAAATTTCCCTGCACCGCAGTCACTATTATTAGTGTCGTGATTATTTGGGCTATACTGTAAAAATCTGTGTGAAATTCATCGGCTACTTTATTTATTTTATACATATTGCTATGACATCGTTATCTTTGTCTCTTAGTGCGCAGGTGTGAATTTTGACCACATCTAATTCCTCTTTATCGCCTATTTAGTTTATCTCCGCTTTTGTGAGAATACTCGGTGGTCTCCATATTATACTTCTTTGCGTGGTTCACCTTATGCTTATTGATTCGCTTTTACAATTCTGTCAGTTTTCTGTGCCTATACGAATCGAAGCTTTCATGCTTTCGTATTTTTTAACAGGTGTTTCGTTTACTGGTGAGCTTGCCAGTATCCTGCCTAGCTACCTTTTCGCTGTGACTATTTTGCCAAAGTTTAGCTTGTATACTAACGTCTTCCTTGCTTAAAGTTCAACATCTGTTCTCTAGCGGGATCCTGAGCTCCTCTTCTTTCCCTCGTATCCCTTACCGGACAATGTTAAAACGATCTCCGCGCACTTTCGCGTACGGACAGATTGTAATAAGCATAAAGAGGGAGAAGCGAAGACCGGGCGCCGGGACATGGCAGAGTCGAATTGTAACTCCGTAATCCCTATAATGCATTAACTAGAACCATTTTTCTTAGCCTAAGAGGAGGAACGAGAGCAGTAGTCAGCCCACATGGGACAGCAACTGCCGCGCACATGCGCTGTCGGAGACAGCTCCGCGCATGCGCGCAGTGTTTATTACGACGCCGTGACCGGTCGCGTTCAATTCTTGTAGCAGAGGCAGGTGAGCCGCCACTGTCCCCCGCAGTAGCCTCCACGGCGGCCGATGCTAAGGCAGTACTTGTGGCAGGATTCGTTGATTGGGCAGCCGTAACCGCGGCCTGCAAGTGCGGTGAATTAATCGGCAGGCTCACTCGATGTAGCCTTTGGTGAAGAGCTTGATGATCTAACGAGTGATTCGTCACACACGCGATGAGGCGAAATAAGCAGTGGGAGTTTGCGACAAAAATATAAAAAAATGTTCCTCGGGGGGAAAACTGAATTCTACGAGCCATGCGCTAGCTCGTCATGAATGGAGAGAGCCTGCGAAGAAGACATCCGAGAGCATCATTTATGACGTAACCGTTAGGCGCTCAGTTATGAGCTGATTGCTTGCGTTCTGTGCGAGCTGGAAGGAGGCGGCTGCTGCTGACGAAGAATGAAGTCCGTGGTAGCAGCGGGTGAGAGTGAGAGAGTATTGGGAGGACGCTTAAGCTTCGCCTTTAGGAGTAGAACTCGACAGCGTGTTGCAGCTCTGCCAGGCAGTCCATGGAGCGCCATCGCCCATTCGGTGCGGCGCCTTGCCCGTTGGACAAATTGAAAATTGATTTTTTTCGAAGAAAGGAAATGACGCAGTAACAGTCTCACTTATCTTGGTGGACACCCGAACTTACGCAGCCCCCGATTATAGGTCGCTATAGTTCTTCTTGTTTTAAGCAGCCGGTTCGATTCTCTGCCGCGAGAAAGGCTTTAGCTTAAATGTAAGTTTATGCTGCACGAAACACTGAATCATATGACACTATCTGGAACATTCTGCGGCAAGCGGTTGGAGTGATACGATGTTTTTACGCAGCCCCCGATTATTTGAGACACGCGGCGCCGACTACTACTACTACGGCTTTTCGATCCGAACTAGCTGTATACGCTATACCAAAATGACATTGAAATAGTAGATGCTAACGTCTGTAATGTTCTTGCGCCGCGTATATACTCCTCTGCCGCATCTATCACGCGTCGTGCCAAACAAGGTTGCATTCAGACTAGGAACAGGGAAGCGTACCCCTCAAGATAGAGTACCAATGTTACGGGACTGATTGGCTCTGTCTTTCAGGGGGCACTGAAATATGGTTGGAGCAGCAGGTTTTGTGCTCGGCGGTCCATCTTAGCGGCTATAGCCACGAGACGTAAATCGTGGGAGTAGACAGTTAGCATGGCTTCTAGCAATCTGTTTATTTATTTGTTTTATTTATTTACAAATACTGCTAATCCCAAGTGGGATTGTGGCAGGAGGGCTTAGTAAGGTTAACAGAACGCGGTCAAGCATAATCGGAACATTCAACTGATCAGCATGTTAAGAAAAACAACAAACGGTAAAACGAAAATACAACCGAGCTGTGACGGAAACAATCAAATAACACATAAAATAAGGCTAATGTCGGTAGTATTATACAAAGAATAACAAAATGTTGAAACAATGCTAGTTGTTATAATACGCAGACAATATGTAAACAGTAAATATTATAAGCGTACACTGCAAAGGCATTAACATAGTATAGGTATATGAATTCAGGAGTAATTTGGTTGCGCCACAGTTTTACTAAGATGTTTTTTTAGTGGGCTAACTTTAACGCCAGTTACCCCAGCATTGTTTCAGTTGACCTGGCAGTAGTGCTTCTACGTACCCGGAAATCCCGGGGAAGCTCATTTTTCAACGGGAAGTTATTTATTAACGCAGTTTTTTGCATGTTGCAAAATTGCACAATAATAATCAATATATCCGCAGATACCTCCAAGGGACGCTTGCAGTTTTCCGCTATCTATTGCAAAAAATGCATCTCTTTGGTTTTCTGCGACAGTCTGAACTAATGGGTGCTTGTGCAAGACAAACTTTAAGAGTTTGTCATGCTAAGCATTGTACGATTAGACTGTTCCCATCAGTAAGTTCGTAGCAGCATCTTACAACATTCCATAGTTGCCTCTCGATTAAAAATGATGTCCAAGGAAGCTCTATTTGAGCAGGGTTCTGCCGGAACGATTCGGCATTTGCAGACATCATCTCACAGTTGGCAAACTTTATCCGGGGAATTCTCGCTTATGTGCACGACCGGACCTTCAAGTGATGATAACGAAATTTTTGAGTTCAGATGAAAAAATAATTCGTTCTCGAAACGCAGTGAGTCTCCTTGAGGCGTTAGCTAGTGTTGCTTTCGACCCTGCTGAGTTGAAGTTAGCCTAGGCAGGCGAGATTTGTACCGAGAATGTTTACCTTTAAGGTAGAATAACAACGGACGTGCTTAGGAACTAGCCAGGAAGGTGCGAAATGCAGAATCACTTGTTTAGAAATGCTGCTTTACGAATTCTTGTATAGAGGCTGGACATGCGTTGCCTGCTGGTTCTAAGCGCAATGCTGATCATCACGCTGGTATCACTTCCGCGCCTCAACTTCTGTCAACGTTCTTATAACGGCAACCGACACAACATGGATTTGAGAACTGCCAGCGAGCCCCTTCTGCGTGATTCCTGTGCTGCATAAGTTGGTATACTGTGCTCTACTGCACTTACGGACTCGCAGGTGAGGCTCTTGGCTCCCCTCCTTCTCGGCTCCAGAGGCTAGGGCCAGGAGAACTGCGCGAAGGACATGCGCAGTTAGCACAGTGCGGCAGGAATCGTTCTAAAAGCAATAAACATGTATTTTTAAAGAACAGGCGACAATTTCGGGCCCACCTAAGCCACAGGAAGGCTTGTAAGGCAATTCTTAGCAGATGACAACAATACTTGAAAAAAAAAGAAGCGAAGCTTCTAAAAGTACAAAAGAGATGAGCGTGGTATACTTTGCACTCAGGAGTATTAGGACTGGAACAGTTTTGAAACGGACAGTTTTACTTTTTTGAGGCTGCTATGCAAATACATGTCATCAGGAACTTTGTTAGGAATTAGTGGAACATAGGAGGGGTGGAGTTAGGGGCATATTTAACATATCTAGTCCGGACATGTGGCGATAGAAAACATTCGCATGGTCGGAGGTGACAGGCAGATGAATAAGGGCTATTCTTTACGCCAGATCTATACCGTTACAACATTTTCAGCAAATATTATTCTGAAGGTAGGCAAATTTAGTTGCGAGGAGATTCAAGTCCTTACACATCCCAGCCACATCCTGAAATTCCTTACACAGACCTTAAGGTCCAAAAATTTGCAACTTGAAGCATTGTAGAACTGAGCAGTTTGCAAGCATGGTTCACTGGACAGAGAAGCTTGAGTCCACAAATTATGCCCCTCACTCCGTTTTCCCCGGCAGGCTTGTTAGTTACGATCGCGCGCAACTTCGTCCGAAAAACAGGTAGAAAGCCTGTCTGTAGGCCTACAGATAGAGAACTTCAAAAAATACCAGCTGCAACCGCATAAGGGCGCAATGCGCGTAACGTCAAGAATGCAAAAACCGTCTCAGAAATCAGAATAACACAGCTTAGAACATTGGACGCATATGCAGTTCAGAGAGAAAGAGAGAGAAAGAAACTCTTTAATGAAATACAGAGAATTTAGCCGGCGTTTAAAAACCGCTGGCATGCTACTCTGGGAGAGGAAGAGATGCAAAGTGCCACAAAGGTAAAATATTAAAGAGCTACGAAGTAAACAAGACTGATACTGTTATTTACTTGGCGCGGCGACGCCCGCAAAGGCTCTGATTCAAAGGTGCCGCTAATAACATACATACATACATCTTTATTAACTCTCACAAGGTTACATGAGTAACAGAGGAGAGAGGACGCAAGGCAAAAAGCTGCGTTGGTGCAGCTTGAGGGCCACCCTGCGCCCTCTGCCGGCGGTATCGCCTGGCAGCTAATCACAACAGCAGTGGAAGAGCGCACTCACAAGCACAAAAGAAAATACAGCCACAAAATATATACATTAACATTTGCATGATGTTATGCCTCTATTAGCACTCGACATTATTGGACAAAAGAAACTGCTCAAAATTTTTATGTACAGGAAACGCATTTATAATCAACCGAGATAAAAATCAAGTAGAAAGAAGATACACAAAGCTATATGTATATGTTCTAATCATGATGCCAAAATGATGCACATTCAAACAAAGGAACACATTCAAACACATTCAAACAAAGGAATAAGTGTTATTAATTTATGCCGTGAAATCTTTTCAAGTATGATGTTGTTCTTGTGCAGAATATTGAGGTAGTGTGGTAGACTATATGTCAGTGACTGCTTACCGTACGTAGTGCGGCAGAAAGGTACGGGCCATGACATTTTGTTCCGTGTGTTATAAGATGGAATCGAACGAATGAGGTTGAAACTTGATAAGAGGAGATCATTATTAGTAATAAATCCATGGCAAGGAAAGCGCTGCAAGTGTCCTCACCGGCCAGCAGTCCGAGCAGGGAGAGGACGAAGAAGAACCTCATCTTGCGCTGGCTTTGACACCTGTGGATGCAGGTGGAGACGGTTAGCGCGCATTTTTGCAACTCTGGATGTCAGCGGAGTTCTCAGTAAATCCTCATCGCTAGAATGCGAAGGTGCAGGTTTTCTTTTTTTTTTAATAATGGCATATTCGGCTGTTTTTTCTTCTTAGGCTTAGTTACTGAAACAACCATAACAACACCAAAATGTGCTTTTCCAAAACGAGTAATTCGTTGTGATGAAATACCAATAGCGTGGTGAACCACACTAAAGATTATTATGCAAACTAATGCCAGCAGGGGCGCTAAAGGTTTCGAAGCCCTTTAGAGGGGGCGCTACAACTGTTTGATCTCGTAGTTAGGAAATTCGTTTTCATTCACGATATTTTTGAAGTGAAGTGAAGTTTATTTTTGACATCGATTTTTCAGAGGTGACGGGACAAAAGGCAATTCATTTTATGCCTGACGTGGCCCCGTCACCCGTTACATTGCTTAGGGGGGTGGCAAATTACACAGCAAAGTACACAAAGCAACACAAGAAAAGTAACAACATCGCATACGTACTACATGAATTATATGTAACGATCAATGAGTTACACATAATTAACACAGATGCAATGGAAAATGAAGGAAACAACAACGCATAGCTAAAATGTCTATAGGACAAAACAAAAAATTGAAATAGCGAACAATGAGATACACAGAATTAACAAACAGGCAAGGGGAGAAATAGCACGCAAACCAAAAACAATGAAAACCGCATCGCATACCTCCTACGTCTTTAGGACAAAAAAAAAAACAAAAATAGCGAACCTGGACATACACCCAGCGAATAAAAGAAAATATTACACATCTTCGTTCACTTCTGTCATGTAATTTCAAATAAATACAAACAAAACTTTTGCTTAGCTTAACACTCTTCGACAGCGGACAGGGTCTAATTCAGGAAAGGAGATTTTGTATTACCTAGAATTCTTTTGAAACAAACGTTGAGCAAAAACGTTCAGAGGGTGAGAAAAGAAAACCAGCCACAAATAACTCGGCTTCAGTTTCAACCTTCGCTACAGATGAAAAGCGCTTTCCAGGGTACAAAATTTCAAAACATAAAGAAAGAAAATAATTTAGCCACAGCCAAGGAGGATAAAAATACGTCAGAGTAGCTCCAATATTATAGGGAAGACATTGTCAGCAATGACTGAAAAGACCAGCCTTTTCTTTCTTATAGCTAGTTTTGCTTCGGCCGTATAGTGCCAAGAGGACATTCTCAACTGCACTGCAGAGACAGCAACTGATTTCGCTTTTCCGTAGAAACAGACCCTTTCGTATTTCAGCCACATTTACAGAATAAGTGGGGACCCATATAGTGCACCAGAGAAAAGTAAATGTGCATGAATTATCCGTTTCGACACATTTCTGGTCCGGGTAGATAAGCGCAAGATTGTTCCGTAAAACAGCAACATGGTTGGATATGGAGTGACGTCTGTACTCTGTTCGAAAGTAAGACACCACTATTGCGCCATTAGGGTGTGTTTGATACCTATAAGGGTGTTAAATTGAAGGTTTATCAAGGCCACAAATATGCAGTTACACTTCAAAACAGACTAACGGTCTGTACACGTGAGGCAATAAGTGTAAATCGATTGGAACCAAAGCGGTTTATTTATGAGAACAAGTGTAAGTGCATGACATGGGATGCTAGCAGTTGCTCGTAAGGCAAGCTTTTTACACATCCTTAGTTTCAGTTTCAGTGTTGTTTATTTTCAGGTGGAACTGACAAGTTCAAATGGCAACAGTTAAAATAAGAACAGTGCATAATAAACTGTGGACTTCACTGCTATTGGGACCGAATCCCGGTGCCTGTTTAACATCCCGCAGTCAAAATATTGACACTCTCCTCCTGAAAACGGTTTCCTGAAAGTGTTACTACAAGCCTCTTAAAGGGTCTCTGAAAGAGGCTCTGAATAAATGTGCAGTATTCCGTCGATGTTCAAGGACGCTGCTTCACGAGGATCTTCTAGCAAGAATTTTTTAAATGGTTTTGTAGAAGCTCAGTTATTTGGTTTGGTTTGGTTTATTGAGGTTTAACGTCCCGAAGCAACTGAGGCTATGAGGGACGCCGTAGTGAAGGGATCCGGAAATTTCGACCACCTGGGGATCTTTAACGTGCACTGACATCGCACAGTACACGGGCCTCTAGAATTTCGCCTCCATCGAAATCCAGCCGCCGCGGCCGGGATCGAACCCGCATCTTTCGGGCCAGCAGCCGAGCGCCGTAACCACTGAGCCGCCGCGGCGGGGCAGAAGGTGAGTTATGTGCAGTCAAAATTTGAATTTCAGCCCTTTTGTGCCTTTCCTTCTCTTCTCGTTCCTTTTTGCACGCTCAAAGGTCGGCACTCTTCCACCGGCCCCACCCACTGGGCCCCACCATCGGCTACCGCCGCGCCTGGGAATACCCGGATGAGCGACAAGGCTGACTGGCCGCGGCCATGGTGCTGCATGACATGTGGAAGAATCTAACCAACAGCCATATCTGCACAGAAATACGCAGCTGCATTAGAAGGAGGAGGGGCTCGAGTATGATAAAGCCGCCGGAGAAGGCTGGGCGTGATATTGGATTTCCTGCTCCACGTCGAGGTGTATTTGGCTGAGGTGTTCATAGAATCTAGTGATTGAGAAAGTTTATGTACTCTCTTCAGAATGTGCTTCAGAGCCCCTTTAAAGGAGCAGCCTACTGTCGCAGACGGGTATAAAAGTATTGGAGTATTTTTGAAGATCATTCCCTATGGTAACAATACTTAGAACAGAACTCGTGATTTTGTCAGGAATTTATATATTAAATTCACAAAAAATTCAGGCCACAGCCAATGGCGACGGTGTGATCTGTACAAACGACGTAGCTGTGGTGGCAGTCGGGATACGCCACTTGGAGTGGATATAATAGTACATCTTATGAAGAGGACTGCGTGCAGCTTAGAGGGTTATTGTTCCTAAAGATAAATTAAGGCGCCTTAGTTTTTTCTCTTGCAGCTAGTCATCGTTTCTTCCACTCTTCAGCCACGTATTTGTGTCATCTCCGAAAATCACCTAAAAAAGGAGATTGATACTACACTGTAAGCGGCGCTGACGTCGATAGTGCTATGACCTGCAAAACATTCTTGCCGATATCTGTGATGGCTATCAGAAGTCTTGTTTTAATAGTAGCTTGTGCAGCCACCTTAGTGCTTTAAACTAAAATTAGGCGGCGTGAAGTTGGTGCCGTATCTATAGTGTCAGGATCTGCAGATGTCGACTACCAGACGGAAAGCGACATTCTCTCATGTCGAAAATTTACGTTTAAAGTTGCTCTGCTCTGTTAGTTACTAACCCCAGAGCCGGCTGTGCGTTTATTTCTTCGGCATTGTAGTATGGGGGAACACTTACAACTGTCATTTGCACCTAGCCATCATGTTTTTTTAGATTAATGAACAACACACTTTCTTTTGAGTTTATTGACAAATGTTTTTTAAGACCGCCTATGTCTTTGTCTATGTTTAAATCGAATTTAAAAAGTTCTCTTTTGCAGCAATAAGCGGAGTGAATGCCTCTCTTCCCTTTAGAAAATCCTTGTCCTTAATTATTTGCTAGAAATTTGACTTTGTCTTTTGGGGTTTGACAACTGTATCCTTGTATTCTAAATTCATTATTGCCATCCCTTTGCTTCGTCAATATAATATCTTATCCGTTAAAAATTTATTTGATTGCAACCTAGCCATCATGTTTTTTTTAGATTAATGAACAACACACTTTCTTTTGAGTTTACTGACAAATGTTTTTTAAAGAATTGTAACCCTACAAGATTTGCAGCTCGAAAAAATTTCTTGCTTCCCCAAGTTTTTACTAATTATGGAAAACGGCATTCTCATTTTGCATGCATTTCCCTGTGGAATAATTTACCCTTGAGTTTAAGATCGCCTATGTCTTTGTCTATGTTTAAAACGAATTTAAAAAGTTCTCTTTTGCAGCAATAAGCGGAGTGAACTGCCTCTATTCCCTTTAGGAAATCCTTGTCCTTAATTATTTGCCAGAAATTTCGACTTTGTCTTTTGTGGTTTGAGAACTGTATCCTTGTATTCAAAATTGTTTTTTATGTCTTTTCACAATGCTGTATTTTGTACAATATTATTTATAGTGGTTTGTTATTTTTTTGATTTGCTTGTCTGTTTTTCGCCCTGCTAATCTTCTATTTCATTTCCATTATATAAATATTACTTATTTAAATTACCATTGTTATTACTGCTAATTGTACCTGTCTGTGATGCTGCTTGTTTTTATTCAAGTTAGTATTTATCTACAGGGGGTCCAGTGACAGTAGCTTGACTTTGGGACCCTCGCCTGTATACTGAATTTATTTATTTATTTTTATTTATTTATTAGAGATACTATCGGTCCGGTCAGGACCAAGATAGGAGTGATACAAGGTACAGATTAGAAAGGCGGAACACGACAAACAAAACACCAGCACCATCCAGTCGGTGCCAAGGTTTAACATATCAAAAAATGGAATTGACCTCTAAGCAACAAATAAAAATGCGCAAAAATATCGCTGCAACGAAACAGAAAACAATCTGGAAACACCATGTCCAACACAAATGCAAGGCGCATTATATCAGGCACTATACCAACCAATCACGAACAAAAAAAGGGGCTTTCTATTTGGCAAAAGAAGTGTGTTCGTTAAAATTCAGTTGAGCGCCTCTTAAAGAGCACATGGCAGGTCATATTCTTCGCACATGTTTTGAGCCCTACTTAAGACCACTTAAGCTCTATAAGCAAGTTCTAAACGTAGCTCAATCGGATTTATTTTATTTTCTTCCCAATTGTTTCTTCTTTCAACTGAACTAGAACTAAATTGAAAATTTTAAGACACTTCTGAAGGCACGAGACACTTCAGAAAAACAAAACTACCATGTAAATGTCTACCATTCTTGTTCGGTATCTTTGCATCACTCTGTAGATAGTACAGGACCAAAATAGGCTTTCGATTTTTTGTTGTCTTCTCAGTAATCGATCACATTTAACGAACAGTGACATTTCAACATATTGGAGGTAAAAAAAACTGCTTACTTCAATTTTTGGCCAGAGTCAACATGCACTAAAACCTCCGTTTAGCAACCACTACGCACGCAAACGACCGGGTCAATTGGAGAGAAATGACAGGAGCCTTTGTTTTGCAGTGGGGCCTAGTTATGGTGGTGATGATGATGATTAGGCCCCACGTACTCACTTTAACTGTAAATCCTATGCTGCTTTACTTACCACGCGACAGCGTGAGGGTGGCGTGTCGCAGAAAAACTGGTGTGTGCGTTGCTGTCGGCGTCGGCGTGACGGAAAAATCCGTATTGGTCGAAAAGGTAGCTGTTACAAGAGGTTCCTAGAGATAGCGCCAGGCGCGCTATCGCTACGCCGCGCAGGCACGCTTGAACGGCTTGGTTATGCGGGGCTTTGTACGTATGTCGTGTGGTCTTCACATAATGATTGTGATTATGAAAGAGGACACATTTGCTTGTCTACGTGGGCAGGAGGAACCGCTGTCGCGTAATATCCTTAAAGGCGGAGCTCAACTGTCCTCCTAACTTTTACTTTGCTTTTGTAGGCTTCTTTGGGGTCTGTTCTGTATCCCTTCCAGTAAAGTACTTTCGACAACTGCCCACCTCACGCACCCATATAACGATTTAGCAGCTCGGTGATATCCCAAACGCGTTGAGAGCTCCAACTCAGGCCGTGCTGCCTTCGTTGAATATGAAAGCCGCATCCAAGGTGGACATTAAGATATGTGCATTCTAAGGAAGACATTCTTTTATGTGCTCTCCGAGATGACGTTCATTGAGTGCTCGTTGGAATTTCGGAATCAGCTGGAAGGACACTCTCTGAAACGCTCTGGCTGACATAGTATCTAGAAAATAGGCTTTATGGTTTGATGAACAAACTTGGGCGAGTAATTGTGCTCAAAAGACTGGATCATTACCTGGCTCTTGTCCGCACACTAAGTGTCGCTGTGTTTTGAACATATCCCGTGACAGAGACCGCTATTGTAGCCAAAATGTAGAAGTACGTGGTCAGAAGAGCATCACGCATGTTGAATAAATATCGAACAGAAATAAAAATAGACTGTTATGAATAATAACCGGAGTAAACAAATAGAAATGGCCTTGGCCAGGGCGTTTAATACGAACGAAAGATAACCGATGGTCGTTAACAGGGTAACATACTGGATTTCAAGCGAAGGGAAGCGTAGCAGGGCGCGGCAGGAAGTTAGGTAGTCGGATGAGATTAAGAACTTCGCTGCGATACGGTGGTCGCAGCTGGCACAAGACAGGGTTAATTGGAGAGATATGGGAGAGACGTTGGTACTGCAGTGGGTGTAGTCGGGCTGATGATGCTGCTGCTTAGAGTAAGTAAGACAAGCAAAGACTAAGCCATGCTCATGCTTAAAACAAAAAGCATACCGTGTACTTTTCTTTGTTTTCCTGATCGTTGTGAGTGATCCAGCAGAGCTTAGAAAAGTTGGCACCTTTACTGCATCTCTTTTTTTTTTTCAGGAGAAATGCGAATGAGTACAAATCCTAATGAAATCAGGCGTCCCCGCCGGCCGCTTGCTTTTGTAAGTCGGATTCTTATGGCTGCACTAAGGTTTGAAAAGCAAGCCAGTCACCGAATAGTGTTTAGAAAGGGTTGAGGTTGGCAGAAAACCAAAACTGATTGTGTTCAGCCTTTAAGGCTTCCGTGTTGCAGGAAGTTCGGCGTCGTCAACGTCGGCGATGTAAGCGAAAAAGCAGGTGGCACAAGGTCACGCGACCTAGTGACGTCATCAGGACCTGCCTCCCATGACAGGCGACAACCCGCCCGCCTGACTGTGAGGAGAGTGCCCATGCACGGAGACAGGTAGTCAGACAGATGATCAGTCGCGAGAGGCTGCGCCGGAAGAGCAACCAGGGCCTCACCAGCCGCACCAGTGGCTCTGTTTGAAATCGCCACCTGCCGTAGCAGCGGCGCATCGCTTAACTGCTGCACCACAGTGCCAGGAGCGGTCTGAAGACACGTAGCGATCTATAAATGCAAAGTAGAGAAGGACCAGTACCACATATATGTCTTAACCCATTCACGCTGTCGCGTCGTGCCCTTAAGGCGGAGCTAAAGTGTCCCTTCAAGTTATTTTTTTTTTCCATTTTAGCCTACCGTGTGCTTTTAGTAACTATAATAATGCTAACCTCATCGTCATCTAGTTATAGCTTTTTAAGGGTTTCGCTTCTGTATTTTTAGCGAGGAAAATAATAGCTTGATTTATCTTAGTGTCCGTAGGTGAGCAGGTGAGCATATAAGCACTGACAAGGTATGATATGGCAAGAAAGTAAATCATACAGGTTTACTCTCCTGAACAACATAGTAGTTTGGTTTTGGTATTATTGGGGTTTAACGTCCCAAAGCAACTCAGGCTATGAGGGACGCCGTAGTGAAGGTCTCCGGAAATATCGACCACCTGGGGTTCTTTAACGTGCACTGACATCGCACAGTAGACGCCTTCATCGCCTTCGCGCCTTCATCGAAATTCGGCCGCCGCGGCCGGGATCGAACCCGCGTCTTTCGGGTCAGCAGCCGAGCGCCGTAACCACTGAGCCACCGCGGCAACATAGCAGTGTCGTCAGCGCAACTGTCATAGAATAGGGGCATAACAGAAAAACAGTAACAAAAACATACAGGTTCACTACTCTCTCACTGAACCATGTATATGTTTATGCGACGTGATAATTGTGTTATGAGAATGAAAATCTTTGCCATTTGGTGCATACTTATTAGAGGAAAACCAGCCAAAAAGACGTAGAAACCAGTCATCGTAGTGTGCACTTTATTCTTGGTCCCGTGTATTTTCACTAGATTTCCTCGGATAGCTTATTTGCATCATACGAGCACTGTTTGTCTCTGCTCCGGATGCTGAATACTTAACAAGTTGATTAATTTTCTGCATTATTGGCCTTAGTGTTATGCCTTTCTATCATCCTTCTTTACCTGATATAATGCAGTGTCATAGATGCCTGGTGAAACTTTGCTTTTTTGATTGTAAATGCATCAGGAAGCAGCGCTTCAAGATTTTCATGAATATTAAATGCGTGGTTTTTAAACATTAGTATTAAGCTAACAACTAAAGTGAGTGACGGTTCGAATGAATTAGGAACTAAACAGTTTAGAGAGAAAGGAATCCTTCTTTCAAGAATGCTGTGTTGTTTACGAAGCGCGTGGAGTACCCCGTGACTGTTGTCGTTCGTAATGTATCAAACAAACAAATAAACTGCTCGGAAGAAAGGCAAACTGTATGATTTGCGAGGATCGCGTAGGAAAAGAATGGCAATGTAAATAATTATGAAGGAATTTTCTGTTGCCTCAAGGTTCAGATTATTCGCAGATTGATAGGAATCCGCACCTATTATCTCTATTGTAATAAGAGTGTAATTACTCTTTGGCATCCCTCCGAGCGCTGCCATACGGCTACAATGGAAAGCTATACAGCTTTCTCAGAAACTTCGTAGTTAAAGAAAAATTCGTCCTGGTCCGGGGTTCGAACCCGGGACCACCGCTTCACCGGAGCAGTCGCTCTACCAATTGAGCTAACCGGGACGGCAAGCTTATGGTAGGGCGAGAGCGAATTGATCAATAACTCGAAGTGGGAACTGTGTTGGTGGCAACTGTGTTGTAGCCGTATGGCTGCGCTCGGGTGGATGCCAATGAGTAATTACTCCCTTATTACAAATCTACTCCACCTTGGGGGATTCCCCTAAAACATTTGCCCCGCCACGGTGGCTCAGTGGTTACGGCGCTCGGCTGCTGACCCGAAAGACGCGGGTTCGATCCCGGCTGCGGCGGCTGAATTTCGATGGAGGCGAAATTCTAGAGGCCCGTGTACTGTGCGATGTCAGTGCACGCTAAAGAACCCCAGGTTGTCGAAATTTCCGGAGCCCTTCACTACGGCGTCCCTCATAGCCTGAGTCGCTTTGGGACCTTAAACCCCAATAAACCAAACCAAACCTAAAACATTTGACCAACACAGTTCCCACTTCGAGTTATTGATCAATTCACTCTCGCCCTACCATAAGCTTGCCGTCCCGGTTAGCTGAATTGGTGGAGCGACTGCTCCGGTGAAGCGGTGGTCCCGGGTTCGAACCCCGGACCAGGACGAATTTTTCTGTAACTACGAAGTTTCTGAGAAAGCTGCATAGCTTTCCTTTGTAGCCGAATGGCTGCGCTCGGGTGGATGCCAATGAGTAATTACTCCCTTATTACAAATCTACTCCACCTTGGGGGATTCCCCTAAAACATTTGACCTATTCTCTTTAGATAGAAAAAAAAAACAATCCCTCAAACATTAATGACTAGAAAGGGCTTAAGAGCACTCTAATAATTCCATTTGCTTATTTACATAATACTGCAGAGCTTTTTGGTACAAGTAAGAAGAGTGAAAGCAAAATACCAAAAACAATGTTTCCACTCCTTCGTACAAAAGAACACTCTATACAAACATGTCCAACATTCTTGGAAAATTATAAGATACTGTTACAGAAGCATTAAAGGCAATGGTCCATTCTCCTAATATGTTGCAAAATCTTTCTTATAAAGCGTTTCCATCGATCGCATCGAAGTGTTAAGAGTGACACAGAAAACCAGTGGTGAACGCTTTTGACGATAGCAAAAAGATTATTGGAAAAAAAATTCAAGACTGCCGTCAGGTGATCTCCGGATATATTGATATTTGTAGTGAAATCTTAAATTATATAAAAAATTGCGTTCATCATCAGTTTCCCGCTCAAAAATGCCTTTGTCTAGAATTTTTGGGTATGCATTCTTGAAAATTAATGCGTGAGAACATGTTACATGGAAAATGTTTAAAGTTTAAACGCGGAAAATCATCTTCAAGTAGCAAATAGTGAAATAGTTTTTACCAGTATTAGAAATCAGTGTAAGTTTGCTTTTGCGAAGTAAGGAGTGAAGATATGGTTTTGTATCTGCCGTGCTTTGCAAGTTAACGACGATGTGACATGACGTGTTGCCGAGATGCCGAAGTTTCCATGAATCAAGGAGTCCAAAAATTTTATCCTTGCTCGTTTTATCGGGTAGAGAAGATTTTTATTTGCTTAGTTCTCGAAAGACCGGTGGAGAATCGGAATTTCTGTATTTGTTGTTCGTTTGTTCCTCGCTGTTTGCTCCTGTATTTGTTCCTCTATTCATGTATTCGTTGTAGATGAAGCGCGCTGTTTGTTCCTGCATTTGTTGTAGATGAAGCGACTATATTTTCGATGAACACATACATGTAGGAGGAAGAACTTAAGGAGACAGAACGCTAGTTTTACACCGAAAAGCGGTTTCCATTCCTGTGATTAGGCGCCATTCCGCTGTGAGTGGGTCAGTGTTTATTGAAAAAGACAGTAGTGATTCAGGAAAGATTTCCTGTTAAGAAGTTCGTATTTAACAGCTGCTATTAAGTAACTCGAAGACTTCTGCTTGAAAACCGTAGTGCCAGGTTTCATGGATTTGTTTAGAATCTACATTACATGATTTGCGACTTCATGATCGATGAATACACAAGAGGAAGAACTTAAGGAGACAGAATGCTAGTTCCACCGAAAATCGGTTTCCATTCCTGTGATTAGGCGCCATTCCGCTGTGAGCGGGTCAGTGGTTATTGAAAAAGACAGTAGTCATTCACGAAATATTTCTGTTCAGAAAGTTCGTATTTAACGACTACTTTTAAGTAACTCGAAGCCTTCTGCTTGAAAACCGTATTGTCAGATTTCATAAATGTTACCGAAATTAAACGACTGGAGTAAGTTTTCGTGTGTACGGCAAGTGATCCTTGTTCAGAAATTTCCTCTCTCATTTTTTCAGACCTATCTTCCAATTACTTCGGGGGCACTGACAGTCTTCATTCTGAAACTACACTTTTGTGTACTGAATATTTGCAATCCTTTTCATACACAGAAGCTCTCGACATGCGCATTTTTTCAAAGCGAATGCCATCTTGTTTGTGTCTTCCAATGTTCCTTTTGTCTCGACCCTGCGCTGCTCCCTCACCCCGCGCTGTTTTTTGAATGGTGCTCTTAGTTACTCGTTGGCAGCGCAGGTAAAGCTTAAAAGGTACATTCTGCTACGCATTGAAAGTTTAGACCATTACCTTTAGTAAGTTCATAGCAGTGTATTACAACATTTTAAAGTTGCGCCACGGTTAAAAGTGATTTCTAACAAAGCTGTACTTGTACTCATACTGAGCAGAAGGTCTATCTGTTGCCTGATGCGATCGTGTATGTAGCTAACAAGTCAAAGGCTATAAAATAAGAATATTACTGTACATATAATTGTGTGCAAAATATAAAATACAAGAATAAAATATGGAGACGTGATCGTCGCTATGTGCTCCAGCAAGTAATGGGGCGAATCAAACCTATATTTTGGACTAGGCTTTGCACACAACGTTTAGGGCATATACAGGGCCCGTTTGTAACAGAGAAGCTAGGTTTGTTAAAATTCATTGAGTGTGCACGCAACAGCCGTTTATGACAACAATTAATTTAGTTATGTGTGATCAATATTATGGCCCCATTGCTCCAGCGGGTACAGAATAAAGCCTCCACTCAGCTTTTACAAGGCCGCCTAAGCACTAGTCTGAAACCACTTGAAATCTTGTTCTTTTTCCCAGTTTCACCGTTCACGAAACCGCTCTTTGTAACGTGGAGTTAACACGTTTTGCTCATAGATCACAACGTGTGAAACAACGCGACCTGCTTATAGGTATACTCAAAATGTTTCCACTGACTGGTAATATTATCATCGTTATGAGCCTAACTACACCCACTGCAAGGCAAAGGCCTCTCCCATGTGTCCCCAATTAACCCGGTGCTTTGCCAGCTGCAGCCACCGTATCCCCGCAAACTTCCTAATCTCAGCCGTGCAGCTAACTTTCTGCCACCCCTGCTACGCTCGCCTTCTCTTGGTATCGCTAAAGGACCATCGGTTATCTTGCCTTGGCATTACATGCTTTGCCCATGCCCATTTATTCTTGATTTCGGCTAGGGTATAAATAACCCGCGTTAGCTCCTTGACGTATTCTGCTCACTTTCCCTCTTTCAACACTATACCTATCCGTTTACCTTCCATAGCTTGCTGCGCCGTTTCTACAGTATTTCATACCAAAAAAAGCTAATGAAAGAAAAAGTCACAGAAAAAGTAGAAATTCACCAATTTCAAAAATACAGACAGTAGCTCGATCCGGTCTTCATCGAAATGAACAGAAATATTTTTAATTTATTATCGAGAAATCTTTTTTTTGCAATTTGTTGCCACAAGATGGTGCTAAAGCGTCACACTACTAAGTGCTGAAACAATTGAATTGTTATCTGCCGGAGGAAAATGAAACTATTTTTGCAATACATTTTTTCTTTACCAAACAGAATTGTTATTTCCTGAGCGTTTATGCGAAAACGGCATTGTGCTGCTAACTATACCTTTCGAATAATCGAGTTTTTACTTTTTCCTATGGCTTCTGGTTCTCCCTGTATATATCATAAGAGAACTTCTTGCTGGACTAGTTGGTAATGGTGTCTTTACTTTACACTGTATATATCACACTGCGTTCATGGCCGCGCAGGTAAGGAAGTAGGCTGTTCATGTTGCACAGGCGAACATAGATGTAGAAGATGTTGAAGACGATCAGGATCACACCCTTGACAGACTACAGTGCCGTATATTAGAGCTGCCGAGAGATGATGATGATGATAAACAAGAACAGCAGATCGTCAAAAGCAGCACGAAAAGGAAAGGACGTACGCGGAACTGATAACAGCAGGAGCGCCGATTTTTGCTTCACCCGTGCATTGGTCGCGACTTTCACCATGATTAAGTTGCTTTCAGTGCGCACTAGCTTAGTTCCCGTTTGAAGAACTGGAATGAATAAGAGGCCTAAACAATATGTACTTACGTGTGGATGCTTTCACTCAAGGGGAGAAGTAGCAGCCTCTTGCACACGTGGTTTACTTATATACCGCGCAGCACTTCGGGATGGGAACACAATCACCTGCGGAAATACGGTGAATGGGCTGGCGCCAGCTAAACCTTGTTCGGAGAGATAAAACGCGTGACGCGGAGGGAGGTGAGACCATCGCACCTGACGCTTTCAGCAAGGTAATTACGTAGCCAGGCTACAAGACACTTTTATCGCGGCCATTTCGAGCACGAAGGGAGGTCACCGATACGACAGAATAGCAGGCGCCGGTCGGCCGTTTCAAAACATTTCTTTGCTCTTCTTGCGCACCTCAAAGGTTCCACAACTATCGGGTGGCGCAGGCAGTATTTGGAACAACCTAAAAAGAATTGCCGCATGCTCAGATGGTTCGACGGGGCGAACTGCATAGAGAGAATGAGCGTTTAGGACGGCACTTTTAATGCGAAAACGTTAAGGCTTCCGCTCTGCAGAAAATCCGGTGCCGGCGTTGTGAGAGAAGAATCAGATGGCCCTCCTGCCACCTAGGTCATGTGACCTGGTAAGTAGTCGCAGCCTGCCCACCGCGCCAGGTGGCAGTGAAATTAATGATTAGTTTTGGGAAGTTGCTCGTTAAAAACAACCTGGGTCCCGCACCGGTGGCAGCGGCGCATCGCCCAATCGCTGCAGAACTAACCCAGCAATGGCATAAGGACTCCCCACGATCTATGAATTTAAAGTAGAGAGTGACCGTTTCTGCGAGGTGATAGGCAAAGAGGATCCCAGGCCGTTGCGGAGACTTAATAGAGAATTATTATTATTATTATTATTACTAAGGCTATCGCGTCATATCCTTAAAGCAGAGCTTAAGTGTTCTCTCAAGTTTTTTCGCTTGGTGCTTTTCCCGTTCAAACTATGCATTGCCTGAAAGTTGCGCCAAATAATTTATCTTTATTTTAGCTGGTTTTTATGGCTAAATAATGATTTTCTGCTTTACATTTGCTGCATTTAAAGTTCGCTTTACTTAGACTATCTGTATGGCTCAGTTATGAATCCTTATGATATTCGTTCGTTGCGTTATACACACTTAGTTTTACCTAGGGCACTGCGTTGCATCAGCCGATGATGCGTGCTCGCTGACGTGACCCGCTGGCGTACGATATCGTTCGATATCACTTTCCCTCTCTACACTCGCCGCTCGCTTGAGGTCGTCGCCACGCCCGCCTCTCTGCTCCGTTCAGTGGAAAATTTTTCAGAGTACCGCGGGCTCCATCTCCATACTACCGAATCTGGAAGCTTCATGGCCGCCCCTGACTGACGGTCAAAGCGTTGCAATCGTATCCGTGGTTCCCTGTATATCCGTGTTCGTAACGCCATTATCATTCACGATAAATTAAACATCTGCCTAACACAGCTAACTTCGGAGATATTATGAACGGACACTGAGAAAAACAGAAAACAATAATTTTCTTAATACGTTGAAGCTGCACCTTCCACATGTATGCAGGCCCTGGAGGAAAGCCCAGTGGCTCCGGAAGCCTGCCGTTCTATCGGAAATCCTTTCAAATGTTAATGTTCACTACGCAGACAACACTGGGCCGCGGCAGCCACATTTCTTACACGCCCGGCTATGTGAGCAAAAGGAACGCGATACTCCGAGAAGTTAGCCAGCGGTTATACTCTCTCCACTACTGCCGATGCAGATTTTGTCCTGCCTCTCACCGCGAAAGGGGGTGGGGGGGGGGGGGGTGCGGGGGGTGGCTATCACACACGGCTTACTGCATGCGCCGGAGGCTTCACTCGGCGCTCAGGCAGAGACACACGCAGGTATTTCGCCTAATGGCATTCACACTACTCACGCAGTACTGGACTGAGAACGGCTATACGTAGATGAATATGAAGGGTATAAACAAACCCACTACGTGCTAAAATGATTACTGTAGAGTAGAAAGCATGAAGTACGTTCACACAGAACAAAAAAGCGGCAAGAGGATAAACAAACAAATGTACTAGAAAAATGTAATGCACAATTCTTGCCTGAAATAGACGGGACGGCAAAAAGCGGCAAGAGGATAAACAAACAAATGTGCTAGAAAAATGTAATGCACAATTCTTGCCCGAAATGGACGGGACAACTTTCTAATATATTTTTGGCAAGATAGCTCCAGAACGCTCTAGCATGAAATAGGTATGATGAGTGGTGGTGGGCACATCACGTTGGGTTGGGAAGGGAGAGCTCTCAAGCATGTTTTCTACGTGGTCACCTGGTCTGGGAGCAGGCAAGTTCTCTGCCTTGTAAAGCTGGATGTGGGCACTGCAGCTGTTGCTTGGTGTTTTGAGGCAAGTACCACTTAGGAGGGCAGTGGTTCAATCTCTAGTGCCATCGGGCATCCATCGGTGACACAGTCGTGAAAAGCTCTCCCCTGGTCTTGTGCTCTGCTTCTTTGGGGTGCAAAGTCTGGAAAATGAATTTATGACCCAACCTTTGAAAAAAAGATCAATAGCAATTGGATAATGTGTGCTGTCTACGGAGGTGCAGTCCCTGTTCTATCCGAATGATCTATTGTCGATGCTACTTATTCATTATCAGTGATAACAACCGCGGCCTTATGGCCCGATAAGTCATTAAACAACCGTGCCTGCTTCGGAATGACACCCAGTTTCTCGTTCTCAGCACATCCGAATTCCATGGAGGCTAGCGAGCTATCAGCTTGTATGTTCTGGAGGAGAGGTTGCGAACGTCTTCTTTCCATCCCCCTTTCTGGCCACGTGCACTGTTACACTTTCGCGGAGGCAGCAACGCGGTCGGCATGTTTACCACTCTCAGTTCTATGGTGGCTGCTGCTATGAAAGCAGGACGCTCGCTGTCAATCCCGGGGGCTCCGTGCTAAGTCGTTGGTCATGAAGAAGGAGCTGGCTTTTGTCGGCACCCCTTCCTCAAGAGTGCCGGGAGTGCTTTATGACTTTGAATGGTTCCGTATCTATTGCGGTAGCGAACTCACAAGGCCGAGTAGGCTTTTCGTTCACCAGCTGTCACGTTGCAGATGATGCAGGGGAGAGAAACCCGGCCTCGGAGGCTGGTACCCAGTTTGGAGAATGGGTACGAAAACGCCAGTGTGCTAAACACGTCCACGTAAAGGAACACTTTCCGTAGGACTCCACTGTGGAAATAGAGCGCTCAATAATATTAGAGAACAAAGCCGATGGACAGTTTTTTTGCGACATGGGGTTGTATGTCTACGCATTAAAACTACTGCGTCTAATCCGGGAACCTTCGCATAGAGAGCTAGAGCTCTAAAACAACGCTGGAATGAGCTTTGCCGCACAAGGCAGATATCGGTGCCCTCGAGGATCGATTATGCATCTAGGAGGGTGAAGTAAGCCGAAAGCCCTTTAAAGGCATTTCATCCCAGAAGAACTGAGCACTAGGCCGGGGGTGTCTTGCACACATTAGAAAACCGATGGGTACCCTGTGGCACTGGGGCTCGAACCCAGCGCCTATCGAATGTGTGGTGGATGCTCTGCCATAATGCCCACGCCTGAGTAAAAGATTGCCGTCTCTACTAATGGGGCAATTTCTCAGGACTAGCTGGGTCATTTCGCCTAGCGTTGATGTCCCAAGATGGCCGAGCCCCCCGAGCACCATGCTGATAGCGCGCTTGTACCTACTTTAGCGGTACGTATCCGGCGACTTGAGATGACTTAAAAAAATTGTAAACTGATTAGCTTTCTTTCCACTGCTTACAAGGTATTTACTAAGACAATCGCTAATAGAGTCAGGACAACCTTAGACTTCAATGAACGAAATGATCAGGCAGGCTTTTGTAACTGCTACTCGAAAATAGACCATTATCACACTATCACTGAGGTGAAAGAGAACTGCGCAGAATATAACCTACTCCTCTGGATAGCCTCCAGGGATTACGAGAAAGCATTTGACTCAGTCGGAACCTCAGCAGTCTTGCCGGCATTACGCAAGTGTGATGCAGAAGAGCCTTATGTAAAAATACTGGAAGATAGCTAAACGGATGCACAGCCGTCATAGATTTCCTGAAGACAGCAGTAAAATTCCAATAAGGAAGGGTGCCAGGCGGAGAGGCACTATCTCTCTGATGTTACTCACCGCCTATTTACAAGAGGTATCCAGAGACCTAGAATGGGAACAGCTGTGAATAAGAGTTAATGGAGAACACTTTAGTAATCTGAAATTCGCTGATGACATTGCGTTGCTAAGACACTCAGGGCATGAATTGCAAATCATGATCAATTAATTAGACAAAGGAGAACGGTGGGTATAAAATTAATATGCAGCAAAATAAAAAATATTCAAGAGCCTTGGAAGGGAACCGCAGTTCACGACCGGCAGCGAGGTGCTGGAAGTCGTAAGGGAACAGGTCTACTTAGGGCAGGTAGTGACCGCACATTCGGCGGAACACGCGAGTGAAATAACTAGAAAAAGAGGATTGGGGTGGAACGCATTTGGCAGGCACCCTAATATCGTGAATAAAAAATAAAGTCAAAATAAAGAAATAGAAATGAGCATGGGCAGGGCGTGTAATGCGAACGCAAGATAAGCGATGAAACTGCGGGTAACCGAATGGATTTAAAGAGAAGGCAAGCGTAGCAGGAGGCGGCATAAGGTAAGGTGGGTGGATGGGGTTAAGTAGTCTGCGGGGATAAGGTGGCCGAGGCTGGCAAAGGACAGGGTTAAAAGGAGAGGTATGGGAGAGGTCTTTGTTCTGCAGTGGGCGTATTCAGGCTGACAAAGACAGCGATGATGATGATGAGTAGTGCGAAAAATGGCGCTCTTTGGCGAATATGGCCCTGATATGTAAAAATTCATAATCGTTGTGACTACGATTTCCGTCGAATAGACCCATCTATCGCTCGTCTCTTTTTCAAATTTTTCCCACAATAAAAAACATCACATGCATCGGCGTATAATCACGGAAGAAGAAGAATCACACCCTAACCTTCCAAGCTTCTGTGCGTAAATCGATGTTGTGTATTTACTTTGGTACGCCTTCAAGCAACAAGCCAAGGTCACACGAATCGAAACATAATTGGCTACTCGTGTACTTGCAACTTCCCTCATATGGCTTTCATGAATGGAAGATGGTATAATTTCTCAAAGCACTTCAGATGATTGCTTTCTGCAGTAACCTCCCAAAGCTTCGAGTTACAATTCGGCGCAACGCGAGAGATTAGGCTGAGTTAGTAACATCCGGGGTGGCAACAATAAGCCATTTCGATCCCGCCATTTGGATCGAAGAACTCCGCCATACAGAAGCCGCAGTCTGCAGACTGTTTGGGACTGTTACAAAGGAGATACTTTCTCACTGTCGCACTGGCTGCAAGTCTTAGCGCAGTAGAGTCTCTGGCAAGGCATCGTCTTAACACTGCGGTTGTGAGTGATGTGTAATCAACAGATGACCCTTGTTTTCCTCATAGGTGCTGTATTTTACACCACAGCCAAGGAAACACCCATGCTTTGGCCTGCAGTGGGTGCCATTGTTGATGGGAACGTAGACGTTCACTTTCTGTGCGTCGAAGCGGAGCTGATGAACAATATTCTTCTGTGGGAAGTGCCCGGAGTACTTAAACTGTTGTCGTGGTGTGGACTGTGGAAGCACTATGCGGAACTGCTCGACTACAACTTTCGCCATCACATTGAGACTGTAGCGATAGTTCCTAGTAGCGTTTGGAAACGGGAGCTTGCTAAGCTAGCTACAGTCAAGACAGAACAGTGGGGAAGTATGATCACCTGGATTATAGTAGATGACAACAGAGAGCAGCGGAACAGCAGCGACCTATTTATTCCAAGTTCTAGGCTGTGTTATGTGCTCGTCTCCCGCACACAATCGCTGCTGAAGGTGCTAAGCATCAGTGAAAGCGCTGCAGACTTCCTCGAGCAGCGCGCCCGCAAAAGGCCATCCCTTTCTACTCTCGCCGGGACTAGCCTTAATATAGGGTGCATAAACTCAAGTTCTACGTTACCTGCATTTGAACGTTGCCTCTGTTTAGATCGAAACAGCCTGGCTCAAGCTCTCATTGGTTTAAATGTCACTTTCTCTCTGATTGCTGTGCCGTACAATAAGTGGCAAGACAACCTACGTCGCCGAATAATCGATGTCATCGCCAGCGCCTTTGGACTCACCGAGCGGCGTTACGAGCAACAGTACTTCACTGTCAACAAATTTGGAGCAGCTTCGTACTACGTGCAAAGGCGAATGCACACGAGCGGCGAGTGCTTGCTCAGCTTTAAACCGTGGGCGTCGCTACTACTTCTGTCACTGTTGGCCTGCGTCACTGTGATTGTGGTGGCAAACAATCGCGGTGAATGGCGGAGCTTTTGGAAGGATCTCCAGGATGCCGTACTCGCCCTCGTTGCCAGCGCATTTCTCTTCAGCTCGCCGCTACGAATCGAGCGCTCTGGAGTTCGTCTCGTGCTGGCAGCGTGGATGGCAGCCTGCTTCTCTCTGGCCGTGTACACGCAAAGTCTTCTCACCGCGACCGTCACAGCCGGAGCAGACTGGGACGCGGACGACACCCTGGATAAGCTCTACCCCAAGCTCGAAGCTGGAACGGTGCTTCCGTGCGTAGTGGCGGGAAGCTACTTTGACCTCTTACTCCGCGAGGCTAGTCTCAAGAGTCGTCCGTGCCAGAACGCAATCGATGCTATGGCCGCCGCAGCCATGCGACGCACCAGCAAGACGTGGGCGAAAGACGTGGCGGTCAGCCACCGCGACATCTGCCTAGAGAGGGCTGCCAAGGGGACACACGTGTACCTGGCCCTTGGAACGGATCAGTGCCTCTATCGGGGCGACTCGGCCTTTGTCGCGGAGGGAGAGGAGGTCTTGCGCACGCTGATCGGAGGTTTCCCAATGAGAAGCGATCACCGCCTCCGGCGAGAGATTGCGCTCCTTGTCCGGAGAGTGCTTGAAACCGCCTGGGACTTCCGGTTCATCGAACGCTTGCTTTGGGGTTGCCCTGGACAGCACTCTGGAATAGGAGACAAAGGTTCCACGGATCCTCTGGACGCCCGGCGCTTCCTGGGAGTCTACTTCGGCTGCTGCTTCATAAGCCTTTTGGCCTTTGTGGCGGAGATCCTCTGCAGCTGGATTCCTTCCAGAACACGCACAGTGCAGGCTCACCAACATCGTTATTTGTAACTTTAGTGAGCGGCAACATTTTAATGGAGTAGCCTCAGTATAGTAATAGAGAAACAGGTAAGGTGCATGACCAGGCTAACACCTTCAAAAATATTGAAGGAAGTCTCTGTATTTCATGCGCATGTTTATATTACCATTGCTATATGGATGTGTATCACTGTACCTCGCTGATCACTGCAAACGGTGTTTTATCAAGCGATACCCTGACGACCATGACCCTATAACCTCTTCTCCTATCTTTCAGGAAACCTGCGCACGAGCCAGGATAAAAACAAATCAGAATGAGAAATTTTAGAAGCCTTGTGTATAGACAAAGAAGCAAAAAATTGTGTCAGCACTCCATCTGTCAGTATATCTATAAAAGAGATACCGTACCTTAAGAGGGCTCACCAGCTACAAGGCAACTCAGATTTGAACTTTTTCTGTCGATAGATGGCAGCACCTGAGTACCCCAAAAAGGAGGGAAGTTCTATTGCCCCTCCAGGTGTGTAAACTACACCGCGACCCTTGACCGCGACACGAAAATATTCGTTCTTCCGCGTACAAAAAGTAGACCCAGAACTTTCTGTAGGTATGTGGCCAAGGTTCGGGGGACCGAAGCACAAAAAAGTTAACCCATCTCAAGCCATTGAGCACAGAAGGATGTGGGGGGTCATACAATGGACCATTTCCCAGTAACCCACCAATTTAGCATTTCCGGTTTGGGTTTCCTAAGCTTCCTTGAGTCTTTTCTGCAAAAATTCTTTTACAATGGTAGGGTGGGGTTACTGGTTTCCCCGAGCAGACAGGTGGGGTCAGTTAAAATGGCGGAATAGAGGCTTGGTGCATCCGCAGGACATTACCCGGAAAAGGTTCCATTGTGTTGAACACCTATGTAGTCAGTCTCTAAATAAAAGGAAAGAAAGGAGCTCCTAGCACAAGGCCTTATGACTGGTTTTCTTCCCATTCCCGCGTAGCCTTCCTTACATAGCTACAGAAGCATGTCCTCGGTTGTAGTGACAGCCTGTAGCTTACTTTGCCTAGTCTCGTACGAGGTTTCCCAGCGCCGAACACCCATCTTCCGCTTCTCAGCACCAACAAGTCACCAAGCAAATCAAAATTGGATGAAACTTAAAAGGACGAGAAGTGTGGTTTGCAAAAGCACCGAGAGCGTCCTGTAGCTATGCATGGTGACTGAACGCTAACTTTGGCATTGCATAAGCGAGTGCTTGCTTAGCTCTGTTTACATGAACCAGTAACGCCAGGTTGAGTCGGGGGTCGGGCTGAGGGAAGTCAACTCGACCGACGCGTATTTACATGAACTCGATTTTAGCTAGTCGAGACCGGTTCATAAGCAGTGACACCAAGCGTCGAGCACCGCATTGCGAGCGAGCAGTGGTAGCATCCAAGATTCAGTGTTGTCGGTAACGCGCGCGTTACAAGTAACGGCGTTACCGGTAACGCGTTACTTTTTTCGGTAACTTAGTAACGTACTAGTTACCATTTCGGAACTGTAACGGGTCACGTACTTACGTTAACATTTTTCGGTAACGTGAGGTGTCACGTTACTAGTTACTTTTTTATTTCAATTGTCCCCCTCCACCCCTTTTTCAAAAAAAAACGCCGAAAATGATGTTGCAAATAGATAAAATGTGCCGGTGTTCTCGACGACCATTGTTGCGGCTCGCACACCTGCCCTTGACGACGCACTCAACTAAAATAAAAAAGCACGAACACGCAGTCACACACTTGTCTTCACCCCCAAACCCCTCACATCCACAACTCTCTAAAGAGTGGACGCATGCCGAGCCACCAATGAACCATTTGTAGAAATCTGTAAGTCAGTTTCTGCGTAAGCTTGTTTTCCAGCCAAAAGATCTCGTTCCCACGCGACACACTCGCATTCCCTCTTCTGAGCAAACTCATGAATGTCGCCAGTTTACTTCAAGATGGCCCCAAGAGAGCCGTCGAAAGAGTACAATGGTACAGCACAGAAAAGGGGATTGCAGTCAACCTGCTGTTTCTATCTGCAACTGCGGCTACGTTTCAGGTTATTGAGTTCCTAAGCGAGCGAAGCTGACCTTGAACACCTTGACGTAAACACTCGCATTTTCGCGATAATTATGCAGGTTCAAGTAAAAAAAAAATGTTTATGTGCGCTAATAGATTTTTTCCTAACTATGACATGTAAGCATTTCTTTATTGCTACACAATTTCCGCGTAATTTCGTAAGCAGAAGCACACCAAAATTACTGTAAATTTGTTGAGTTCAGCTGTTTCCTTTGTGAAGTTGGAATTAAATGAAGTGTGAACTTTATAAAATTGTTATCTTGAGTTCTTACAGCGAAGACGCACTCAATAAAATTTATTGCCATGGAGTAACGGCAAAGTAACGTGCGATACTTTTTTTCGGTAACGGTAACGCGTTACCTTTTTTTGTGGGTAACGTAGGGCGGTAACGCGTTTTTTTTTAGTGTAACGAGTGACGTATTTAGTTACTTTTTTTCGGTAACGCCTACAACACTGCCAAGATTGAGGCACACCACCGCTGCTTCAGAGGTGCGACAGCGCAAGTGAAAAACAAGTTTGCATTATTCTCTCCCCTCCGTTTTTTCGGCCCGGCAGCGTTTACAAGCACATCGGAGCAGGGAGTTGAGTCAACCCCGATCTCTTGACTCGACTCGGCGCGTTTACGTGAACAAAGTAACCGGTTTTTGACCCCATAACTCGACTCACTTGGGCTTTGGTGCGAACAATGCCTTACTGTGTGTGCTGTGGGAGGGGTGGGTGGGGGGTGAGGTGCTTTTGGGTGTGGCCTTGCATCCGGCTTCCTTTTCGCACCACAAGCTCGAGAGAAAAAGAAAAGCAGAATCCTTTCGAAATACAGCCCAAGCAAGAAAAAAGGAAAGAAAGAAATCAAGTTCGTCCAGGTTCTAAAAAAAAGTGTGCGCACGAACACAGACAAGCAAGAAGTTAGTGGTAGAGTGTAGTAGCGACAAAATAATTTGTTGCCAGGTGGAGCCACGTCGCACTAGTAAAATTTTAGCGCGAAATTCAAATCCCCGCAGAAAATACATACACAACTTTCAGAGCCTGTAAAATACAAACACTAGGTTCGATATGGATAAAAATTGCGGCCTAACAATCAAGAAAGAAAAAGGGAGGAAATGTTGCGGACGAAATTTTGATATTTGGCTTAGTTTTTTCCCAAGATGACATGAAGGTTCGACATATCTAAAAGCACCATTTTTCTGGAACTTTGCGTCTAATTGGTAAAAAAATGAAACTTAAACAATAAAATCTGTCCGCAACATTTCCTCTATTCACTAAAGACGAAAACGCTGCCACAAACCTCATGAAAATCGAGCCATGTTTAGACATGGTGTAGCTTCTGAAAGTTCCCATGTATTTCCTATGGACACTGCCACTGGTGAACCCTCCCGTTACTGCGCGTGTGTGATTTTCAGCACCTTGAGATTCCTTATGCTCCAAGTTTTTTTTTCCAATAAACGGCTGTTGAAGGCTAGCGTCCGTCCTGCGCGTAAGTGTTCTTTTGTCCGTTGCGTTCTAATCAGCGCTAACCCATGTGATTTCGAATGTTTTCCAACTAGCCGAAGTTTCAGCCCAAACAGTAAATGAGATGTGATGAATTAAACTCTAGTAAAGTTGCCTTGTAACTTGAACTGGCAGTAAATATCGAAGGCGAAAGAGCAGACCAATGGACTGATATTATAATATTGTCAGTGGACAACGAAGAAAACAGGGCTGGGTTCGAGCACGAAGCGCGGAGACGACGAAGTGTGGTCTGTGCGCCGTTGGCCGGCAGTGGTTCGACTGAGCTGCTGTCAGCATCCCTCTGTGACTATTCCTTGTGTGCGTACATTTACGTAACATCTCTTAGTGGAGGTCGCGGGTTCGAGCCGCCATGCCGCCGACTCGACGAGCCGACGAGCCGACCCATCGAGATAGCTACCGACGCGCCTGCCACGCCAACTGTCGTCTTAGCTCAACCTCGCGACCCGGGCACATTCTGCGGTACCGATGGAGTGGACGTTGAGGACTGGCTCTCGCTGTACGAGCGTCTGAGCACACACAACAGGTGGGACCCGACGATGAAGTTGGCCAACGCCATTTTCTACTTGACGGGCACCGCAAGGGTCTGGTTCGAGACCCACGAGGAAGAACTCACCATTTGGGACCTGTGCAAGCAGAAGCTTACTGAATTGTTCGGTAAGCCATTCGGACGTCAGCTGGCCGCGAAAAAGGAGCTTGCATGCTGCGCACAATCGTCCACAGAGTCCTATGTGTCCTACATTCAGGACATTTTAGCCCTCTGGATGAAAGTCGATTCCGCCATGTCAGAGAGTGACAAAGTCGGTCACGTTCTCAATGGAATTGCAGGCGACGCCTTCAGCTTGGTGGTGTACAAGGACTGTGGAACGGTTGACACAATCCTAAAAGAATGCCGCCGGTTTGAACAAGCGAAGAGCCGCCGTATTTCCCCCAGTTCACGCGGTTGCTGAACACAGCGGCAACGTCGTCCTGCGTAGGCTCACTCCAACCGTGCTCCCTGCCAACATCCGACAGCCTGACACGACTTGTACGCCGAGAACTAGAGGCAGTGTTTCCCACAGTTTCCCAATTATCGCTACCGGGCAGTGCCCCTGCAGTATCCCTTATACAGGCTGTTGTCTGACAAGAATTCGCCAATCTCGGGATCCGACCTGTATGCTCCATTAGTTGCCCAGTTGCTCGTCGTGTCTCCGGTGCTCGGTGCCCAATGTTGTGTGGCGCCTTCTTGGGTCGACCACAATTCAAGGGACCTTTTAGCGCCACTTAGCTGATTTGTAAATGTGATCAAATAACAATGACGTCGGGGCGTGGGACCTTGTGATTGGTTGTTCGTGTTTTCTGCATTAATAAAACCGTGGGGAAGGGGCGCAAGCCCGCTTTTGTTCCGTTCGGAACTGAGAAGTGTTCTTCAGCTTCCCGTTCCGGTGCTCTGTCGCCGGGCCTCGCCGGGCCATCTTCTAAGGTGTTCACGCAACACCACACCCGACATTCGTACCACACTCGCCGCAGCCGCAACCCGGATGAGTGGAGAACACCTGACGACAGGCCCATCTGTTTTAACTGTTCCCGAGTTGGTCACATCTCCCGACACTGCAGAAGCCATCCGTCATCGACCTATCGCCGCTATCCTAATTCTGTCTATTCCCGCCGCTCGTCGTCGCCCCCTGCACCACAGTTCGCAAGCTCCGACGCTGAAGCCCCTCCCACCAACCGCTCGTCGTCGCCTTACCGTCGTCGATCTCCGTCGCCCCTATCTCGCCGCCCGTCATCTCCTGGCCCGTATGCTCGATCCCGTTCGGAAAACTGATGGCTGCAGCGTCTGGAGGTGATGCTGCTCCGACGACCGAACTTGAAAATCCTCCTTTGACTCTCCATGCCCGAAGGAACATACTTAGTATCGACGTGGACGGGATCCCTGTTACCGCTCTCATCGACACGGGAGCGCATGTCTCCGTTATGAATGCCCGTCTACGCCGTCGCCTAAGGAAAGTGCTCACTCCTGCCCACTCCGCTGTTCGTGTCGCCGATGGCGGTACTTCCGCTGTCGTTGGAATGTGCCCAGCCCGTGTGTCAATCGCCGGCCGCCATACTTCGGTTCCCTTCACTGTCATCAAACACTGCCCCCATGGCCTCATCCTTGGCCTTGATTTTCTTTCCGAACATTCTGCCCTCATAGATTGCGCCACAAGTCTCGTTCAGCTCGCCCTACCTTTTACCGAGGAGCCACCGGCTCCAGTTGTCCATCGCCTATGTACTGTGGATTTTGTACGCCTGAACCCCAAAACCGTCACTTACGCATCATTCTCCTCAGTCCCACGAGTTCCTGATGGCCATTACATCGTTACTCCAGCCCTTGATGTGCCTCTGACACGGAGTGTTGCCCTCGCGCATACAGTGGTCGCTATGTGTGCCAATCAAGCGTCCCTTCCAATCCTCAACTTTTCATCGCACGTTCAACCGCTTCCCCAAGGCATGTCGCTCGCCACGCTGTGCCCTGCTTCTGACTGCGTTGTATCGGCTGTTACCGGCTGTGTATCCCCCTCGCCGAAATGCTCCGAGTGCGACGTCCCACCATCTGACGAATACGCAAAAATGATTGTCCCTGACCTCTTACCACTACAAACTCACGACCTCAGGTGTCTTCTTTCCTTTTTTCACGACATCTTTGACTTCGACAACCGCCCTTTGGCTCGGACCTCTTTGGTTACGCATCGCATAAACATCGGTGACGCCGCTCCTATCCACAGACGTCCGTATAGAGTCTCAAGTACAGAACGGAACATCATTCAGCAGGAGGTGGACAAAGTGCTTACTAAATACATTAGAGCCCTGGCGCCAGAATCACTCGTCCTCGTTTGGTCTCCATCTCGCCGTGTCGGTCTTTCCGAGAAACTGTACTTCGTCAGTATAAGGGCCCTTATCGCGTGCTCCGTCGGGTGACCGACGTGACTTATGAGGTTGCTCCCCTCGATCCTCCGTCGTCATCCCCCCCCCCCCCCCCCCCCCCCTGCCACTGACGTTGTTCACGTAGTTCGCCTCAAGCCGTACCGTGCACCTGCTCCACCTTCCACTTAGCATCGGGACGATGCTTTCGCCTCCGGGAATTGTGTCAGTGGACAGCGAAGAAGACAGTGCTGGGCACGTGCGCGCAGCGCGAAGAGGATGAAGTGTGGTCTGTGCGCTGTTGGCCGGCAGTGGTTCGACTGAGCTGCTGTCAGCATCCCTCTGTGACTATTCCTTGTGTGCGTAAATTTACGTAACAACATGAATAGTACTGACATGTCCAGACCAGCTTAGGTTATTGTGAAAACAGACTCCCAATCATTAAGGCGTAGAGCGATTTCATAATCAGTAGGCTTATTTTTAGGATAGAAGAGCATTAATTTTGTTTCATTAATGAATATATGAAATTGATCAGCATGAAAACAGATCTGAAGTCAACTTCCTAATAATTGATGCGCTATTCCACGAATTGCATACATCTTTATTTTTTTAAGCAACATTTTGTCCTTAAGGCTATGAAAGGCTTTACAAAACAAAGGAAAATGTCTGTGGTGACCACTTTGTTCAAGGAGATTGGTTGGTTTTATGGGGTTTAACGTCCCAAAGCGACTAAGGCTATGAGAGACGCCGTAGTGGAGGGCTCCGGAAATTTCGACCACCTGGGGTTCTATAACGTGCACTGACATCGCACAGTACACGGGCCTCTAGAATTTCTCCTCCAAAGAAATTCAACCACCGCTGACGGGATCGAACCCGCGTCTTTCGGGCCAGAAGCCGAGCACCATAACCACTGAGCCACCGCGGCGGCACCAGGAGAATATTGGTTTGGAAAAACATTGATGATAGATACTCCTTCGTTGCTAGTAACAGGAGATAAAAACATTGAGTTGCTAAATTGATGTATAGCATTCAGCTAGCTTAGTAGTGTACGTTCTAGGCAGATCGAAAGGGCGCCAGGGTTTCGTTTATTTCATTTCATTTATTGAAGCCTTAAGGGCCCGTGGGCATTACATAAGGCGGGGGCAAGAACAGTGTGTAACAACATATGATACCAGCTCAACAAAAACAAAAACAAAGAAGCAAATAAACGAAACAAAGCAAAAAAAAACCATGAAAGGAGACAGCAACACAGGATCAGATTATTTGATAAAGCCGAATACATCACGTAAGACACAGGTGACTCGCTAATTCAGTACGGAAAATTGCTCGATCTGGGCAAGAAGCAATATGATCAGGCAGGGCATTCCATCTGGCTATTGAATCTGGAAAGAATGAATCATTCATAGCTGACGTACGACCTTTCATGGGAGCTATGGGATGGCTGTGGTTTAGGCGAGGGGATATTCTTGATGGCGGCTGTAGCAAAGGATGCCTGTTAATAGGGCGGTAGGAAATACAAGTTAAATTCATTTGCTAGAAGTATACGCGAGTAAAAGATGTCGCTTACTTTTAATTCGGACGGCAAAAGACATTTATTAAGTGACATCACTGATCAAATGCTTGCCAACGAATTTTAGGATTGCGCAATACCGAGGAAAATTTATTTTGACAGTCTGCGCGCATTGCTTTGTTTAGTTGTATGTTTGGATTATTTATATATTTCTTGAATTCAGTGAGATGATCACTGTGTTTAGTTTTGTAGCAACCGGCAAAAGAATACATTTTTTTTTGCTTAATAACGTATTTTCCGAAGTATAGTGCGCGGGCTTTACTCGTTTAAAAGCGGTAATTTTGCTTTGTACGGATTACCTATAGATATGGACTATAAAAGGTCTACTTTTTTAAGACACTTTGACAAAGCAGGAAATGCCTAGCATGGCAGTCGAAATAAAAAAAAATACGTGACCCGACTGCGCCTGAGACTTGGCCCTGCTCAATCGCATGATAAAATCAGTTGCCAATATGCATTCAGCTTCAATATGCAAGCTAATGCTGCTCATGGTGGCTGCTCTTCGAACAGAATCTCGATTTGTGAGCACAATCGGCGAATAACTCCAGAGTAGGATAGTAACGCCTCGTAATATGGCCCGTGAAGGAGGTATCCGGGATGTTCACCAACTGCTTCACGAAACGCTAGAAACTGGACTGGAAGCTGCTGCAACAGAGGGGTCAGATTCTTACGGCGGTGACGACACTGGCGAGGCTTTGTCTAATCCGACATTCTTGACTTGTTTTATTCCGACAGCACCGGGGCCCGGGGAAAGGAATTTTGACCGGTTTTAAGTCTGACTTCTTGCGGTCTATTTAAAGGCCCAGAATTTTTCCTATTGAGTATTAAGGCGGAAGCCTTTAATGCCTCATCGTTGTAAGCAAGAGCTGTCGACAGAAATGTCACGCTTTTCAATTAGTCGAAATGATCGTTACGTCACAGTGCGCGAATTTCAAACGGGGCCAATCGTACATTGCCTAGTAACCATGCAACTAATTAAAGGGATCGTATAGTGATGCTCCAAGTCGGACTGAGTTTAGTTTCGCTTAATTAACTCATTTGTCTAATTACGAGGGGGTACCCAAAAGAAACCGGACTAAATTTTTTGGTCGGCAAAGCTTCTGTGGTCCTCGTTTTGCCACTAGCAGCGCATAGAACGAACATTCCAGAGTCAGTAAACCGAGTGCCGTCGTTGAAGGAGGTCAGACTAGTTTAGGCAGAGTTTTAGAGTGACGACTGGTTTGTGTGAATGTCGTTTTTGCAATGGCTGCTTTTCGTGAACAGCGTGCGCCGGTGAAATTCTGATTTTTGCTCGGAGAAAGTTGAAAGGAAACTCTTGAAATATTAAGAAAGACGTACAAGGACGATGCTATGGGGACAACTCAAGTGTTCCTGAATCGAATCCTGAATCAAAGCAACAATCATGCCAATGGAAAACTTCAAATTCACCTCGCCTCAAGAAAGCTCGTCAGGTAAAACCAAACCTCAAAACAATGCTGATTTGTTTTTTCGACGTGAGAAGAGTCGTCCATTGAGAATTTGCTCCGCAGGGTCAGACAGTTAACGAAGCTTTCTACTAGGATGTTTTGGAAAGATTGGACAACAGTGTGCGGTGGAAGCGGCCTGATTTGTGGCGGCCGGGTGACTGGTTTTTTCATCATGGCAATGCCCCTGCTCAGACAGCCCTGTCTCTACGACAATTTTGGACCAAAAATGGCATGACCCCTATTCCTCAACCCTCATACTCTCCCGACCTTGCCCCATCCTACTTTCTTTGTTTCCTAGAATGAAAAAATAGGTAAATGGAAAGCGTTTCGCTGATGTTGCTGAGGTGAAGAAAAAAAAACGACGGAGGCACTGTCAAGCATCACAAAAGATGAATTTATACAATGTTTTGAAGAATGGAATGAAAGATTTGACTTGCGTATCATTGCAAGTGGGGAATACTTTGAAGGAGATTGAAGGTCTGTGCTTAAAATGCGAACAAATAAGTTCAAACAAAAATAAGTCCGGTTTCTTTTGGGTACCCCCTCGTAACCTTTATAGTCATACCAGATAAATAAATACAACCGGGTAGGAAATTGGTCGAGTTGGGGAATCGAACCCGGGTCTTCGGAGTGCGAGACGAGCACGCTACCCAGAGCCGTATATTCCCTCCCGAAGGGAATATACGGCTCTGACGCTACCACTCCGGCATGCCAGCTCGATGGTTTGGAGTGAATAAAGGCGCGTCTAGTGAATACGGTGTCTTCGTTCACTTCCATCTTCCTCCCTTCGCGTTAATTACTGATTAATGCCTGAATACTAATTAACTGCTAATTAATGACGCTTAAGCTTCGCCTTTAGCAGTGGAGAGAGAGAGAGAGAGAGAAAACTTTTATTGCTCTTTCAAGAGATTCGCGGAGATGAAGACTTCTTGGTCGTCCTGCTTGGGCGCTGGCGACTTGAGTCTTCGAGCAAGGGTGGGCCCTCAGTCCAGGGCTCCACTGAGTCGTGCCGCTTCAACAGCGTGCTGTACCAAGGCCCTCTGGACCTCGAGCTCGCTGCTGGAGAGACAGCTCTCCCATTGCTCCTCACTCGGTGTTTGATAATTGTGGAATGCTATGTTTCTTTCGCACTCCCAGGTAATGTGATAGAGTGTAGGTGTACCGCCGCACCAGGGACAGTCTGAACGCGACAGTGGAACGCGACAGCGTGTTGTAGCGCTGCCAGGGAGTCCACGGAACGCCACCACCCGTTCGACGCGATGCCTTGCCCTTTGAACGCAACGCTTTTTGAGGAAAGGAAATGGCGCAGTAATTCTCTGTAATCTCGGTGGACACCTTAACCGCACCGTAGAGGAAGGGAGGAAGTGGGCAAGCAGACAAAGAGGGCCCGTAATGAAGAAAATGAAAATTGTATTCGAGGAAAGGAAATTACGCAGTAACTGTCTCACATATCTCGGTGAACACCCGTCAAAATTCAGGGGGGCAATTTTTTTACTTAAAGTTTGATCACTGATGCGTGGTTAAGATTTTAAGCTTCGCCTCTAAGAGTGGAACGCGACAGCATCTTGCAACGCTGCCAGGGAGTCCAGAGAACGCCATTGCCCATTCAGTTCTACGCCTCGCTCGTCGGTAAATTGGTTTTTGAGGAAAGGAAATGTATCTGTCTCTCATATCTCGGTGGACACCTAAACCTCGCCGGAAAGGAAGGGAGGAGGATGGGAGTGAGCGAAGACACCGCATTCATTAGACGTGCCTTTGTTCATTCGAAACCATCGAGCTGGCATGGCTGAGTGGATAACATGCTCGTCTCGCACGCCGAAGACTGGGGTTCGATTCCCGAGCTCGACCAATTTCCTGCTCGGTTTTATTTATTTATATGGCTTGACTAGAAAGTTAATTAGGCTAATTGGGTAATTAAGCAATTAACTAAGCTCAGTTCCACTGACTTGGAGCATCACTATACGATCCCTTCAGTTGGTTGCATGGTTACTAGCCAAAGTACAATTGGCCCCGTTTAAAATTCGCGCACTGTGACGTCACGGCCGTTTCGACCAATTGAAAAGCGTGACATTTCTGTCGGCAACTGCTGCTTACAACGATGAGACATTAAAGGCTTTCGCCTTAATATGTTGTACTCCTTTGTTGGATCAGGTTCACTCTGTATTCTTTTCTGATAGATATTTTTCTTTGAAAATCCGCTAACATCATCTTACGAGTAGGAGGAATTTTTTGCAAAAATGCACTCCATATTTTGAGCCTCTTGCCGCCCTGAACAATAAGAATATAAAGTACTTGCGAATAAGCATTTATTATTTTTGTTCATTATAGAGAAAGTAAAAAAAAGTGAGATAGGGACGATGATGCTTTCGGCAGGTTTCACATTGCTCAATGCTTTTTTCTCAGGAAACTGCGCCATGGTATAAGACGAAGCAAGTAGTTCCCTACCTCCAGGATTGAAAGGTAGCAGGCACTGTAGACCGAAACGGAGGCTTAGCAACGAAATTACACTCTGAGACTGACGACTGATGGTCGAGTTAGGCCAATTTCGAATTATTCCGAACTAAACTTAATATAAAAAAAAAAACAATGGAGTGCGCGTCACACCTGACATAACAGTCACGGGTACACAGCAGTGTAAATAACTGTTAATTGCGACCAACGACAAAACACGAAGATAAAGACAACAAATTCGGTTGAGGTAAAAGTTCTTAGGCTGCTGAGTAAAACATCCCGTACTCAAACATGGTAAAGAGAAAAAGGGCGACAGAGTCGAAGTCGGGGTACTAAAAGGGCATATCGTAAACAAAGGCAAAAACTATGAAACGACGCGATAGAGAGAAGAAAACATGTATGATGATCAAAAAGCTTTATTGCTGGAGCTGGACACGTGTAGTAAACGAGAACGTGGAGAGGAACGCAGGAGGAGTGAGGGCAAGACAAGGGTCCGCATTAAAGAGAAATCGAGTAAAGAAATAAAAGTAGCAGACAACCTGAACACAGGAACTGAACGAACGCAACTGCCACCGCTTCTAATGGCACTAATTGCACCTTTGAAGCTATTGGTATCTAATGAACTGTTCGCACGGGGTATAGACAATAATATTTCGAACTTATTCTTAACCAATATCGTAGGCTGTGATTTGGACGAAGTGTAGCGCTGTGGAGTCTTATTTAGGAACAAGACTGCCAAAACTACTGCATGTTTGGACTCATCAAATCCTAATCATTAGCATGTGCCAGAACCTTCACTCATTTTCTGGTGTCTGAAAATGCACGGTCGTTGGGAATTCATCACAGCTTCAGAACTGAACTGGTTTGGTTTGGTTTATGGGGTTTAACGTCCCAAAGCGACTAAGGCTATGAGAGACGCCGTTGTGGAGGGCTCCGGAAATTTCGACCACCTGGGGTTCTTTAACGTGCACTGACATCGCACAATACACGGGCCTCTAGAATTTCTCCTCCAAAGAAATTCAACCGCCGCGGCCGGGATCGAACCCGCGTCTTTCGGGTCAGCATGGACTAAACTGGTCGCGAACATCTATTGCATTGCCGTTAATGACGGCTCTATGGTGCGAGCTCGCCAATCCACCCATGGGGTCGTTTTTTCTCTTCTTATCAATGAGCACATTAAGTAAATGAAATGAAGCTTGGCAAGTCTGCAGCACCGAATCAATGAAGCTAACGAAGGTTTGTGGCGCCAGCTTAGAGCTTCGCTTCTGTAGGGCCTGTACGACTTCACCTTTGTCTTTTGTCCCAATGGGCAACAGAAATTAGACCCTCTCTGAGCTAGTGCTACATGCGCTCTCTTTCCTGGCGTTGATATAAACTAGACAATTGCCCTGACTGAGAACTTCTCCAAGCAGGCACGCGCTATCGTGCTTTAATGTCGCAGTGAGTTGCAGAAGCCATAAACATCGCACGGTGGCAATGTTAAAAGCAACTTTATTTTTAGTGCTAAATTGAAATGGACAACTGACGTGTTGCCTTGTTCGTCTGAGGTTCTTTATCAATCTGTTGGTTACGTCAGACGTTCCTTTTGAGGATTGCTGCACGTGGTATGGGCAAAGTTTCACTCAATCCGATGTGGAATGCATCGGCGTTCAGGATTCGCACTTGTTTGTTGTTCGCACATTAAATATTAGCGCTTCTTCACTTGACAAGCTCTGAATGATCTACGGTGAGGAAAGTTTGATTGAAGAACCGGTTTATTTGCTCTACTGGAACTCTGAACAGTTTGTGCTATGTGATTATACGAACCTTGAAAGCCTTGTACGGACGGCCTTGTACGCAAGCTTGTCCGTGACATGTGAACACTTACAGCGTATGATGTTAGTCTGAAATCTATGGTAATTTTGTCCGCGTTAGCCTAGATTTGAGAACGTGATAACAATTAGAAGTTTAAGTCGCACGTTCGAGATGCATTCCATGAGGTCAGCTTATTGCGAGCACTAACATAGCGAGAAAACCAAAATATTCATGCTTATACAGGGTGTTCAGAAATAGGCTTTGCAGATTAAAAAGAAAATTGGAAAGCAATACACAATAGTAGTTATCGTAAATGGGTTGTACGGCCAAATGGACACAGAGGGAAAAATTGTCATCGTAACATAAGTGACAACTAAAACAGCTTCGACATTTTATTCGCGGCGGCAATTAACGTGCATGTTTGCTGACGCTTAGCGGCTTTGGCATTCAGACTATTCTATTTTGTACAATTTTAGCAACGTGCCTGTGTCCTGAGGTATGCATGTCATAAATTTCAGGCCAAACCATGTAACTTACGCATGCGATGCCACGGTGCTTGGAATGAAGATTCTGCCTGATGTGATGCAGCTGTTGTATATGACACTTCTGACAAGAATGTGGGGTTACAAGCAACAGTTATAAATTTCCTGCCTTTGCCAGCAGTGTGTATCGCTGGGGCTTGACCCCAAGCGAAATATAAAGCAGAACCACGTCTTATCAGCCACTCTAGAAGCCATCGCCTAAAGAAACATCGCCTAAAGAACACACCCCTACGCCACCAGCACAGTGATTCTTTGGTTTTGCTGGCAAAAGGACGAAAAGTTATCACCGTCGCCTGCATCTTCACATTCTTGTCAGGTGGAGTGTCATACGCACCAGCTGCGTCACATCAGGGACAAGCCTCATGCTGAGTGCTGCGTCTCACATGCGTAATTTGACGGTTTCTGCTGAAATTTAAGTACAGGCGCGTTACTAAAGTTGTGAAAATAGAAAAGTCTTTGAATGCCACTGCCTCGACGTTTTCGATATAAACATGCAAGTTAACTGCAGTGAATACAAAGTTAATTAATTTCACTCAACTACTCGGGTTACAGATACAATTTTTCTCACGCTTTGTGTCCACCTGGCCGCATAACTCAGTTACTATAGTGACTTTTTTAATGCTTTTAACAGAAATATTTTTTAAATCTATAAAGCCTAAGTTTAGTCAGCGAACTTTTCATTATCGTCCTCTTGCCCGCACCGACGGTGTTTTGCCTTTACAAGTGTCATTTGAAGAAAGAAGCCAGGATAAACTTTTCTAGATGGCGTCGCAGTTTGTTCTAATTTTACATCACCAACAACGCGCCCGAGCAGTAGTCGTCTTGGAAGATGCCTTTCGCAGTGCTTTCACGCGCCTTGAACACGAAGCATTGCAGCGTACCTAACAAAGGAAAGCCAATAACGAACCCGAGATTTTTGCTCGTTTTTTCATTTACCTATTGCATCGCTCAATCACAAATTTATTGACACGCGTATTGCATTGGGAGAAAAACAGCTGTTCGTGTGCCTCAGAATAAATTGCCGTTCATTCGACCATTCGAGCCTGAGGCCTCGGCGGAAATTGAACCACAACCCAAATATAAATCCGCGTAGAAGTTAAACAAGAACGTACACGAAAAAAAAGTAAAGAAATGAAAAACACTAGTTTTCAATTGCGGTCTAAGAGAAATATGGACAACAGAAGCGCCAGTCCAGGGTGTTGGATTTTCTCACTGAAACACCGAATGTTCGGAAGCGTATAACTAATACCGCCTGCCCGGCAGGGATGAAGTGGTGGTTTGCTGCGTCGATGGTTCGTACGCGCCGTAATCGGGCGACGCGTAGCCGGAGGTCGGGGACATCATCCCGTCTCCGGCATCTGTAGAAGCCCTGGCGTTCGCGAACTGGCTGGCCCCGTAGGGAGCCGTCTCTGCGTAACGCTCGCCCTCGTCCACGCCCAGCGGAGGAAGACGCAGCCCGACGGTCTCGTCAGCATCAGCGGGATAGTAGGCCGGATAGGGCGCCTGTCGCTGTCCTGCAAACTGGTCTTGAGCGCCGTCAGCCGGTTGCCCAGGATAGGTGTAGCCTTCGCTGAAACTCGGCGCTTGCCTACTGCCCTGGCCTTGCTGGGTTGTGGTCTCGGGTTCGGTGGAAACAGTCTTCAGGGAGTCGAAGAAGGCGCGCACTTCGTCCTTGTTCTGCTGGCCCTTTTTGAACTGCGGTTCTGTCGAGGAAAAAAAAGGCAGGTGCCCTAATGTGAGCACTTCCCAAAAGGAAGGTGATGGCGACTCTCACGGGTCAAACGGTGACGGACCAGGCAGCACCAAAACATTCAAATAATGCTACATTGTTGTCTCGATCAAACTCTATTAAAACCATAAGTATCATCGGTATCCATGCAAAAATTCACTGCCCGCAAAGACTCTTCAGTGTGTCAAATCAGCTTTGAGCAGAGTTTCATGTGTCCTCTGTGTCCCAGCAAGTTGTTAAGCCCCATTCACACACCTGTGTCGCTCTGGCGACATTTTTTTTTCCACCTTGAATACCTTCTGTGACCAACCGTCGCGGTGGCTAAGTGGCTATGGTGGTCGACTGCTGAACCAAAAGACGCGGGTTCGAACCCGGCCGCGGCGGTCGCCTTTCGATTCTTCGACATTCGAAATTCTGCGCCTACGGTCAGCGATGAAGAAGTCCCCCACGCTCGGCAGGTTAAGCTTCAATAGCTTAGAAGGGAGGGGCAGCCCTGTTAGGGATACCATCATTCAGCGCCACAGGGAAGCCAATGCGTGTCGGACGGAGAATAAAGAGCACAAGCAGCGTCGACTAATGCCTCTCATAGGGGATATGAAACGCAAACATCAAGACTCCGAGGTTTGAAAGCTAGAACACAAATAAGCCGCAGAAAAGGGCACTGATGTTAACGCATACTTTGCCGCAACCTCTATGAGTGCTTGTCAACTTTTTCCTTGCTACGAGACCCTTGGGCTGCCATGCAAGCAAATTCGTTTGGCGAGTGCGATCACATTGAGTGTGTGAGGTTCTTGAGAGAAGAAAAGGGTGTTTTTTCTTTATCATAGCCACCAAGTGGCAGCCAGCATCCATGCAATATTAGTGTGATTTCACCTAGCACTTTCAGTTTTTATTTCTTATATGAATGTTAGAAGGTAATTTTCATTCATTTTTGCCATTTAGTTTCCCTCAGTGCCAGTTAAAGAAACGCTGAGTAGAATTTCCTAGGCTCCTATCTTACTTTTTTTATTCTGCAAGGGTGGCTGTTTCCTCGGCGGACTCGGGTCCTCGTCCTCATGAAGCTGCACGTCGTCGAAGGGCGTCGTCGTCATGGAGGTTTCTTCGAAGATGCCTTCCTGCGAGTCCCGTCGCACTGGATGGACGTGGTGCACTCTGTCGTCCTCGAAGCTGTGCTCCTCGAGGCTCTCGGACAGGTCGGCCGGGAAAAGCGGCTCGTGGCCGAACGTCCCGCTGCCCGTCCGCGCCGAGGCGGCGGCGCTCTGGTCGCGCAGGTTCTCGGCCGCACCCTTCCGGTCGAGAGCGGGAAGAGGAACGCCCTGCTCGTCCACAGGGGGAGGCGTAGGCGGTACAAACGCCTGTTCCTGCTGCTGGTTGCTGAGGAGGATGGGGCCGTTCAGCTGGGGACTTGTGACACGCGGGTCTACCTCCCGAGTCAATCTGTGAAAGCGCAGGTTCCCCGTGACTATGAGAGCCGCTAGCGAGCCCTAAGCTAGCGTAATATAAAAGGACAATATCACACAGGAAAAAAGACACATGGGCTACTGCCAGTCAGAGAGTTCACACCAAAGCGCATCTTTTTACATCCACAATATCACGAAAGCGACCGAAAAAATGAAAAATGGAATTATGAGGGAAGGTGTTTAACGTCCAAAAAGGACTCGCGTTATGAAAGACGCCGTAGTGGAGGGGACAGGATAATTTCGACCACCTGGAGTTCCTTATATGCATCGCACAGCATGCTGGTCTCTAGCATTTCGCGTCTATCGAAATGTGAATGCCGCGGCCGGGATTCCACCCGTGCTTTCAGGTCAGGAGCCGAACACCTTCACCACTGAGCCATCGCGGCGGATATGACTTAAGGAAATAAGCAATATCTCACTCTGCGTGGACACTTCAATCCCGCTATGAGGGAAGAGAATGAAGGAGAGTGAGGAAGAGGTTTGGTTGAGGCGGGCTCTGGAGTAATTTCGATCAGCGAGGGTTCTTTAACGCTGACATCGCACCGCACATAAGCCGTCTTTTAGATTTCACCTTGATGAAAAAGCGGCCGCCTCGGCAGGGATACAAGAAGTCGAAAGAGCAAAGAGCAAATCTTTGTAGTGTTTGTTCTTTCTTTTTTTATCGCTTTGTTTGCGATGCAAGACGCGACCAGATTTATTTCGATTGATCGCATCCAGGTGGAGTCGAGTATACGCTGTTCCAGGATGTTCTAGTAACTTTGCACGCTTTATCTCGAAAGTTCGCTATCAGCTTGAAATTGAACATGGCCGAGAGCGGCGTGCATTCGATTCGACGACAGCCGAGCACGCTTGCTGCTACGTTCCCTAGTGAAGCCCCTTGCGCATTTATTGTAACAGCACCCGCCCGCTCGCCTTGATAAACCGCTCGCCTTAATAAACGCACTTCAGATGACACACGGCGTGACGTTGATGCATAGAGTAACTCTTAGTGTCACATGTTCGGGACGAGGGGGTTAGGGCGGCGTGTGAAGTTATTGGGCTTATGCGATAAGGCTGAAGACGCAGCCGGTGTGGGAAGCCCCTCAGAGCAAAGCTCTTTGTGCTTTAAGCTCTACGTAGCATACGCGGGTGCATTGCGACTGGCGTCGATCACATTTCTCAGAGGTCATCGCATTTCGCACTGACATGACTATTAACATCAACGTTGCACAGATCACTTTCACAACATTTTTCGGTATCACTGAAGTTTAAATACACTTGAAAACCATGTTTAACTGAGCAGTTCATTTATTTGTGGCAATTATGAATTGTTCAGAAAAATCCCCACACTTAGAAATGAGTTTACAGTTTATGGGGGTTAAACGTACCAAAGCGATTCAGGCTATGAGGGACGCCGTAGTGAAAGGTTCCGGAAATTTTGACCACCTGGGGTTCCTTAGCACGCACTGACATCACACAGCACAAGGGCCTCTAGAAATCGGGTCCGACAACCGTGGCCGGTATCGAACCCGTGTCTTTCTGGTCAGCAGCCGCGCGCCATAACCACTGAGCCACCGCCGCGGCCAGAAATAGGTGGTAAGGGTGAGTTACGTTCGGACGGAAGCATTTTGATTCATGAAATTACATGATTAGCTACAAAAACGGCTGCATTGTATTTTTTTTATTTATTTGGAGATACTGTCAATCCTTTTAGGGATTTTTACAGGAGTGGATTAAGTGCCCGTATACATTTGCTCATAGAACCATACACACGTTTGTACACAAGAGTATGCGAAGACACTACAACAAAAAAGAGGCAAGCACATAAAAAAAACACTTAGGATACCGTCATTCATGCACTGACGTTATCACAGGTTTACATTTATACATAAAAAGCAGAAGGAAGACACATAAGTGATGACATCACATCCGCGTTGTTGACAGTACAGTAATGCTAGCAAGTTCAACAAATTTGTGAATTGAAGACTGCAAGACCACACTCTGATCTAAAGAATTCCACTCACGCACAGCTCGCGGGAAAAACGAAAAACTGTAGTATTATTGGCACAAAAATATTCTTGGAGTGTGAATTCATGCTTATGACGGGTTTCTCTGCAAGTATTGAAAGAAATGTAGGTATCAGGATTTACTTTAATCATGTTATGCAAGATAAGGTACAAAAATTTCAGACGTTGTAGCAGCGCACTGGTTAGTGTATGAAGCCCAATCTCGGTCAGCATCTGCGTGTGTGAGTCGGTGCGCTGGTATCTGTTGCAGATAAAACGTGCGGCCTTCCGCTGGACAGCTTCGAGCGTAGATATTTGATTTTGGGGAAACGGAAACCATGCCACGTTCGCATATTCCAAGATCGGGCGAATACACCTCACATAAGCCAAAAGTTTGGCTTCCCTCGTAGAGTACCGCAGGGCCCGTTTTAGATACATTAATAAGAAAGATACATAGATACATACAAAGATAATAAGACACATTAATAAGTTTTAGATACATTAATAAGATACATTAATTATACCCTCTTACAATTAAATTTTTTTCTGGGAATTGAAGGATAAAAACGCTGTTGGGTATTTATGCTGGAGCCAAAAGAAAAAGCTTGAGACGACATTGAAACTCGGCCTTAAGGGAATGACGCGTTAGCGTTAATGAGTTAATGCCGATATATGTGGAATTGCGCAATCTGTACGTTACATTCATAGATCGCTGGGAGTCTTCATACAACTCCTGACGCAGTGGTGCTGTGGCCACTGCCCCGGCAGGTGACTGTTTCAAGCACAGCCACCGATGTGGCTTGCGAAATCCAGGCTGCTCTTACCGAGCAACCTCCCGCGACCGATGATTATTTCAACTGGTACAGCTGCAACGGAAAAAGATTAGCACAAGTGACTCATGACCGGAGCGGAAAAATTGCGAGACGCGGCGCTATTGTAGCCGTATGCGCAGATAGCGAGAGTGCCTGGCACATTCCACTTTCCATGGTAGGGGTGGCCGACAGAAAGAAGCCCATCCGAAAGCAGGCACTGCCACACATTACTTTTGACAGTGCATCCCCAGCACATTTTTAAAGGAAAACGGTGATAAAGATAACGTTGCTCGCCACGCCAGCGCAAAAAAAAAAAATTAAAACGAGAATATGTGCTTAGCCACCTTAGCACATGGTTTGGCTGATAAGACACCTACAGGCATTCGTTTAAGATGTTGCATTTCTGACGGGCGAATATCTAGGTGGGCTGCTTTCTGCCGGCCACCCCCGCTTTAGGAAATGGAATGTTCCTGGCACTCTCGCTATCGGTGTACTCGGCCACAATAGCGCCGCGTGTCGAGATTTTTTCGCTCCGGTCGTGATTCACTTGTGTCATTCTTTTTCCGTTGCAGGTGTACCTGTCACGGTGGGCAGGTTGCAACCTGTCACGGTAGGCAAGTTGTGATGACGCCGCAAGGTCACGTGACCTATTTGGCAGATGTCACATTCGTCTGCTTTTTCCGGCCGCTCCGGCTGCGAGGCTTCACACGGTTGACAACCCTGACGCCGGACAATATTAGTGCTAAAGGATTATTAGCAGTGACGTGTGTGCCCGTGTACTGGGAGATTGTGCAGAAAATCCCAGCAGTGGTAAAAAAAAATTGGTGACGTCATTCATCAAGAAGCCGTATGAGGCACGCAGCAAGCCGAACAGGGCCACATCATACAATCTTATACATTTCTTACTTTCATATATATATAGTCGCCAGGCGTCGACCTCCGTGTGGCGCCAGTTTTCCCGGCAACATTCATGCAATAATTGTGACCGAAGAGCTTGTTGTAGAGCGTTCCGGTAGTGTAATACGATTTCTTGTTGCTTATAGCGTACATGTGTTAGTCAAAGTGAAGGATAGAATGCGACATGTATTCGAACCGACGACATACGCACCTTAAAACGTATGCCAGCTCAGACTTTCGTATCAAAATTGTGATGCAACCGTTCGTCGTACGGCGCTCCAGGTGGTGTCATACGCGCGTGTGAGTTCGTATCGTATTCTGGGTGGGTGCCTTCCGGGTGGGTTCGTATCAAATTGCAAACCGCAACCAAACATCTACGTCTTGCGTCCACGACATGAAAACTCGGCCAACCTCATCGCAGTGCAGCGAGAGGGTCCGAACGTTTGCGGTCTGGTGCGCAACCAACTCGCAAACACATAAACTTGCGGAAGGAATCATTAACGCATGTACCCCCTCTGACAAAAGTAACCGAGCAACAAGTTTTTCCTTCTCATCCGTATAACGGAGCCTTTACGGTGCCCATAAAGACCGAAAAGTGTCAAAACGTGAGGAAAAGGGTTCAGGTTACTTTACACATATTCAGAGCTTAAATGCTGCCATAGGAGTTTTGCTATGCGGCTAAGAAACAGACCACATCCAGCTGCACATCGCTAAAGCGCTTAACCGCCGCTCCAGAAGACACTTTAGGCATAGTTGAATAGTCGGCATTTGAATAGGATCAGAAATGGCATAGATTTGGGAGGGAAAGACAATGGACTGGCAGTTAAAATGAAACCAGAATACGGATTAATTTGCAAATGAAAGAAGAACGCTAATGCACCTTCCTACTATTGTAATTCCGAGCCATCGGGGTGTTTTTTTTCTGTAGTATCATAGATGGCGTCAAGACAAATCTAGGAGCTGTGAGAACGGCTCAAAATACTTTGTCCGAAATTTCCAGCGGCAAAGAAATATGCGATAATCAAATCAAACACGGACACCCTCTGTACTCCTTCTTTGGAAATGCAGTAAGTCCCACCAATGCTGGAGCAGCGGTTAACTAAAGGGAATTTCTACTTTAACGATGTGTTTGAACCCTGAATGCATATTTGGGCAACAGTTAAGGCTCCCATTAAGGCCGCGCTGCAGTGGGCTCACATGTGTGTCGGATCCGGGAAGAGGAAGAGCCAGGGATGCTTGACGAGCACGCCCATCGTTGCTCGCAGCGTGGTCACCGGCTCGAGCAACAGGCGCACCAGGTTCCGGAACTGGTGCGTGCACTCCAGATACCGAGGAAATCGAATCACGCGGTTCATCTGTAGGCGAACCTGCGAAGAGAGCGCCGATTTTTCCAGTGGTCAAGTCACGTGTCAATTCTGCGTGGTGGTGGTGGTGAAAACTTTTAATTTCTGAAATAGAGTTTGGGAGCCACAGAGTGACCCCGCTACATGGTGTGGGCATGTACTCGGAATCCTCATCTTCCCCCTTCCCCCACCCCCACCCGAGAGGCATGGGAGACTGCCCTCCTCAACTGCTCCACGCTGGAGTCTCAAAGGGCTCTGGTCAAGCGGGCGCGAGACGGGGCCTCGTCGTGCGGTGTCCCGGACTAAGGATACCGACCATGTAGCAGGGTTTCTTGACCCTCAAACTCTCTTTGCAAATTAAAGTTTTTCATCACCACCACCACCACTACATGGTCGGCGTCCCTAGTCCGGGACACCGCATGACAATGCCCCGTCTCTCGCCCGTTTCACCAGAGCCCTTTGGGACTCGAGCGAGGAGCAGTTGAGGAGGGCAGTCTCCCATGCCTCTCTGGAAGGGGTAGGGGAAGGGGGGAGGTGAGGATTTTGAGTACATGCCCACCCCATGTGGAAGATATCACAGGTCTCCCCACAGTGCCGGCATCGCCCATCCGTGTTAGGATCGTAATGCTTTAAGATTGCAGGACAGAGTAGAGCACCTGTCTGCAGGCGCCTTAATGTTCGCTCCTCCGTCTTACTCAGCCCCTTTGCAGGGGCCGGGAAAAGGCGGTGGTTGTCGGTATAATGCGTTATTTCCCTGAATCGCAGTAGCGGCTGGTTAGTCTCCGAGCCAGAAGAGCTGGGATGAGGAGCCCGGTGAATAAGCGCTCGGGCAGCCGCGTCAGCGGCCTCATTACCTCGTAAGCCCTGATGGCCAGGAGCCCAAATGATTCTTTTCGGTGTTGGATCAGTGGCAGTCCGTCTTAGAATGCAAGCAGCTAAGGGGGAGATCTCCCCTGCCAAGTGAGCCGCCTCACCACGAGGCGATTTCATGACTGGGAACGATTTGGTTTTGAGCTTTCGCTGGTTGGAAATGTATCGAATTTGCACTGGCTCTGGGTTGAACCGGTGTTAAGTCATTTGTATTTGGCCAGAGTCAACCATAGGCAACATCCAGTACTAAATAAACTCGGTGTCATTAGCTCATTCAGAAATGTCAAAGATTTCCTGATTTGCTTGCATCACAACATCCACTAGGAAGCTAACATTGAAGCTACTTTCTCACTGTTTCTCACTTTTCGCTCATGGACTATGAGTTCATGGTCATGGCCTTCGGACTCAGTCTCATTTTTCGAGTGTGTTTTCGAGTGACCAAACTTGTTGGTTACACAAGACCAAATGTGAGAAAGATATCCTACTTTATGACTGTGGACACACTAATCTTGTACAGAGAGGGATTGCATTGTATGGTGTGATGGAAGCTCTGACTAGGCCTTGTGCCCACATAAAAGATATGAGCTGACGCTTGAAAATGAGTCGGCTTAGTGGCTGTGGATACCCCCAGAGGCTACTCATTGGTGTAGCCGATACTTGTCCGAATGCTTTTGGGACGGACAAACGAATTTCGTTGTCATATAAAAATGAAGAAAAGAAGCTTTTTGTGGCCCTTTCTATGTAATCGGCTTCTCGCCTAGGCAGAAGAAAATTGGCCAAAGGCTTGCTGTGAAGATCGCCCACTTTGCTTTTTTCAAGTTTAAAAGTATTTGTAAAAAAAAAATCCTAACCGGGAAGAACCTGCAGATAATGAAATGGGTTGTGTTGTTCGGCATGCTTCTTCTTCTTTTGTCGCAGGCTATACTGGTTTTGTTTGTCATAAAATTCCTCTTTCATGCGGCTAATTCTGTGTGGGGAACACTGGACGTTGCCTAACTGGACGCTTTTTAGTGTACACAGAATACACTAATGCTGCCTACATGCTGCAGAAGACTTGGGCAATCATTACCTGAAAGAAGCGGTTCATCCTTCTTTTGAAAATACCGATATTTTGGCGCGGGCGCAGGGGAGAAAAAAAACGCGCTCACTGTGGCCTTCCGAATGTTTCAAACATGAAAACTGATTACGTACAGTCTTTGCCAAATGTAACCAGGCTGCACGATTTGCGTCTCAGTCGTATATTAAACCTATTATGCCAGCCCACAAGCAATCTCTGTATGGTAACGAGACCCCTGTCCTCTATTTCAAAGAACTTTTTGGTCTTCAGTGATGCCGTCAGGGTTACACTATAATACGAATGAGAAGTAAACTATGCAGCCAGGTTACTTTTGTCAAGACTGTACGTTTCCCATCGGTTACCGTCACCCGTAGGAAAATAAAAAATTACGAAGGCCATTTAAGTCTGCCAACCTGCTTTTGAAAGCGAGAGCATTGTCCCATCGTAAGCTCTGCTGCGAGCTTCATTAAAGCATCCTTCATTTAGACACGCTAGCATACAGTCCTAACGAAACGCACACACTAGGTTCACCTTCATTCGCTATGAAATAACGCGGTTTTATGACGTATGGGTTGCGTGCTCGCCTAGCAGTCTGAAGGTCCTTCGGAAGAAATTTTATGATTTCGTCTTTGCTGTACACGTCACTATCTTACTGTCTACTGCTCACGTCATGAGAGAGCATGGTGACATCCCTGAGGGATTTCGTGCCATGCTCGGCGACGGACGCCGTCTTTTGTGCAAATGGGGCATGTAATGCTTTGCAGTAATGTGTTGCAGAGGGGTGAAAAACAAGGATAGTGTCACTCAAGCATATCATTTGGAACGGCTGGGATGTGGTTATCTGCGGAATTCTAGCGCAGCTTCCCGAATTTTTTTGGGGTGTTTCCTGTCAGCACAGTGCAGCGAAGTGTATTTTCGTAGTTTCACTGCTGAGATTCTTTTTTAATCATAAAAAGCAATGCCACGAGCTTTTGTTTTCTTTTCCCACGGTAATGGAATGAATTCAAGGAGTGTACGATGGGGGGCTCGTCCTGTCTACTTCTTCCCTGTGTATCGTCCTTTGCGTGGTTTTCGTTCTAAGTTAATGGAATGAAACCTCAGTTAGTAGACTGGGCTTAAAGGCGCACTGAAGATGAATCTGAACTCGTCTTTTTGCCGCGGGAACTCTATCTGCACGTTCCGAGCGTTCTTATGAACTTCGATATATTGTCCTGTGCGGCCAATTTCCCTAATTAAATCGGATTAACGTCCGGCTCCCGACTTTTTTTTTTTCATTTTCCCGCATACGGTAGGAGGAGTCGACCAACGCATGGAGTGCCTTTCAGGGAGTCGCTTGGCGACTTTGCTTTCGCTTTTATTTTGTTTCTTCTAGGTTTCCGTGAATAAATAGGTCTAGTCAGATATTTACACAGCTACAAATTCGGCCCACGGAAATAAGAATACGCGTGGACTCTTTGTTTTTGCCGATCACTAAGTATTACCCCGCCGCGGGGGCTCAGTCGTTACGGCGCTCGTCTATTGGCCCGAAAGACGCGGGTTCGATCCCGGCCGCGGCGGCTGAATTTCGATGGAGGGGAAATTCCAGAAGCCCGTGTACTGTGCGATGTCAGAGCACGTTAAAGAACCCCAGGTGGTCGATATTTCTGGACCCCTTCACTACGGCGTCCCTCATAGCCTGAGTCGCTTTGGGACGTTAAACCCCAATAAACCAAGGCAGAGCGGCAAGCCGCCACGGGACTGGGTGAAAGGTGGGTCGATTCCTCCCACCATTTGCGGAGAATTAAAAAAAAAAGGCGGGAGCCCGACGTTAATGCGATTTAAATTAGGGAAATCGACCGCACAGGGCAATAACTCGAAGTTTCCAAGAACGCTCGGAACCTGTAAATTGAGTTCCAGCGGTAAAAATACGAGTTCAGATTCCTCTTCAGTGCACCTTTAACCGCTCCTAACTCTTGCACCCTTCTTTTAGAGCGCGGCACTTATGCGGCTGTTCGTGGGTTGAGCCGTGCGCCACCGTCGGTGTAAGCGAGCCGAACCATAAATTAATGAATAAACGTTGACGCGACTGGGATTCGAACCCGGGTCGCCGCGAACTGATCAGCGTTGCTGTCCACTGTACGAGAACGCTTGGCTATCGCCGCAGGCGGTCACGCTTCCAGTTAAACTGCAACACGTATTTTTGAACTAATACTGCTATCTCACTACTACACACATTCTCGCGCTCTGCGCATTGCACAGCGTCGTCTACTTCTACTAATATTGCTACCGAACTAACACTGTCGCCAGACGTGCCGACGACCCAGCAAAACAAAACAATGAACTTGCGGAGCCTGAGACACCTACAGAGCTCCGCTGAAATTTCGCTTCAGGGAGTATCGTAATCGTCCTCAGAATTTTTACTGCTTGACAAGGATTTTTCTCCAAGCAGAGCTGAACATCGAGCAGCGCTAAAAAACTAAATGCAAAAGTGTCAAGCCCTGAGATGTGTGAATTGAGTAGTCGCAATGGTGAATTTACAGATGCTGCATGCCATCTTTTAAAAAAATTCAGAGCATAGGCTCCGAGTTTTTTTTCTCACGTCATTTGCATTACTAAAAAAATGCTTTGATATCAGTCTAGACAATGCACACTAAGTTCTGAATTTTCATGCGCAATTTCAACGCTCTCAGCTTTCAACAGAAAAGAGATGGCAAAAAAAGTGAACGGCCCCACACAAAACAAAGAAGGGAGGGGAAAGCCACAGGATGCTTACAACGTTTCGACAGGAGCACTTGTCTTCGTCTGAGCAAAGCGTTCGCCATTGGCGGGGTTTAAATAAGGCCTTCACTACGGTGAGGAAATCCCGATGTGGGGGAGGAGGGAAGGTCCTCCAGTCTCTCCCCTTTAGTAGCCATTCAGCATGGACAAGACTTCCAAGCCAACGCTCCCCACCTTAACACCCTTCCGAAATCACACCCTCCTCCTCGACACCGGGACTTTCTCCTCGCACGGAAAGCCCTATGTAAACCCCGGCAATAATCAATCAATCAATCAATCAATCAATCAATCAATCAATCAATCAATCAATCAATCAATCAATCAATCAATCAATCAATCAATCAATCAATCAATCAATCAATCAATCAATCAATCAATCAATCAATCAATCAATCAATCAATCAATCAATCAATCAATCAATCAATCAGCCTTTTATTTTCTCTATATTAGAGAAGGAGACAGGACTAAAAGCTCGGAAGCTTGACAGAGGTCCTGCCCGCTTTTTTCACGTTGGCATTGCAACAGACAAGCGGCAATAAATTCTGCGCAATACATTATAGCACAAAAGAAGAAAACACACCTGGGAAAAAAAGCAAGAAGTACCAACACAAAAATACATGCAGCGTCATGACACAAACTTGTTCAGAAAAAAATTCTTAACATTATTTGAATGCTGGAAAGGGTCAAACATTCCTTTGTTTAAGTTATTTAATAGCACTGACAGCGTATACGAGATAGGTTGTTCTGAGTAATATGCTCTAGGTGTAGGAACTAGCCACATTTCTTTATTTCGGGTTTGTGGAATACGGGTGTTTTTTTGCAAGTTCTGCCAAATTACCAACATATTTCATTGCTCCGCGAAGCACTTTTGAAGCTCATTAAAAGTCTGTATTCGTCCGTATGAAGCCTTTGCCCAGACGAAGACAAGCCCTCTTGTTGAAACGTTGATAAGCATCCTCAGGCTTTCTCGTCCCTTTGTTCACTTTGTGTGCGTCAAGAAACCATCTGCCTACCCTCTCTCTACCACGAACTTCCCCAGGTCAGCCTGCCATCAAGTTTTGGGGCTGTTAAGAGGGCAAAAAGCTATAAAATGACAGAGACAGGATAGCATAGTTTGAGATGTAAGTTCTGTCTTCAAAAATTGCCAAATGTCATCCACTGCCTCCGAATAAAAATTGGTCAATTCGATGATTTTGTTCATCCCGCACCTCTCGTGAGATTCGCTGCAGTGCGTGCGAAAGTTGTTGGTGGCTTTGCGCAATATGTGAATTGCGCAAAACGAGAGTGCCGTCATTCCGTGTAGGTAACGTTTAAGGACTGACAGAAAGCTTACGCATGAAGCTCGCGCAAACTTTGTCGTTGCAGTAGCAAGCAGTCCCCTTTGAAACCAGATGTCGGCAGGTGAAACCATGCTCGGTATTTCTTTTGATTTATCTTTCTTTTATCAATATGTCAAGCATAACGCTTTTGTCCCATTTTTCTTGAAATACATATTCTGATGACTTTTGCATTTGACTAAGTAAGTTTTAGTCCTGAACATGTATCTTGATGTCATCACCCTGCTTTTAAGCTACCAAAATTTCCAATCGCTTTTTGATAACTTCCACTGTACTCATTCACAATGCCAGAAGTTGTCTAAAATATAGGGCCTGAGGAAACGTTGCTGTCCCTGCATCGACATCTAGATGGATACTACCACGTTCTAGTAAAATACGAAGGTTTGTTTCGGCAAATCTACCTCACACTGTATATGTACCTGCTTTATGGCACCCTAATCTCGGTAAAAAAAAAATAGAGCGCTGCTTCCTTTGTTATAATAGGCCGATTCCTTCCTGATTTGTCGTTTCCATTTCCTGTACAGGCCTAGAGTCGGCTTTTTCTTCATTGTTATAATCAAGTTCTTGGCTTCTGCATTTTTGGCCTCTCGTTTAAAGCTCTCTCATTCCTGGTGCCTTGCATACTTACTGATTAGGTTCTAAGTCCTTTTCCGTCAGTGTGAGTCAAAGCTCCTTCTGTGTAAGTATTTAAATACCTTAGCAGCCCATCTTTTACTGTTCAATCGCCTCAGGCGTTCTTTAAAAAATATTTTATTATGGGGTTCCCGCGCTCCAAACGATGCCCGGCGAGTGTACGCAGGCAATGTTTCATTTGCGGCTTTGGCGCGGGCACCTTGTGCTGAACTGCCAACAGCTCTACGATTTATTTCTAGCCGCGACTAAACTTCTGCTTCTAGCTATAAAACTGCAATCCGAAAAGTCAGCCTTGGCAACAATATGCTTTTCCAAATGCTTCTCAGTACTTCATGCCTCTCGCACCCTAATAATGTTCTACGATTCGTTATCGCGGCATTATCGCGGCCCATTCGCTCCACCAGCCTTTACGCCACGAAACTCATATTCTTCCAACCTGGGTAGCGCATGGCCGTGTATTCTAAGCAGCTGAGCTGCGGAATAGTTGTATAACATGAAACCTGATGTAATTGCGCTAAAAGTGAAGACTGCATCGCTTCCTCCATCTCCACAAGTATTAGCCAGAAGCCGTAAATCATCCTGGCTATCAGCGTACATACATTAACCGCCGTAGCTACTGCTCTAGGACCCTTACACCTAATTTTTGTACTAAACGGTGACCTAGATTACTTTTTAAACCTTATTTCTATATTGTCACCGGACGTCGGTAGAGCGTTCTTACTGGCAGAACAATACTTGAAAAGAACACTGAGCAGTGCACAGCCGACCGACCCTTGTGCCGAGCAGAAGACGACAAAGTCCGGCGCGCGGCAAAGGATGAAGACAGACTGCACGGGGCGCCGGTAGAATGTCTAAAATAAGTGTGGCATTGCCCCTCCCCTCTGAAAAGGCATCTACCCGATGCCTGAAAAGGAGGGGAAGCCACGTGTAGGCATGAACAGAGTCCCATGCACGGAACGTCGTCGGAAATGCCCTAGCGGGCATGGTCTGGCTTGAGTCTGGCGACATGTACAATTTCGGAGGTCGGCGGGCGTCTCGAAGAGTGAACAATATTTTCATATAAGGCATCAACAGCAGCCGTGATAGCGAACAAACCTACCTTTGGCCTTTGTGTGCTATTTGGCAAGGAATGAAACGTGAACAAGACAGATGAATCACGAACAGCGATACGAGAAGCTCTTTGCTTGGGGAACTTGCATACTAGCGGAGGGCAATTTTCTTAGGTTTATATGCGAAAAATACAAAAGGGAAGACTCTCCCTCGCAGTTAATGATGTCGAATAACATTCCTACACTAGAAATCCGCCGAAAGATTAATAGATTGGTACTCTTGATTAATAGTTTTACAGGAAGAAATAAACTGAAGCGTCCGGAGTGCATTAAGCGTCCTCTAGTGAGAAGGACTCGGAACGTTCATGAACATTCACTTACTCCCCTTTTCGCCAAAGCTAACAGTTTTAAATAGAGTTTTTTCCCTAGAGCAGTGCAAGATTGGAATCCGTTACCGGAATCTGTTTTTTCCTCGCAAAAGTTTTCTGATGAGTTAAATCGTCTACTTACCTGCTAATATTGCTTATATGTATGTTTTGTGTCCGTGTGCTGCTAATATTGTATAAGTTTATTCTTTTGGTTTTATTCTTTTGGTATCCGTGCACTGCTAGCATTGTATAAATTTATTCTTTTGGTTATGTAACAATGTAAGTTCACTCCTGCTTGGGCCAAGCAGTGGCCTGCAGTATTCTGAAATAAATAAATAAATAAGTTTAGAAGGCATGAAGACTGTCCTTTATAGTGTTAACCTCACTTTTATTTCTTCTTCAGGAGGCAGTATCTTGGTGTTTTTGTGTTTCCACTTCAGTTGCCTTGATCGCGTTTCATTGTTTGCTGATAGTGTTTCTACTTTTGCCACAATTGTGAGATGATATTTTTTCTTTACAAAATCAGGCAAGAATTCCAAGGATGTTTTTTCACAATAACCTAATGCGTAAGTACTTTATAAGCAAGCTTTTCCGGCGACCTTTGCTGAACTCCGCCGAAGCGTGGAGTCCAGGAAACTGTCAATGAAGGTCGTGTTCATGTTTCTCTACTTCTGAAGGAGTTTCTAAGCTTTCTGCTTGGCGCCTCTGGCTTTTTTGTCCATCGGACGATGCGCAGTATTTAACCAGATAGATTCAATCACAATAATCTTCGTAGGCCGACTTGTTCACTCCATAAGGTCCACCGTCCTCTTCTTAATTCAATTTTCACAAGCATAGCTGAGTGGTCTGGTATGTAATTTTGTTGAAACACATATTTAGGTCTGATTATAGCATGCTTATTGAAGCGCCAAACTGTTCAAGAATACCCTGATCATCCTCTTTTCCCATGGTACTCTGAATTAGTGAAGGAAACAAACTCTATAGCGCAGAATAAGCACCCTGCCATTACGTTCTCGCTCTCGTGGTGTAGCGTGGGAAGTTTGTAAAGAGGTTCATGTAAATTGCGTATGGGGCAACGTGTACAACGAATTCTATCATTCTCGTACACAAGAACTTCGACTGTTCTAATAAAACCACTCTTTTTCATTCGCGACCTATAAACACCAGGTGTTCCTTCACCTACATCATCTGGGACTCCCAATTAGTTTGTGCCTGTCTGGAGCAAGAGTTTTATGACGGGCAGGTACATAAGTAATCTCGTGGCCGAAAAGCGGTACTTCCGAAAAATGATGCGGCTCCTCAAATCATTTCAGAATTTGAAACAAATTGACGTCGTTGTCATCACCCTAAATGGCGACCCTGAACTTCGAGGTTCCCCAAAGGCGCTAGTGCACTGTACCATGGGCGCAAGGATGGTAAAGCCCGTAGAAGAGATGTGCGAATCCTCTGCGCAGCTATCATGAACTGCCCAGAATGCTTATCAAAGAGAGACATAAAATCAACGAAGTACTGCCCCCGCAACAATTGAGGTCTGTTTAAAACGAACATTTTGGTACTCCTGAACGTTGTTAATGTTTCAAAAATTCGGCCACTATTATTTCATTGTTTGGTTACAATCATGTGACCTGAGAAGACTGTTTTTGCCTGACTAGAGCACCGTGCATTCTGTTCCCATAGTCTAACGATAGGCTATCAGGGGGCGCTATATAAATCGACGCTGATAGGAATAGCAAGAATGATAAGATGTTGTGCTTGGAGGTCAGTGCGGCTGCCTTGCTTCGTCTCTAGATTCAACGTACTGAAGAGGCTCTGCGGATAAATTGATGTTCACCTTTGTCGAGAAATTAAAACAATCTAATGACGAAGATGCTACCTTCCCTGAAACCGAATCTTTTAATTATATATATATTTTTTGGCAGCAGCGGCGGCAGCAGCCTCGTCGACCAACTGTGAACGTTGTTCTACTGCATTTTTGCAGGGCCGACAGATGTGTACATCGATGTTCGTGTGATCAGCTACCGCACTTTGATTCAAGACAAGAAAGAGGGCAAATCTTGCCGATACCGGCCGACGCCCTGCCTGCAGCTGCGCAACATCCCTCGAAGCATCGTGACGTCAACGTGACCAAGCATGTCGCTGCCAAGCATATAAGGAGGACGGAACCACCCTCGGCCGAGCTTTTTGGCAGCAGCGGCGGCAGCAGCCTAGTCGACCAACTGTGAACGTTGTTCTACTGCATTTTTGCAGGTTAGTCAAAAATTCCTCTGTATTATTCTTATTTCTCTTCATTAACTTTGCAGCTACTGTTGCTGCTGCTGCTGCTGATCTGTCGTTGTAATTTGATCTGTTTCTCTCGTAGTTCGCGGCTAAATACGCGAGTGTGAAATTGTGCTTATATGCTGCCATGCCTGCGGAGGTGTGTTCGGCCTGTAATGACGATTGCCCAGATGACGAGGGCTTTCCATGTGTGGATTGTACTTATGTGTATCACTTCGGAAAGTGCTCTGGAGTTGCTGAATCAACGTTCAGGTCAAAGGGTGAAGCATGGCGTAAGGCGTGGCGCTGTCCAACATGTCGGCATGCAAGCGCAAGGGGCAGCCAAAGTGGCAGGTCGAAAACGGAGCAAAACACTGATTATGCCAGCTTGTTCATGAGCATAAATGACAAACTGGAACAGCTCATGACATTGAAGTGCACGGTGGAGAACATTGAGCAGTCGGTGCAAACAATGTCAGATCAGTATGACACAATTCTTCAGCACATTACCCGCCAAGCTAAGGACATAGCAGAATTAAGGAAACGGGTTGAGGCTATAGAAAGCAGGGAACCCTTGCGTGACTCTGAACAGATAATGAAGGATATTAATGACCTTGAGTGGCAAAGTAGAAAATTAAACCTGGAATTTCATGGAATTTCAGAAAGTGAAAATGAAGACGTGTTGTCGAAGGTTCACGCTGTTACGAGCAAGCTGACCCTGCCCGCGCTGACTGTGAGCGATGTGCCCGCTGTGCATCGATTGCCAGCAGCTAAAGATAAGGTCCCAGCGGTTATTGTCCGGTTTTCAAGACAATCACAGAAAGATCTGTTCTTGAGCAAGACAGCAGAACTGAACCAAATGAAAACAAACTGCTTTATGCTAGAGAACTTGACATAAGGGAACAAGGAGTTGCTTAGGGAAGCAAAAAACTGGGCTAAAAACAATAAGTTCAAGTACGTTTGGCACAAAAATGGGAAAATTTTTGTCAGACAGCGAGACGGAGCGAATCCAATTCATGTTGCGTGTACAGCAGATTTGGATAAAGCTGTTTAGCTTTTTTACGTGTTCATTTTTCGTTAGACTTTTTCAGTTTCAGTTTTGTCAGTGACAGCGTCAAGGTACAATTCCTTCATTGCACATGGCGTTGGACACTTCTGGTTGTGTAATGCCAAGTGAATTTTTGAATGTTTGCGGATCTCAGAACCCGCAATTATTTAGTGTATTTCATTTAAATGCTCGTTCAGCGGTGGCTAAGACGGCCGATCTCGAGTTGCTTTTTACGCAGTTAGGCTTTGATTTTGATACGGTCATGCCGACCGAAACTTGGTATACTGAACATAACAATGTATCCAAGCTTCCTTTGTACGACTCACACTTTATCAATCGCACGAACTGTCGCGGTGGTGGCGTACTATTGATGGTAAAAAAACATGTTCAATCCGACGTGTTGCATGAATTTTGTTTTGTCCACCCTGATTATGATGTCCTGTCTCTTGTTATCGAAAGGAAGGTTGTGGCGGTTATCTATCGCCCCCAAATGGAAACTTAAAATCCTTTTTTGCCTTTCTCGAATATTTCTTATCTTTTATAAGCGAAAACAAATACGATGTCATTTTAGGTGGTGATTTCAATGTCAACTTCCTTGTAGACAACCCAATGAAAATTGAATTTGAAAATCTATTGAATTTCTTCGCTCTTCTGAACGTGATTTCCAGTCCTACACGTGTTACACTGCAGTCTGAATCACTAATTGACCTATTTATAACCAATACGCACATGCCTGTCCTGAACGCAGTTGTAATAAATACAAATGTCAGTGACCACCGCGCCACTTTTATGTGCATTCCGAAAAGTAAATTTCCTGATAGAAAAGTGTCAACTAAATTATTTCGGGATATTTCGACAAAGAAACTGAACACTTTCAAAGAGGAAGTTAATAGTCATGATTGGAGCGACGTTCTCAATGAAACAGCTGCCGAAAGGGCTTGTGCTTTGTTTTTAACGGCCTTTTAACGTGTATATACAACAAGTGTTTTCCTTATAAACAAGAAACGTAAGAACATTAGTAAGCCATGGATTGCACCTGAATTGCTGGAGAAAATTCGTAAAAAGGACAGGCTTTACAAAAAGTTTGAAAAAACACGAGACCCTGACATATTTAAAGCGTTTAAAGTGTTTCGAAATAAACTGACGACGGAAATACGGAGCGCGCGCGATCAATATTTTTGTGACAAGTTTTCCTCTATGAATAAGTCAGATGAATTATGGAGAAAACTGAATGCACTTCTGGGCAGGTCTTCAGGTTCAAGCCCAATAACAACAATTCAGAATGGGGGTAAGGAATTGACGGGCATTGACTTAGCTAATGCATTTAACAGCCACTTTAAAGATATAATTAGTAATTTCGTCGATTCAATTACTCTTGATACTCGAAACGAGAAATCTATGTTCTTAACACCAATATCAGAGTCAGAGGTGATATCGGTTTTCATGGGCTTAAATAACAGTAAAAGTGCTGACGCAGACGACATTGTAATAAAACCAGTAAAGTATGTGATAGAAGACATAGCAGGGTGCTTAACTCAAATATATAACCTTTGTTTTTCTCAAGGACTATTTCCGAAGCAAATGCAGTTTGCCAAAGTGAGTGTACTGCACAAGAAAGGAAGTAAGAATGAATTTACAAACTTTAGACGCGTGTCAATACTTCCAGTTCTTTCGAAAGGATTTGAAAAAATGATTCTCTCTAGAATAAGAAATTTTAGTGAACAATGCCATATTCTTCACGACGTGCAATACGGCTTCAGAAAACACAGATCAACAGAAATGGCACTGCTGGTGCAAAAAGAATTTGTTCTAGAATCTCTCGAAAACAAAGAAGTAGCCCTTGGGGTATACGTCGATTTCACAAAAGCTTTTGATTACTTCAGTCACTCTATCCTACTGGAAAAGCTTGAAATGTACGGCTTCCGTGGAACTGTGCTATCGCTTTTGACATCCTACCTAAATGATCGAAATCAGTACGTATATTTAAACGGCTACTCATCCCATGTATTGCCCATTTCTGCAGGTGTGCCTCAGGGGAGTATTCTTGGCCCGTTTCTTTTTAATTTGTACCTAAATGACATCGTAAGCATTGTTCCCACGTTGAAATTTGTCATTTACGCGGATGTGACACTGTTGTTCACTGCAGCTAGCGCAGATGAGGTCATCACTAGAGCGAACAAAACTCTTGAGAAATTAGACATATGAGCCCGACTGAACAAATTAAAAATAAACGTTAGTAAAACGAAGGCTGTCCTATGCCGTGCGAAAAAACAAAATTATTAGCATTGACAGAGACATTATCTTGAACAACTCAAAGATAGAGATAGTAAACACATATAAAATACTTGGAGTATATTTCAGCGAATATATGACGTGGGACAGTCACGTGAGCCACGTTATCTCAAAACTGTCTTGCATCGTGGGAGTAACGTACGCAAACAGATATACTCTACCTTCAAAGGTTAAACTTTTATTGTACAATGCACTATTCCACTCACACATAAACTATTGCCAACTAGTCTGGGGGAATACAACCAAAGGAAATTTGCAAAAAATCCTGACATTGCAGAAAAAAATGTTAAGAAATATTGAAAACGTCCCCAGAAGTCACCCTTCCCACCTTTTGTAATCGAAGTATTGTATAATGACAATAGACAGCCGATACTTGCACGGCTTGTGTTCGCGTTATAGGATTGAAATAAAAAACACCCATTGTCTATTACGGTTGGCATCTCTTTGTAAAAGGACACTACCTTATGAGTATAGAAGCACACAGCCTTGGTTAGTAAAAACGTGCAGGACAGATTATGGATGACAAAAGATAAACAGAATGCTACCACACCTGTTAAATATCTGTTATAGAAACGGTATTACTCCCGAGTTAACTTCAAAAAGAGAACTGAAATTACTGTTCATAGACAACAATCCGTTCATATGATGGTGTATTTCTCGCATTCTGCATATGTACGCTGTACCCTTCCTTGAGCAACGCTTTTCTGTTCATGCGCATTGTTTTTCTTCGTCTTTTTTCTTTACTTATGTAACGTTCTTTTTTTTTAAAGCTTTTTCCGGCATATACTTTCGCTTATCACCGGTGTCTCATAGAATCAATTAGAATTGTTTTGTTTATTTTTCTTGTACAAGCCGATCTGACTTTGTAAACAAAGCATTTCTTTATTTTGATTTGTGCTGTTCTTATGCCGCTCTGCCATTATTATATTTTTTTTCGTTTCTTCTCTTCTTTTGTTTCTTGAAGTTTTGTACTCTGGGGAGCTGGGAACTAGTCAAGCTGAATTTTCAGCTTTTTTTTCCCGCCCTCCCTCACTTCATGACTGAAATAAATAATTTATTATTATTATAATCTAGAAAAAGCCAGAACATGACATATGAGTATCCTGACCACCGGCGTTCTCGCAACCAAACTGAGGTGCGTCAACAGATTTCGACCACGGATCCTTGAGGCTAAGGTACAGCGCCGTTAATTTACATATGGTGTTCACGGAGTATTTTTCAATTTTTACTTCATATACTTGAGCCCCGCCGCGGTGGCTCAGTGGCACGGCGCTCGGCTGCTGACCCGAAAGACGCGGGTTCGATCCCGGCCGCGGCGGCCGAATTTCGATGGAGGCGAAATTCTAGAGGCCCGTGTACTGTGCGATGTCAGTGCACGTTGAAGAACCCCAGCTGGTCGAAATTTCCGGAGCCCTTCACTACGGCGTCCCTCATAGCCTGAGTTGCTTTGGGACGTTAAACCTCAATAAACCAAACCAAGCTTCATATACTTGAACCAAGTGGCGGAAAAATTTTGAATGCGGCTTTTGGTGCCGCCAAAGAATCGGTTTATACCGAGAAGACGTTGAAGGATGTGGTCGTCAGTTACCCTCTAACTTTATGACTGGCACCTACTGCGTAGCGCACCTGGCGGACGATGTTTCCGTCCTCGAAGGGCAGTGCCCCGGTCATCATGACGTAGAGGATGACGCCCAAGCTCCACATATCGGCCTTCTTGGGGTAGTAGGGCACGCCCTGTAGCACCTCGGGCGGGGCGTAGGCCTCGCTTCCGCAGTATGTCTCACTTAACAGCTTCTTCTTGCGCACCACGGGGTCGTCTGCAAAGCGAAAAGGCGGCGGAGAAGCCCACGGTCAGATGGCTCACCAACGCACTACTTTGCTACAGCACTAAGTCAAGCAATGGCCAGATTTTTGCATTATTGCAGTAAACTGAGGTATAGATGTGCAGTAACGAAAAACAGCAAGCCCAGTTCTCCTGGACATCGGCAACTAGAACCATCTGTTGGCAGCCAGTAGCGGACACTGTCTACTCTGCTGGGTTGCTATTAAACTTCTAATTTCGAGAAAACTGGAGAGTTTTCATCATCATGTCCGACTCTTCCTCATCGATGAAAAATCTGGCCCATATAATACTTTCCGTGTTCCCACAATCTGTTTCCGACGGCCACCGATAGTCGATAGGATGCACCGAAAATTCTTAATTGCTGGGATGATGATCACTGTTGAGCGCCACTCGGCACTTAGCGGCAGCCGTGCAAACTAGAAGCGGTGGTCCAGATTTTCTAGGCTTTTGTTGTCGTAACGACGACATCTTATGTATTGGTGAAAGGTCTCCTGTAGTCACGGCAAAAGTGGCTCTTTCACGATGTCAAAGAATCTTTAACTCACGACGTACCTATTTATCAAACGACGACAGGAGCGATGCATTGCTATAGTTTATTCTGCGGCCGTCCAGAAGAGAGAAATAAATTTCGTCGTATTTAGGGACAGAATCTCACATCATTTTAAAAGAAGTAGGTGTCGCCTGGGCGTGTTGCCCTCTGCTTGGGAGCTCTTCCAAAGACAAAAAAAAAAAAATCGATTGACTGTGAGCGAATGGTATCCCACAATACAGTTGTAGTGCGGGAATGCGCTTTACCTCTAAGCCTCACCTTACTATCTATAAGCGAACGGTCTTAATGTGCACACGAGAAATTAGTGATGTGTCCATTCGCAAAGCCACGCATACGGGCTTTTCGAACTACTTACTCCGACCTTTTATACGATACGGAATTAATTGCAGTTATAAGAAACATAATTTGCAAGACGCTTTTGTTTGTCAGAATATTTCCTTGATGAAAAATTGGCAGTGGCTTACTTCTGATTAAGCTTGGGTATACAAGCGAAAAGCTGCAGTTATAATTTGTTGATGATGTTATGGCTGTCGCAGTTCGCGCACAATGCACTGGGAGCACCGCGATAACGGTGTATGCAAGCGCGTTATATAGCCCTCCTTCCGCATGCGTAGTAACTGTGGTAAACACGCAGCTGCAACGAAAGGTCAAACGGTGGCGAGGAGGCGAACGCGCAGTAGTAGCGGCGGTGAGGAGGCGGCGCACATGCGCAGTAGCGCTTGGCTGCGCCGAAAGGTCAGCCGGCGGCGGCCGCTCCGACCACCTGCGCCTCTTCTGTGACGTCACTCGGTTCTGCGCACGCGCAGCTATGGCTAATTCTGATCACGGAGCATACGCCAGACCCGGTGTTGACTGGCCTAGTGAAGCTTTTCGCTTCAAAACGTACTTTGCCGGTAAGTAACGTTAGTAAAAAAGAGGGTGTAAAGCAGGGACCGTGTTGCGCTACAGATAGCGACACTCGTGGGGTAAAACGCTTAGCCACACACCAAAGAAAATGAGCGAACTTACTGCAGTATCTGCAGAAGCTGAAATCAGCGAGCTTGACCACGAGTTGGGTGGTCAGCAGTACATTCTCGCATTTCAGGTCACGGTGTGCTATGTTGTGACGGTGCAGGTAGGCGACAGCAGATGCAAGCTGGACGAATATGTGATGTGCCGTCCTCTCATGAAGGCGGCCTGTGCTCTGAGAAGAGAGAAAACACGTTCTTTAGTTACTAAACTTTACCCTGTCCTATGCTTCTTACTGCATGCAAACATTAAAGTAATAGCTTTGTAGTTGTGGATGTTCTATTTATTTAGAGTCAATTTTATTTTTAAAGCAGGAATTGTTGCTGGATGATCACCATCCATGAAGTAACTTTGTGAAAGTTGGTTGGTTGGTTTATGGGGTTTAATGTCCCAAAGCGACTAAGGCTATCAGAGACGCCGTAGTGGAGGGCTCCGGAAATTTCGACCACCTGGGGTCGAAGAACACGGGCCTCTAGAATTTCTCCTCCAAAGAAATTCAACCGCCGGGATCGAACCCGCGTCTTTTGGGTCAGCAGCCGAGCACCATAACCACTGAGCCACCGCGGTGGCCCTTTGTGAAAGCATAAAAGCGAATACTGATTGCGCTAACCTATCGAGTGAAGCACCGCTAAGCATGTTGGAGCTGGTCTAGCAAATAAGGACCCCTGCCTTTTCTTCATAGCGGAGCATGGGACGGCCTCCTCCTGCGGCCACTACCGCTACCCAGCACGATCAGCCTCCTGAGAAGTGCGGCTAAAGGCCCGCTAAAGTTCGCGCTCCTCGTCATCAACGCGCTTTTCTTGGAGGGCTTGGACGGTTTCCGAGCTTAGAAGCAGCATGCCCTCTCACTGCGACTCACCCACAACTTTGAGCGGTATCCTGCGCTACAGAATCTGCGACGATCCTTTGCGCCTATCCGGGAGACATATGCTACAAGTGTTTGCACTGCATCGCGCGCGCGTGTGTGTTTTTCAACTCTACGCGAGCATGCCCCGCAGCTGCAGTGCCTCCACAGCAGCGCTCCTCCAAGTTCACCGCGCGCCAGGAGTGAAAAACAGTCTATAGTTGTCGAACAATTTACAAGCATTCCCGCGCGTCAGGACTCGGTGTTCCTGGTCTTCTGACCGCGAGCTTACTGTGATAGCGCTCGCCAACCGTCTGCGTTATACTTCGGGAGTGGACTATCGCGGCCGGCGTGACACTATTTTTTGTATGTTTTTTTTTACATATCCCTTCTTCCCTTGCCCTTTCTCACTGTCGCTCGCCTATTTCTCTCCCCCTTACTGCCTTCTTCCTATTCCTTTTATTCGCGATAGCCGCAGCTCAGATGCTTCAGGTTTACATGGTAGATGCCACGGCTACAGCAACATCTTTTTGCTTCCGTTTTTATTAATAAAGAACCATTAATAATAACAACTTAAGAGCGGCATGTACACATTTTGTCTCTCATTTTTTTCGCACGTCATTCATTCCTGCGCTTCAAGGCTTGTATACAGAAATCAAGCTTTTCACTTTTTTTTCGTCCCCACAGTGGCCAGGTTATCGGTAGGAGAGGTCATAGCTATTGCGACACCGCGGCAGGAAACTTGGGAAGGAAAAAACAGATTTTATTGCATCTGCCGAGATTTTTACTAACTACTAAATAGCAGACGCGTTATTCTGTGATAAACATTACAGAGTGGCTCTCTCATGCCCATGAAAAAAAAAAGTTAATCAAAACTAGCTGTCGTCGGGCAGAAAAAAACGCTCTGAGAGGAGCTCAAAAAATTTGTTCGAGATATTCCAGAACTTCTGAAAAGATTTGCGCTGTGAAAAATTAGCGCAATTATAAGAATACGGCCACATTACGTGAAGTATGGTGTGGTGCTGTAAGTCATCCAGCCATAAATAATTGACCATAATCAGTTCGGACAGATCGACAATTATTTCTGGCTGTGCAAATTACTTTTGCTGCTCAGCACCTTTTTAAGACCGTTTTCTTGAAATATTTTTCCTTTATTTTTTCGTTTTATAGCAACAGGTAGCAGAGGCAAAAGGCTGAAAAACTAGGCGAGACGTAAGCACCCAAGTACACTTTGACAGAGCAGTTAACTGACCTATTTAAAGAAAAAAATACACCTTTTCATACAAAATGCATTTGCATGCGCTGTTGAGGGCAATTATTGCGCTACAAAATATCTAATCTCCGCGAACAATTACTCATACAATTTAGAGATTTGCACGCATTGTTGAGTGCAATTTTTGACCTCTGAATTAACTAATATATGCGAATGACAAGCTTTTATTTATTAGGAACGAGAGTAGCGATTGTTATAACGAAGAGGTCAGTTTTTCTCTAAAGTAATATATTCAACTGAATGCGATGGTTTGACTATTACACTTAGAAGAACGGAGTGAATATTCTTCGCACAAAAGGGAAACTATTAAAAATTAGCGTGATAAAAATCAAAATGGGACGTGGAATTCATAAACAAAGAATGACGAATTACAATGCAGCCTTGCGGAGTCGCAGAGCATCCCCAGTTAAATAGTGCAATATAGGAACACGGAAGCAATGGTACCTACGATTTCCACACCGGCCTGGCTTTGATCAACGTGGTTGCGTTTTGTAGGTGCAATGTAAAAAAACAAAACAAACAGTTTCTCCTTAACACTAAAAGCTCGTAAGCTATCGCTAGCTGTTTCCATGACGCATGGGGTACATCTGTTTGCATAGAACACAACTACTTCCACAAGTATTTGAAGCGTACCTAGGCTTTGAAGGTACCCTAAATAGATGCTCGGCCGAGCATGATTTATTGATAGAATTAAAATGATGCTTACTGGAACAGAATAAATAATGAAGACACTTTGAACACGCAGTCAAAGAGTGCTCGTTGGGACGTAAGACCGGAAGAAAATGGGGGATATAGTGTCATTCAAAAAAATTTAATTTGCTCAATATAACACATTCCAGATCATTTCAGAAGATGAGTACATATTATAATCTTCATCTATGAATTTATATACATCACAGAGTACATTTCGTTGAATGCTATCCCGTAAGTGTAATCAGAGATTTTCTAATCTGATGTGCAGTAAAGATTACATGGCGAAATATTTGTGCTTTTAAAATTTTCATGCAGCATTATTCGATGACCATAGTCGATTACTGTGAACGTGGTTAGGAGCGCGTTCGAGGTGCGAAGTGGAGACTTTTCTTGCACCTTTTATCTTACGTAATGACGAACGTATTCTGCATTGAAAATTAAAGTGAACTAAAAATGCAGCTGGTGGTCCTTTCTTAGAAGACATTTTGCAGTAGGGAAAAAACAAACGAACTGCGACGTAATTTTGTTTTCAAAGTTAATGGGTAATTTTAGATTAGAGCCACACGAGTTTCCCTCTAGCGCAATGGAAAGCATGATAATATGACACATGAATGCTGCAGAACAATGGCACTAAACTTTCATTACAAGTGACTCTTCCTGGAAGCCAGCTATTCTCTGGCTCCACCACATTATTACGTTATAAGCTCATTACAATCTGCATTCAATATTTGCTCCAATCCCGAGACACAGTACAGTGACAGGCGCTATTTCAGGCAAACCGCCCACGTCTACGAGGTCAAGGGGCGAAATAACTAATGTGCTTTATTTTAAATGTGGGCTGTAGAAAGAAGTTGCGCGATATTCTCCAAATAATGACAGCTGCAACACTCACTAATCATGACTACAGTTTGTAAACTCCGTAGTAGCAAGAAATGCTAACACAGAGCAAGTCTGATAAAAAAAAAGAACGGTGATAGTGGTAAGCGTGGAAGGCAAGGCCTGTTACAATAGGCAATTTTGAAAAACAAAACTGCTCTATAGTCCATACAACGCAAAATTCCAAAGTGTAAACATGTTTGGTTCACGGACTGTAAACAGGAATTTGTGGAATAACGAGGGCAAAGCCCTTTTGTGTAGCCACAATGTTCAACGAGTTTTAAATTGTTGGTGCTACAAGTGTTCCAAGTTTATAACGGAGTTTCGAATTACTTTCATTACTGCCGTTTCTTGTTTTGAACGCTCAGGAAATATCGTCCTCCACTAATATACAAAGGCTTCGTGAGGTCATATGGCTATCCCCAGATGACGCTTGCCACTATTGTTTCACACACCTCAACACCTATCCCGTCACGACAGACGAGATATAAAACATGGACTCGAAAGATTGGGCGTTCCGTTACAAAAGGATATCGCAATGGGCTCACCTGTATCTTGAACAGGAGGTCACCCGCTGTGGCCAGCTCCATAATGAAGAAGACTTTCCTCGCTTCGCATATGATTTGGAAGACTCGCGCTATGTTCGGGTGGCGGAGGCGCGCCATGATGTTTATCTCTCGAGGAAGGAACCTGGTCCGGTACTCCCGCGATGTCTCGGCCATGTTCACTATCTTGCAGGCGTACGCCAGGTTGTCTTTCGCGACCATCCTGCGCAAACGGAAAGGAAACGTGTCATATTTTGCTTAATGTGTTAGCGAAGGGGTGCTCTGTGCGCAACTGCCCCGCCACAACGGGCGTGAACGCGTCCACGACTTTATTCTGTGAGGTAAGAGGCTATATTAGTGCTTGTTAAAGCAACAGTGTTCAAGTTCTCGTTGAGCGAAAAAGCCGGCGTGTTGTATCTAGAAAGTCCGTATTGGTCGAGGGAGTCGTGACGTCACAACCACATTACCTTATGCGGCTAATGGAAACAGCCCACAACGATCAACAGTATACCAGTGATGACGTTGCTGCATAATTTAGTGTTGGTCTACAGGCTCGTAAAGTCTTTCCGTCACAGTTAAGTAGTGTCTCTAGCGAATGAGAGGCAACTGCGATGGAAATAAAAATAGCCGACCCGGGGCTCGAACCACTGCCCCTTGGGTCGAGCGTTCGTTCGACTTCATTAAAGGGAGATCTTTTATGTCTTACGGTAAAATATGAAACAAATAAATAAAAGAGTCAAATAAAATCAAATAAAAAACAGTGTCCGTGTCTGCGAAGGGTCCCAGGCTGCTGAAGGGACTCATTAAGGGTATCGTGTCATACCATTAAGGCGGGGCTTCAGTTTCCCCTAAATTTTTTGTTTACGCTCTTAAGTTGCTGTGTTGCAATTTTTTTTTATAACGTAATGAATGCACTCTCAGTCCAGTTAAGCTCTGCAGTGTTGAAGCTTGTAACACGAAGCGAAAGGTTAGTAAACGCTGTGGGAACGACCCTGCCTTTGTCGTCTTGCGAGGGTGCGTTGATGAAACATTGTTTGAGGGCAAGATCCGCATGTATGGCACTGTACAATATGGTATTGTATGGTAGTGTATTGCACAGTATTGTATGGCATTGGTATGGTGTGCTATGGTACGGAATGGTATGGTATATTCCATGGTATGGTTGTGTATGGTATGGTATGGCGTGGTATGGTAGGGTATGATATGATACTGTATGGCATGGTAAGGTATGGTATGGTACGGTGTGGCAGGGCATGGTGGTATGGTGCGGTATATGTGCATTTGAAGTTCTGAAGCTCCTTGTGGGCTCTGATGAACGCCGGAATCAAAAGCCCTAAATTAATTACGATTACCTAGAGTTCTTAAACTTGCATTGACATTATTGGGCCGATATAGTAGGAGACCGTATTCTTGCCGGAAACTAGGTCTGTTTTTTCGGCAGCTAAAGCGGCGCTCCCCAATGCCTGCAGTGCAGCCGCTAGAACAAGCAGGACCTCGTACATGCTTGCACTGCTACACAGCACTCACACAGGACTTGACAGAAATCTACGTCTGTTTTTTACAAGCGTCGAAAGAGCACCATTTAGAAATGTGAGGCCGCGCAGGAGCACAGATGTCAGATGACAATCCCAGGGACAGAAAGAGTGGAGCGTTCAGAAAAATTGCGATAAGAATGACTTCTGCAGTGCAGTAACAAATGAGAAAGAGAAAAAAAAAGCAGCGCAGGAATAGGGAAACAAGAAAAGAAGAAAAGCGCCTGTCCCGTCGTCTTCTTTTCTTGTGTCCCTGTTCCTGCGCTGTTTTTTTCTTAAGATGTACCAACTCGCTCAACTCGCCGTTATAAATGAGAAAGAATATGGCTGCGCGAAAAAAATAGGCATCATCGTGATCATTAATACGCCCATTGCCGGACAAAGGCCACTCCCATATCTCTCCAACTGACTGTCCTGTGCCAGCTGAGCTACATTAACCCCGCAAATTTTCTGATCTGATCCGCCCATATGACTCTCTGCCGAATCTCTTGCTACGTAGAGCAGAACGTTGGGCCAGTTGGTGTAGCGACATATTCAAGAAAACTTAGCGCAGATAGACACAAGACGGAGGGACAAACACGTACAGACACACGAGCGCTCGTGTGTGTGTACGTGTTTGTCCATCCGTCTTGTGTTAATCTGTGCTAAGTTTTATTGAATATGTCTCTTACTACGCTTACCTCCTTTCTGAGCACATTCCGCTACCCTAAGGGCTCATCAGATATTTTGATTTCGCATTAAATGTCCTTCAATTAATCATTCCTTATATTTTTCTATTAGATATTATTATCTAGTGTTCTCTCCCTGTTCCACTCTTCCTTCTTCCTGTTTCTGAACATCCTTTCCATAGCTTGCTGACCTGTCCACAACTTAATTTCAAGCCTTTTCCTTAGCCTACACCTTTCTGTCCCATAGGTAAGTACTCGAAAGATGCACCTGTTGCGTGCGTTCTTCTTTAGGTATAATGGTAAGGTGCTTTTTGTGACATGAGGATGCCTTTCAGTACGACTCCACCTCGTTCTTATTCTCCTAGTTATTTCGCTTCGGTGGTCCGGGTCTACGCGTACTACCTGCCCTGAGTAGATGTAATCCCTGATAAATGACATGCTCCATTTCCCATTCTGAATTGTTGTTCCCTTCCGAGACCTTTGAACATTATATTTCTTCATATCAACTTTTGGGACCACCGTTCTGCTTCGCTTACCTAGGTTCACGAGAATGCTTTGCAATGCTTCTGGGTTACTTAGCAAGGCAATGCCGTCTATGAAACGTAAATTAAGGTATTTTTAATTAACCCTTATTCCCAACTCTTCCTAGTCCGGTTCTATGAATTCCTTTTGTAAAGACTCGGTGAATAGGGCGGTGAACCGGGCTGAATAGGACCATGGTGGCTGTGCAGCCTCTATATATATTCTGCAGTCCTCAAACATACGCCTTTCCTGCATCCTGGTTCAGCAATGCCTGCATGTCTGGTGAAGTTTCCGCTGAGCCAAATGCTTTGTCGTAATCTATGAAGGCAATGCAGTATGTAAGCGTTGGCTATATTCGGCGCATCCCTCTGTCAGCTGATCGATGACATGAACGTTGTGCGAATGACCTAAGGTAAATTGAAACTTTCGGGAAAGTGTGATGGTGTTCCTTATCATGTGCTGTGGTTTGGAGCATGCTTTTTAATTCAGTAAATCGACAATGGTGACGGCGTTGTAGCGCTTGCAAGTTGACATAAAAGAAATCAAGATTAAGCGGAATGCAAAAAGAAAAATAAGCATGCAAAGAAAGCCTTTGCCATAAGTAACTAGGCTGCATTTTTTACTTCTTAGTTTTATTGCCCACCACTTGATATGTAATAATTCTGGCGACCTGCTGCCAGTATTAAGATATACTCTCCAAAAAAAAAAAATAAATAAAAAATGAAGTTGTCCAAAGTCTTGCCCTTGCTGCTCAATTGAGTCGCGATGGCGCTGCTCAGCATTTTATGTCAGCACACCCCGCCTCTATTGCAGGTTTTAGTGCGGCCCCCAGAATTAGATTTCGCAGGCCACTGTAAAAGCGAACTAGGGGAATAGAAAAGCAAATATGCTGCTTGGGAAAAAGGACGCCTCAGCCGTCATATCAGCTCCGTCGTATCACTACCCCATGCACATAGATAGCGATATTTAAGCAATGGTTCCGCATAGTGGGCAACATTCAGACGCTGTGATAGCAATTAAGTCTCCTTCACCACGCCCCACAGCAGCCATGCAATGTGAGGCCCCTCATTGCTTACGTGACGGTGGCGTACGAGCCCGACCCAATCTCGGCGCCAAGCAAGTAGCCGTTCTTGGCGAGCACAAAGGCCTCGGCGCTCTCCTGCGCGTAGTCGGACTGTCGGGGGGACTCGCTCCACATGGTGGCCATGCCAGCTGTTGCAATTTTGCACCGAATTCCTTTGGAACCCGCTGATGTCCCAATCGTCTGGTCTTCTTCTTCTATCAATTCTCCTGCTGCTTTTTTTGCTCATTCTGTGTCTCGAGCAACGAAGAAATGATCGGTTAAGTCCTTCAAAAATAGCCAATTTTTAAAATTTTATTTCGACTTCGTCCACTTTCGTTACATTTCTAATATTTTTTCTTGCTCCTCTTTTGTTTTATTTGCGTAGGGGTGAGCCATTAATGGGCGTTTCTGAATGTCTCCCTCAAGCTGTAACCAACCATGGATTATGAGTACCCGCAATTTAGCATGAGGTCTCCAGCAAAAGCAACAATAGCGACAATTAAAACGCGCTGTAATGAGGCAAGCGTAGAACCTTGGCAGGGGTCGTGCACCCGGAGGGATTGGAGAGCTTGAGGAAGTATCAACGCAACCGTACCTTTAAAAAGCATGAAACTGTGGTCGCGATTATCGAACCAAATCGAGGCACTTGACCTCGTTGGTACTTACAACCTATAATTTCAGGACAACATAATTTGCAACAGCGAAAATGCTTTTTGACGCGTATAATAACGGGCAGAATTGGTCTTAATGTGAATCGCAGTGCCAGCGCTGCCAGTCACAATTGAAGGGAGATGCATAAGCAGCTGGCGCTGCGTTCACTGTATGTTTATGATAATCACGGGTAAATTTTTTATTGCAGTGGTCTGGTGGTTCAATATGAAATGACGAGAATGCATATTATTGTGTCTGACAGGCGCGCTTACTGGTCCTCTGTCGTTTCCATTCCTTGCATCCTGATTATTACTGTTATGGGGTGAGAAAAATGTACCGCCTTTGCCTAAAGTAACCGAGCAACAGGTTCTTGCTTCTCAAACGTATAACGGAGCATTTACGGCAGCCCTAAAGACCGAACGGTGTCAAATGTAAGGATAAGGTCTCACCTTTCTTTACGCAGAATCAGAGCTTAAGGGCTGCCATGAGTGCCTCGCTACGCGCCTAAGAAACAAACCACCTGTGCCGGGTTACTTTTGGCAAAGACTGTACGTATAGGTGCGCAACAGCTTCTACACCGCCGCGCCCGCTGAACGCCATTTCTGTGAACTTTTTTTCACTATGGAGTCGACACTGCTGGAATTGTTCTGAGAGTGGCGTTGTCTTATGCCACGTGTACGAGCTGCTTGTGACTCATGATGTCGACGTGGGCGTCGCCAGCAAGGACATGTGGAGAAGTGTAGTTGAAAGCGACTAGGGAGCACTCGAACTTAAGGTAGTTTTCCTGAGAGGGGTTTCGAGGTGTTGGCGGCGCCTTGTTCTGACCGCCCGTCGACGACGAAGGTAGGACAAGCATAAGCACTCAAGTGGCGGGTAGCTGAAAAAGCAAACCAAGGTGTGCAACGTCACTGCATAGCTTGCGGATTATTTCGCAATCTTTGGTGGTGTTGGTGGTGGTGTAAAGTACAGGCGGGATTAGCTTTACAGTGGCCTTTCCGCAACTGCTCCGCCTGAGACACTGATTTGTCGCGACAATTTCAAAACAATTATCTGAACTGAGCTCGTGTCTGGATAAAATTATACTCTTTCCTATTTGATTGAGCAGAAGTTATTGAGGATTACATAAAATATTTTTTGTTGACTCACTGCAACGCTGCAATGTACCCTGGTCAAGGGATAGATACATCGAAGTTTTTATCTGGACTGATATAAATACGTGTCTGTTTGGGTATTCATATTTGTTCAAGTGTTAGTGTACTTCGTATTTGCCATAAGGGAGCAGGCGGCGACAGGCAGCAGTGAAATCAAGTTCCCGTTGTCAGAAATCAAGCTTCTTGTTTTTGAGAACGGCGCCAGCGCTAAATTGTTATCCTCTCGCTAGTGTGTGTCTGTGTGTTTTCCCGCGTGTGAATTGTTTAGATCTGCTAGGTACACAGGCGTGTGTTCATGAAAGTACCTGAGTCACAGCTTTCTTTTTCTTGAACCGTTTACGCATTTCTAGATTACATAAAAAGAAAAAATTGCCGGCGGTTTAGCATTGCTGAACACGAAATATTGCACGAAAGCCCATTTTTGCAGGACGATAATAACGACACCTACCTGAAAGCGCGTTTCCTTTCCTTTCGTGACTTCCGCACAGATGGAAGTTGATGAAGATGAAGACGACGATGAACAGTGCACAGCGCGACAGTGTGTTGTATCCCCTTCGCTCGAATAGGGCTTCCTCTATATATTCCAATTCTCCTTTCCTTCGGATTAAACGCCAATTGATATGCTCTGAAACCAGTGTGCAATTATATTTACGACTATATAATTACATGAGGTAGATTCCTATGCTATAGAATGTGAATTCACTGCTTTTTCTTGTCCATATTGTTTTGTACAAATTCTAGACTAAGTCACAATATTGTCCAAATACTCCACTCCTTGCACCTGAGTGCGTTTGTATCCGCTATGCGCCTTGGACAATCCCCCGCCGTGGTTTTGTGCTATTAAGCCTGAGGTCATCATCATCAGTTCAACTCGAGGCGTAATAGCGTAGTTTTGGACACTACGGCCCTTGATCCGGCACACTTGGTACGTCACTAATAAATCTAATGTCACAAGGTGCAGACAAGAAGAAAGAACCTTCGCAAATATCTTATAATCCGCGTTGTATAACGATATCGGACGATAACCTTCAACAGCTTTCAACCGATCAGCGTCTGTGGTTTAATATGGTGTGACCAGTGTAGAACGTGTGAGGCAAAAAGGCCCTGACATAAGCTGCGCTGAAAACTTCCAACAAGGCCGGTGCTAAGCTAGGCCGTAGTATCCAAAACCATATCCATATCACACGTTCCGTGTTAGAGACAGTGTCAGATGAGGCCACTTAAGTGGCTGTTATTCAGACTGATCTGGAAAAAGTTTTTGATAAGGTGCGTCATGATTTTTTGTTTGCTATATGGGAGAGTGCAAACATTGATGCCGTCTTGCTTAACGGCACAAAACTATGTTATAGAGCGGCCACTAGAAGACTGATTGTTAATCAAAAGATTACAAAACATATTCCACTTAAATCATCCGTTAGACAAGGCTGCGCGCTATCGCTTTTGTTATCCGCTTTTTATCTTGAGCCTCTATGCCGTAGTACCATAAAACACACAGCAATTGGTGGCTTCTCGCTATAGCAATGTGCAATTAAGATTTTGGCTTATGCTGATGACGTTGCCCTTTTCTGTTATGATAAAAAGAGTCTGCTGGAGGTTTTGCGTGTAACTGAGTTGTTTTGTGGCAGTTCGGATGCGTCTCTTAACCTTGATAAATCGAAAGGGTTCTGGCTAGGTGACTAGGGTACAAAACCATGCTTTTTTGGCGGCATCAGGTGGGACTCCGAAGACACGGAATTTGGGGGGTTCCTTGACATTAACATTATAATTTTTGGGGTCTCGGGAATTCTCAGATCTCGTCAATTAGGCGGCAAACTGAGGATTGGATGTGTAGGTAGCTATCTCTGTTTGCACGAGCGCAAGTCTGCAATATCTTCTTGGTTTCGAAGCTTATCTATTTCGGGCAGTTGTTGCATTGTGCAAGAAAAAAAGTGCAGGCAATGCAAATAATTTTTGCGACTCCTGTTTGGCGCTCTCAGTGGGAGCATATGCGTCGAGACAATTTGTTTCTCCCTCTGGAGGCTGGTGGAGCTGGTCGTCAGGTATTGTTTGTTCATCAGCTTGTTTCAAGGATTTGCTTTTTTTAAAACAGCAAACCATCCCTTTCTGCTAGCTGTGTTTAACAGATGAATAAATGCTCATTTACCTATTCTAGTTGCCCTCACTGGTCATAAGAGCAAGGGGTCCGCGGGGCCTTCTTAATGAAGTCCCCAACACATGAAGTCGCCAACAATAGCACACATTTGCTGGTGCTATTCACCTCGCGCCAACAAACCGCTTCTACCATATTCATCAGCTCATTCTAAACTCGTGAAATGAGGCATTATTAACATCTGCATGGAAAACGCCTTTGAAAAGTGATGCCCCCATCAATCCACATCTAGCTTTCATGAACAACTCGCGAGGTTCCTCGAAGCAGGGTACCCTAAAGATTTCGTGGGTTCAGTCGCCGAAAACCTCCTGAAGAAGACGCTCCGGAAAAAACGTGACACCACAGAAGAAACGAGGAGCAAGGTGGCTGTCATTCTTCACGTCCATTGTCTCGCGCACAATCTCAAGAAAATGGGAAAAAAGGCAAACGTTCGCGTGTCGTTTTCAGCTCCAGAGAAACTCAGTGTGTTATGCAAAAGATCCCTGCCCTCCGCACATCGCTCCCATAAGCAGCAGTGTACCATCCGCCACAGGAAAAGATTTGTTAAATGTACTGAGGGCATTGTGTACAATATTCCGCTCTCTTGTGGCAAGCAGTATATTGGGCAGTCTGGTAGGTGCCTGAACGATAGGCTTCGGGAGCACAATAACAACATGAAGACATATACCGGCAGCAATCTAGCTTTGCACTGCAAAGATTGGAAGTGCGTGCCTTTTTTGGATAAATGCTTAGTCGTTCCTAAGAGTAGAGATAAGCTAACTCGCGAAATTGTGGAAGCTGCACAGACTGCTGCCTTACAAGATGACTGCGTTAGTACGCCGTTGAAATTCTCGAGGCCCGTGTGCTGTGCGATGTCAGTGCACGTTAAAGAACCCCAGGTGGTCAAAATTTCCGGAGCCCTCCACTACGGCGTCTCTCATAGCCTTAGTCGCTTTGGGGCGTTAAACCTCATAAACCAAACCAAACCATTTCCTTGTCTAAACGAGAGCTGCCCTTCTTGGGTTGAAAACATCCGTGATCTCCAATTTTTTATCGCATCTTTTTCTTTTTTTTTCAATTTATTTTTTCTCTTAGGTCAACGCATGCGCTCCTTTTTCTCAGATTCCGTTCATTTGGTTGGTTTTGACTTTCTTTGTCGGTCGGAAGTTAGCGCCTGTGTTGTTGGTGTGTGTTCTCTCCCTTTTGTCCGTCGTCCTGGTTTTGCGCTACTCTTATGTTGTGGAACACATTCGAATTCCTCACTGTACGTTTTTTTTTAAATACAAATACAGTCTATCCAGAAGACAGACCACTGAAGTCCTGATTGAGACGCTATATCCTGTACCAATGTATGAGTAGCTTTACCTTTCCTTTCTAGACAGGATGACAAAATGAACAAGGGAGGGGAAAACCTCAGTTTGCTAGAGCCAACGTTTCGACAAGGGGACTTGTCTTCGTCTGGGCAAAGCGTTCATCATCGGCAGGGATTATATAGGGCCTTCGCTCCGAGGAGGAAGGCCCCGGGGGTGGGGAAGGAAAGTGGTGTGGGAGGGGATGCGTGTCAGGAAGGGGAGGGAGGTGAATCATCATTCGCTAGGCTGCAATAGTGCAACAACCTATATCCGGGGGGTATGCAATGAACAAAAGGCTTTGAAGGGGCTGCGACGGGGGGGGGGGGGGGGGGAGGCGCTGGGTGAACCTGCAAAACTCAGATAAAAGGATTAGTCAGCGTGGTACAGGGAAATGATAACAAGGGGAAAAAAAAGAAAAAAAAGGGGGGGGGGGGGGGCTGGCACTGGAAGGAGAAAGGAAGGGGGGCATTTCCAAGGAAGGACTAGGCAGGGGGGGGGGGGGGAAATGGCTCGTGTTCAGAGAAAGCCAAAAAGTGGGGGCAGAGGGGGTAACAGGAGTGTCATGGTTTCCGAGAACTGGTAGCAGGGGATTAGGAGAAAAAAAAAGAAAAAAAAAAGGTGAACAAAGGAAGAGGGTGACAAGGCCGGAAATGGGGTGGAAGATATGACTTGGGAACAGTGCAAGGAGCGACAATATACTTATGTGAGGTTCTAGGAAATAGTCTGACCACGTGCAAGACATTTGTTAATTTAAAATTATGCTGACCCTGGAATGTACCTGAGAGATTCCAGGTTTCCTCTGGACATGTTGATCCCTGTTGGTTGCAGTGTTTTAAATTTGTGGATTAGGAATGCTTCTCTGTATTTTCTGTCCCTAGTCGATTTGAAGCCTGACTGAAGAATGAACAATTTGAGTTCGTCGAATTTGTGATGGCGTTGATTAAAATGGGTCGACACTGCCTTCTGTTCATTCCGTGTTGTGTCAGCCCGGTGCCCGTTTAATCTGGCACTCATTGTTTGTCCGGTTTCTCCGATATATTTTTTCTGGCAGTAGGAGCACTGGAGCATGTAGATAATATTGGACGATGTGCAGTCAAAACTGGTCTTTATATCGAAACTGAAATCGCTTGCCGTACTTTTAACCGTAGTGTCCCTTTGTAAATGTTTGCATGTCTTGCATCTGGGTCGAGAGCATGAAGTTACTGTCGGTGGTGGTTTCTTACCGAGCCTAGCATGCACCAGGATGTCCCTCAGGTTTGTGTTGCGTCTGTATGTTACCCTTGGTGCGTCGGGAAATATTTTCTTGAGACGGTCGTTACCAGTTAAAATGGGGTGGTATTTCCGCAGGATATTGTTTATGTTTGGAAGCGCGTTTGAGTATTTCGTTATAAGTGCAGGAGGTCGTTGACTGTTAGCTTTTGTTCGTTTTTTAAGAACTACATCTCGTTTCAAAGTGGTTGCTCGTTGGAACGCATTATTAAGGGTCAATTTCCTTGACACCACTGTCCATTTAGAAAATAGCAAGCTCAAAACCACACTTTACAGGAAGCCTACTGACCGACAACAATACTTAGATTTCACTAGCCATCATCCAAGACACTGCAAACAAGGTATATTCGTAGGACAGGCAACGAGACTAAGAAGAATATGTAGCGACGACGATGACTACCTGAAACACCTCCACTCGCTAAAAAACACACTAATCACCAGAAACCATCCACAGACAACCCTTAATAATGCGTTCCAACGAGCAACCACTTTGAAACGAGATGTAGTTCTTAAAAAACGAACAAAAGCTAACAGTCAACGACCTCCTGCACTTATAACGAAATACTCAAACGCGCTTCCAAACATAAACAATATCCTGCGGAAATACCACCCCATTTTAACTGGTAACGACCGTCTCAAGAAAATATTTCCCGACGCACCAAGGGTAACATACAGACGCAACACAAACCTGAGGGACATCCTGGTGCATGCTAGGCTCGGTAAGAAACCACCACCGACAGTAACTTCATGCTCTCGACCCAGATGCAAGACATGCAAACATTTACAAAGGGACACTACGGTTAAAAGTACGGCAAGCGATTTCAGTTTCGATATAAAGACCAGTTTTGACTGCACATCGTCCAATATTATCTACATGCTCCAGTGCTCCTACTGCCAGAAACAATATATCGGAGAAACCGGACAAACAATGAGTGCCAGATTAAACGGGCACCGGGCTGACACAACACGGAATGAACAGAAGGCAGTGTCGACCCATTTTAATCAACGCCATCACAAATTCGACGAACTCAAATTGTTCATTCTTCAGTCAGGCTTCAAATCGACTAGGGACAGAAAATACAGAGAAGCATTCCTAATCCACAAATTTAAAACACTGCAACCAACAGGGATCAACATGTCCAGAGGAAACCTGGAATCTCTCAGGTACATTCCAGGGTCAGCATAATTTTAAATTAACAAATGTCTTGCACGTGGTCAGACTATTTCCTAGAACCTCACATAAGTATATTGTCGCTCCTTGCACCCTTCCCAAGTCATATCTTCCACCCCATTTCCGGCCTTGTCACCCTCTTCCTTTGTTCACCTTTTTTTTTCTTTTTTTTTCTCCTAATCCCCTGCTACCAGTTCTCGGAAACCATGACACTCCTGTTACCCCCTCTGCCCCCACTTTTTGGCTTTCTCTGAACACGAGCCATTTCCCCCCCCCCCCCCCTGCCTAGTCCTTCCTTGGAAATGCCCCCCCTTCCTTTCTCCTTCCAGTGCCAGCCCCCCCCCCCCCCTTTTTTTTTTCCCCTTGTTATCATTTCCCTGTACCACGCTGACTAATCCTTTTATCTGAGTTTTGCAGGTTCACCCAGCGCCTCCCCCCCCCCCCGTCGCAGCCCCTTCAAAGCCTTTTGTTCATTGCATACCCCCCGGATATAGGTTGTTGCACTATTGCAGCCTAGCGAATGATGATTCACCTCCCTCCCCTTCCTGACACGCATCCCCTCCCACACCAATTTCCTTCCCCACCCCCGGGGCCTTCCTCCTCGGAGCGAAGGCCCTATATAATCCCTGCCGATGATGAACGCTTTGCCCAGACGAAGACAAGTCCCCTTGTCGAAACGTTGGCTCTAGCAAACTGAGGTTTTCCCCTCCCTTGTTCATTTTGTGATCGCCAAGGACCATCTACCGCACCCTCTCTCTACCATGGACTTTCTAGACAGGAGTGTATTAAAGCGGGTGCCATGGATGTGTGTTCAAGCGGCCGCAAATAATTTTTTTTTAAACTTCACACGTCAACCTTTCCTGTCAAAGAGAGGCTTCGTGCAAAAGGGAATTTTATGCCATGGTCTGTGAACTCTCTCTTGCGCCAGCAGCCAGAATCTATTAATCATTGCTTTGTGTTTGGTCGTGATGCCATGTTTTTTTTATATTCTTCCACAGACTCTCAAAAAGGCCATTGAGATTAGTCCCCATACTATTTGATTTTTGCCTACAAAGGAGGACTGTAAGGTTCCATGGGATCTTTCAGCGCTCTTAGGACTGTTCAGCCTCTGGAAGAGCCGCATGACATATCACCACGCAGATCCGCCACGTTCATCGAAGTCTCTGTTGAGAGTTAGTTTAGTTTAGTTTATGGGGTTTAACTTCCCAAAGCGACTAAGGCTGTGAGAGACGCCGTAGTGGAGGGCTCCGGAAATTTCGACCACCCGGGGTTCTTTAACGTGCACTGACATCGCACAGTACACGGGCCTCTAGAATTTCTCCTCCAAAGAAATTCAACCGCCGCGGCCGGGATCGAACCCGCGTCTTTCGGGACAGCAGCCGAGCACCATAACCACTGAGCCACTGCGGCGGCATCTATGTTGAGAGAGTAGTGTGCTATGGTGCGGGGGGCATATGCTGCGCAGGATCCGCCTTCTGCCTGGTTTTTCTTTACTCGATACATGCATGTCTCCCGGAATTTTTATGACGGACGTGAAGCAGCGTAACTGCACACAGCCTAAGAAGAGAGAACAGAGAGAGGGAGAGCAGAGGGAAGAGAGCGCTGTGCTGCGTCCGTTTCATCTCTTCCCTCCGCTCTCTTCCAAGGCCGACTGCCGTTGCGCTGTTTCACGTACAGCATGCAAAACCAACTTGCTCAAGAGTTCTTGCTTTCAAGGAATTTTAATGTGTGGGCAAAGTAAGAGGAGGGTGCCGGGGCGACTCTGTATGACGGGTAGCGGGATGCGACCGGTTTAAGTCGGGCTTGAAGCCTGTAAGGTTTGGTGTACTTCCATGCAATAAAGAAAAAAAAACTGCGGTGTTAGCGTAGTGCTTTCGTGCAGTGGTCAGCGAAGTTGATTTCTTTGCGCCGCCGCGGGTTCGTAAGCCAGTCGCGGCGATACTTATTTTATTTCTCCAGCTTGGCCAAGGTGACCCTCATTCAGAGTGTCGTTTATATCGCCCCGTTTCCCGCATCACGTGGCTAACTACAGAGGCTTCACCACACAACCGCACTTTGCAGGTTATGAGGCTAATAATGCTTTCGCATTATAAATTGATTTACTTCATTAGGTGAAGCCCGATGTTTTGAACGATGCGCACCTGTCAGTCGGCGCCCGTACAGCCGGAATTTAGTCTTTAGGAAAGTCGAAAATAAATTAAAGCATGTCTGGCTAGAAAGAGGAACGTTCCAGCTGCGAAAAACCACCATTTTCTTGTTCCGAATTCTATGCCATCATGGCAGCTTATCACAGATTAGTGAAAACAGCAAAAAAACAAAAACAAAAAGAATAGCTTCAGGTGCTCCGGGTGCTCGCACTCACGAGAGTGAAAGGGGGAGCAAATGATCGGGGGCAGATAGCGACAAGTTCGGGCAACTGGCGATTGCCACAGTCTGGAGGATGAGTCCTTATCGACGCCGTCTTGATGCAGACGACGTCGAGAGAACCAGGCCCTCCAGAAGGGGACCAGACGGCGCGGGTAGAGATAAGGCCCTGCATGGGTCGAGCGCCCGACGACGCGGTCTGTTTAGTGAGCTTCGCACCATGAGGACCGGCGGGACGGCGACCTCCGCGCGTGGTGAACGCGAAGCGGGCGACGGTGTTGTGGTGACCCTCGCGGACGTCGAGCGCCTGGGCGTGGCGCGGATGAACGCCAATGCCCGAGGCTACTACCAGAGCGGGGCGGACCAGCAGCAGACGCTGGCGGAGAACACCCGGGCGTTTCGGAGGTGAGTACGCCGTCCACGAGGGTAGTCCGGCTCCACAGGTGCTGAGCTGCTCTGCTCAAACGAGAACTGAATTAGGTAATTCAGCCAATAAACTTTAGGCAACCATTAGTCGCGGAGAACAAAAACGCGCGTGCAGTACTAATGCGAACGCATAGAAGGGACTTGAAGTCGAGTGTATGACGGAATCTCGTCTGGCCGGGGATATATAAAAAAAAAAAATATAGAGACCACGCTTAATCGCAACGAGGGTAATCTTAACCTGATTTACGCGCGATCCTTGCGGCAATTACTCTAGCTTTCAAAGACGAATCTTTTTGGTTCGATTCCATTCTGAACAAGGCCCCCGTTCTGGGCGCCGAAACGTCAACATCAAATTTCATTTTCTAGTCGGCGTCTCTGTTTTTTTTTTTAAATAGAAGAGACTTATTCGAGCGCTACCTTTTCATGCCCTCGCCTATATTGTCCATCATGAAGTACATTCCTAGATTGCTGGTAATGTGGGTTTTTAGCAACTCTTAGCGATCGTGCTTGAAAATTTAAGGATGGAGAGGCATTAGGGGTGAGTAGGCATTTACATACAGTGAATTGAAAGCGAAAACTGAACATTGCTTTTGAAGAAACGAAAACGCAGTAACTGTATCACTTCTCGATGGGCACCTCAAGTACGCCGTGAAGGAAGGGAGGAAGGTGTGAGTGAAAGGAGTAAAAGAGAAGCAGGTACCGTACTTGAGGGCCCCGGAATATATTCGGCGACATGGGTATCTTTAACGTGCCCTGATATCGAACAGCACACGGATGCGTTTTGCGTTTAGCCTTCATCGAAACGCGGCTGCCGCGGCCAGGTTCGCAGCCACGTACTCCTCTAGCTTAGTAACCGAGCGGCCTAACAACTGAGCACCCCAGCGGGTGACTGAAGCTAATTAATAATCGAAACAAAGCATTTTTAACCTCTTGGTTATAGCGCTCTACTATAGAACACAAAATGACAGACAAAGAAACATACGCAACAAACGAAGCGCTTTGGTTGTTGCGTGTGTTTTTTCGTCTGTCATTTGTGTTGTGTAGTAGAGCGCTATAACCTCATGCAAAACTAACTAGCGCCTGTTCTAGTACTGCTTGCATTTTTAACTTTGAAACTAACTTCTCTTTATTTAGCGGCACAAACAATTATACATTTGTTTTGTGGGAAGGAAAGGTGAAGGAAGGAGTGAAACAAGGAAAACGGACGCAGGTGCCGTAGTGTAAAATGACAGTTTGCAGCCTATACGCGTTATTAGCCCGAACGCTGGAGGCTAACAGGGAACTATATTAACAGGGAACTATCAGTGAGACTAATGACAACGCAACCAGTCATGGATTGAAAAGTTTCGTGTGCATTACTGCTGGATGGAATGAAAGTAGCGTCTGTTAAAGGGCTTAGGCAAGTGTGATTTTTAACCTGAAAAGAGGAGGACGGCATAGCCAGACTATGGCATGTGCAGAGCTATTAGCTGGTAATTTGCTAGTTTGAGGAAGGGGAGATCAAGGGAAGGAAAATGCAGTTATAGGAGTGGAGAGGGAATATTGCACTGACGAGGTCAGGCTATTTTCGTCTAAAACATGGCTGCGGCTGGCACAATCCTGACACGCGTTCACTGGGAAAGGCTTTAATCCTGCACTAGATTCAACGCGAATGATGATGATGATGACGATCATGAGCTAATGCCCATGACTTGGAAAATATTAAGGCCTATCGACGTCGTGCGCAATAATCAATCCACAGAGCTCATTTAGCGCGTAAAAACACTTTAGAACACTTGATATACTTATATAAAATACATACATCTATTCAAAGATCACCTCATGTCATGCTAAACTTGAGCACTTTAGGCGCTTTCTTGCAGTGAGCGTCGAAATAATTCTCCATATCAGTTTTCAGTACTTCATCATATTGAGTACTTTACTACACTTTGGGGCACTACACGCGTAAGAAATCTTCATACGCTGCATTTACTTCAGAAAAAGTTGTGCGATGAAATCCAAGTGTAGTATTTATTTTCCCTAGCTGGTACAGTTTATTCAAATTTTTGCGTTCTTATTATGTTTGCTCTATATTCTTGCAGACTTTTATTATGTTAGAAATCTCACTTAATGGGCGACGCCCCAAATAAAAGGGCCAATTTGGCAAAATTTTCAATACCCCAATTTATATTTTTCGTAATACTGGGGACTTCATCTGTCGCCATGACGAAACAATATAGCGAGATATGCAATATCAGTTTAGAAAAGTACGTTTGCTTGATGGGTGGTCGCCGAAGATCGTGATTCAATCGCGCTTCTGATGGTGCCGGCGCATGGCGAATTCCGCTGATTTCCGAGGACGGAGCACCATCGTCTTACTAGTATCACCATGAAGGAGAGAGATCAGAAGATCAGGGTTTCCGTTCCTTGCAGTGGCTCATTCCTGTGACCAAAAGCTAAAGCATACGATGTAGTTAACAATGAAAACTAGCAAGTAAGCGTTAAGGCTCATTTATCTGCTTTCACTCTTTTTGCGATTGCTATCACTCGTTCCTTCGCGATATCGTAAAGAATGACAGTAGCATGAATCTGGGTTTCTGCACTTGAACTGCCTGATGCGCTGAGGAGTGGAATAAAACTCGATTTTTCTGTGTATAGGAGGAACAGTTTTTGAAAGAAACGTTTTCATGTTGATATGGATGCTAGAGTTTGTGTTTTATGTTCAACAGTACTAGACATCTAAAAAATAACTAATAACTTTATTGCACAGCAAGCTATTCCGGGCTGCAGTGGTCTATAATTTTGCCTGATATAAGAGCTTAAAAATTCGTGCTATTTCTGTTTGTGCCAGGCTTTCTCTTGCGACCATTCCGAAACACGAAAGAGCCTAGCATGGTTAAAGCAAGTCCGTAAAATTTCACGAGCGCCATCCATGACCACACCAGCAGTAGAGCTAAATGAGCATGCGCTTACATAGCAGTGATACAGGTGGGTTTCTACGGCGACAGCTGTAAAGGGCATGCTTTCCGGCTCTGCGGCGTCGGCGTAAAACTGCACCACACTGATTGGTTAGCATGCAGAGACGTCACTCATGACATAATTTCAACGCACTCTAGCAACGCCTCACGCTGAGTGGCGCAAACATATCGATCACAGGGATAGCAGCATGTAGGCATAATTTGAATTGTGTGAAGAAGAGAAATAATAATGAGTACGTGACGTTATATTAACGAGCGCAAACAGCTTTCACTAGGGGTGTGCGAATATTAGAAAACTGAATTTACTTCTATTCGGTTATTCCAATGAATCAAATAGCGTATTTTCAAAATTATTTGAAACGATTTAAATATGTTCTGAACTTTTCAAATAGTTTTGGAATAATGGCAGGAGGTTCGGATAAGGCCCGAAGTATTTTTCTTCGACGAATGCTCCAAAGACGGCCCACACCCATAGAGTTTCTTACTGTTACCTTGAGGAAAAGCTGGCACCCCGTCTATGGGAGTTTGCATGGAGCTTCCTCAAGACCACTTCAGCCACCATGGGCGCTCTAAGCATTATGGGCCGGTGCGCTACCAACTGTAGAACCACAACGTTTGCCCAAAAAATAGTGCAAAAATATACTGTGTTTGATTATCAAGAATACCCTAATATTCAATATCCTATATATCTATGAATGGCAGGGAACGAGCAGAGAAGTATATAAATGCAAAGTTTACCCAAAATAAGAGATGGCTTTCTCTGCTATTGGCCAGGTATTCCACGCTACAGGAACTAATATAGCGCGCTTCATAGGCGCACTTTTATAAAGAAATAGGTTTAAAAAAAAAGCGTTGTTGCTTAAACACTTTAAGAGGTTTTTTAATTGCATTTCGGAAAAGAGAAACCTTTTATTGGCGTTGTGTGCTGTTGAATTTTTGCTACTATGGCTTTTGCGCAATATGTTAGCGCCAAAGTCGCCTGCGCGCCGGGCACGCCGTCTGACGGCTCTTCTTTGAAGCAGCATGTACGCACTCACACATGGAGAACAGGGTTTTGGGAATAAAAGATATCAGTAACACCACGCCGTGTTCCCGAAAAAATTCAACTGTCCTGAACCAGGTAGCTCACCCACCGGCCCGTGATGCTTTGAGCGTCCATGGTGGCTGAAGTGCAGCGCTGCCAGCTTTCCCTCTATATATGTAATAGTAAGAAAGTCTATGGCCGACACCGACGCCGCGCACTTTCCTTCCGCGAAAAGAATGAACAAGGTGTTTTCAGCGCCACGACGCGGTCCCTTTGTGTGGCGCATAATTGTGGTGTATGGCCTCTAGGGCTGTACGACGCGGCAGGACAGGCTAATTTGGCATAAGCTTGCCTTAATTATCGATCTCGGAGGCCATTGTTCATACGTAGGTGCCACCAGGCTCATTTCCTGCTGTGTGGTTGTAGTGCCACGGGGTACCCGCCTGTTTTCTAATGGCTACAAGGCTTCCTCCTTCCTGGTGTTCGGCTTTTCTGGGGTGAATTGCTTGGCAAAACGGGTCTTTGACCAAACCAAGCAAACGGATATTTTCCTATACATATAACTTGACGTTCATGGAGTTTAAGTGCTGCGTTTCTTAGCAGCTGTAGCTTTAACTTCACAAGTTTTAAACTTATAGCACCGTACAGCAGTGCCAGCACTGGCGCTTCAGTATTTCGTACGATTTCTCGTTTTGTACGAATATTCGCACAGGTAGCGAATATTGGTGCTACTATTTGATTTGCGTTAAATTCGGTCCTACCACTAGTGAATTCATATTTTATTCTGTTTTTAGCTGCATTACTCGCATTCGATTCGGAAGCTGAACTAAGCTGTTCGATTCGGTTTGGAAAATGTACTATTCGCACACCCATAGCTGTCACTGAATCTTGCCTTACGCTGTGCTAATCGCCCTGTTAGTTTTTTGTGCGCAATCGCCTTTATACTCGTATCATTGATCGCTTTTAAGTGTGGCCTGCTGGACACGGCTATAAAGCCGCTGCCGTAATGTAATCGATGTTACTAAATTATTTTTAGTGGAATGAATTAAAAAAAATTGAGAGACAGACTGCCAATTTAGCTGAGTTCGTTATTCTCACGCGCACTGAATTCCGAGACCTTAAATGCATAACAGTGTGCATACTGTAAAAGGACTACCAACAATGCAGCCATAGACGAAGAGATACGACGAGAGCTCTGTTTCCATCCGGGAAAAAAAGAAATGGACTGCTCGTGCAACGCATGTTTTGTGCTGGCTCAAAAAAAAACAGCCTTTTATTCACAGGCGCATGCTGTTAGAGCATGCCCGGAGTTAGTGATGCGTTGTGTTTTGGCCTTCCCTCCTGTTTTTATTCTGCCTTCTTTGTATGCAGTTATCTTCGCATTATTAAGTGAGTTGAAAGCGAGCGCTTTCCGCGGTTTCTGGCCTACGCCGTTCGCGCTCGTCTCAAACGTTGATATGCAGTAACTATCACTCAACATCGTACACTGGTATTACAAAGTGGTTAGATTTGTCCGGTGTGAAGCACGTATATAAGTGACCTTGTGCTAGCTTAGATAAAACGCGGGAAAACTTGGAGAAGAAGAGAGATAGTGCCAAAGCGGTAAATATTTAACGCAATAAAGTGTACGAAGACGAATTTACAGAAGGAAATGCAGGAGTATGTAGTCTTGTCTCACGGGGACAAGCAAATCACTCTCCTTTGAAAGAGCTTGCCGAGCTCGATTCTGAGCTCCAGTCAAGTTATTTTGTCGCCTAGAGCTGAGGAAGTTCGGTCTTTTAGAGTGTGACTTTTAGTTGTGACTACGGCGGGATGTTTGAACCGGCAGGCCAGCATGGAAGTTGCGCGGATTTTTTGAGTTGCCCTGGAGGAGCCAACTTGTTTGTCGCGTCGCACCACGGCCATTTTGAGGGCTCACTTTCGCGCTCTCTTAACTTGTGTCGTCACGGGGACAGCGACCGTTGGAGAGGCAACAGCAGCGGCGCGTTATCCACCTGAAGCACGACAAAGTGCATTCAAATTTTGCCCATGGACGTCCACGAAAGGAAAGGCTGTATGGCGCGTTTCACACTGCACTGTTTGGAAGAACTGGACGCTTGTTTCCCGTGCCATACTTCAAACTATTGGTCTTAAAAAAAAATGCCTAGAATTTTATCTTGTCTAGAAGAAAACAGGTAGGAGCTATAGCTCTAGCGTTTTTTGTTTAAAATTTCAGGTTTTGCAGCCGGAGCTGTTTCTCCTAGCCTTTCGCCACAGACTCACGTATGACACTGCGGAGCTGTCGTGGCTCACCTTTCACCAGTAGAGACGTTATTCCGAGCATGGTTAGCTGCATGGCCGATGAATGGTACTCCTGCTGTCGCTATGGAGTTGGAGCGCCGATTACATCACGGCGTTTGCATCACATAGCAGAAATTTATGCTAGTTGTTGAATATTCATGGTGAAGAAAATGCGCTAACTAGATTGCACAAACTTTCAGAGCAATAAACCGCAAGCGCTGTGGTGCCTGCGTTGGTGGTGGCGCTGCTCTGGTTCGTGATTTTTCAGGAAAGGAAATGACTCAGTAACTGTCTAGCTCTTCTCGGTGGACACCTCAACCATGCCTTGAACGAAGGGAGGACGATGGGAGTTAAAGAAGAAAAAGAACCAGCGGTATCGTAATGGAGGTCTCCGGAATAATTTGGACCAATTGGGATCTTTAACATGTACTGATATCGCACAGCACACGGGCACCTTTTGCGTTTCGACTCCACCGAAAAGCGGCCGCCGCGGTCGTGTTGGAACCCGGGTACTCTGGCGCAGTAGCCGAGCGCGCTGTGGCGGTTTCGCACACAAGATGATGCGTAGCTCGTGGATGAGGTGATTTCTCTGCAGAGGGAGCGAGAGAGAGCTCTATTAAAAAAAATGGTTCTGGGGAAAGGAAAGATGCTGCAGCTGTCTCATTACTCGGTGGAGACCTCAACCGCGTCTTAAGGGAAGGAAGTTGAGAGTTAAAGGAAAAGGGGAAGAAGGTACGTAGTGGAAGGATCCTGAATAATTTCGACCATCTGGCAATCTTTAACGTGCACTGACATCGCACAACACAAGGAAGCCTTTGCGTTTCTCCTATCATATTTCACGGACATGCGCTCACATGCCCAAGCGCTGCCAAGTGTGGCCTTGTAAGAGTGGGAGGTGTGGCTGACTAGCGTCGTCCTCGGCGACCAGGAGGTGCCCCTTGTCATGGCCAGTTCGTCAGCTCAAGCCACTGGGATCTTCGGCGGAGGACACCACCCGCAAACGCTCCAATCGCCCCTTCCCGTGAAGTTTCTTTCTTGCGTTTCACATACATCGAACGTGGCCGCGCGGACGGTTGCTAACTCGGGGACTCTGGCTCATGAGCCTAGCGCCCTAACAACTGAGCGACTGCGACGGTTCTTCAGCGATGGCGCTTGCGCTGCGTTGTTGCTTTGCGTGTAGTGGGTTAATGAGGAGGATTACAGGAGAGAGGAGTGTTGTTAACACTATTGGTCCAGACGCACTGAGACGCATTGAGGTATGCTATACGCACCGATGAGTACTAGCGCGTGTAATTCGTAGTTGTGACATCAGTTGTAAGGATATAAGGGCTGTATGTGATATGTAGTCTGTGCGATGCATTAGTCTACAAAGATATTATTAGGCAGAACCTTAGACTGCACAATAACAACATGCATCGCACACATAAAACGTGTCATAGTTCCGCTCAGTTTATTTTTTAGAGCTTTTAGAGTTTAGAGCTTCCACTCAGGCTTATCTTCATGCGGAAGGCCGTTTTTTTATTGTGAAATTCTCAAAACTGCAGAAACGCACATTCGAAATCACATAATACGTTACATCCCCCCCCCCCCGCCTTTCTTTTTCGATGGTAAAATAAGAAAGGAATAAGTTCACATATTTTTTTGACTCATGAAGCACCGTTTCCAGTGATCGGCGCATTGAATTAGGTACACTTGTTATACAGGAGATGCATAGTGCAATGTTGCCACAGCACACTGCAATGTAGACGATGTCACTACCAATGCTCCGTGCTCTCTACCATTCTGTGCTGCTATTGATTGGGGCGGCTCCATTCATGCTTCTGCGAAACTTGGAGCCGTTCCCTGTTGGTCTGTCGCAGGCTACGCCTGCTGCCGCGGATGCTACGGGATGTGAGCCGCCGTGACCTGAGTGTGACGCTTTTGGGCGGAAGGGAGCGCCTCTCCTTTCCCGTGGGCATTTCACCCACGGCCATGCAGAGGATGGCACATCCGGACGGAGAGGAAGCCACGGCCAGGGGTGAGAATATGAGACCGAGGCATGCGTGGTGAACACCAGAGGCCACTGAGTCATCGGGCGTAGTTATGTGCAGCCAGTGTAGGGTCTACTCGGAAGAAACCGACACCAGCGGAAAGCAAACGATGTGAGATATGCAAGGTATAGACTTACAACGTAATATATTTCAGCAGCGTTTGCTTGGTGGCTAGTTGGCTCATGTTTTCAAGGCGGAAATTTTTTTAGCGCTACACATAATGTGGACAAGACAGGCGCCTGTCTTGTCCACTTGATGTGTAGCGCTAAAAAGAATTCCGCCTTGTAATACAATTCTTATGACTAGTTTTCATTCTTCTACCTTAAATCGAGCACAGCTCCACCTTTTCTGTCTTAGCGTCTACAAACGACGACGCACATTCTTACCATTTACCTTTCTCGATGACAACAGAGAAATTCTGCGAAGCTGTGTGGCTGATATTACCAACCTTCTTCAAATATTCTGGGGCACTGTAAAAGATGCGAGCTCAAAAGTATTCGAAGACAAAGTTCAAATTTGCTGTACAGTACCACTGTAATAGGTGCGTCTACATCATTTTCTTGTTTGCTCGTAAAAATATGGCTTCGGCTCTCGGTAAGGGTTCACGGTATAGGTGGATAAAAGCTGAGTTTCTATGACGCAGTGATGCTAGTATTAGAATGTTTATTAAACGACGAGAAAGCTACCATGGAGTTCATACCATGGAGTTCGTTCATGCAAAATATGGCTCCATTCGTCCTCCTCACAGCAACGCCAGATAGGACACGAAGTTTTCTGTCGTGAAGTCATGCAGACACCGAGTTGCTTGCTTTCAGTATGCAGGAGAGTCATAATTTAACCGACAACTCTTTGCTTACAGTTAGTGGTAGCAACATACAATATAATTTCGAAAACGCCGTCAGCCAGTAACCCTCGATGCTGTGACCCAACAGATATTTGGCTATTTCTACGTGCACTTGGGGTGGGGTTCCTCTGCTTAAAAGCTTTTCGAAAGCGCGTGTATTTTGGCCCGATGTTGACAATAATTGAAGGAGGGCAGAAAGTTGGGCAAGTTGGTAAACATTCATGATGGGTTTCAAAGCGCGACAAGACGCTTGTCGTGTGTGTTCTTTTCCTTTCGTCTCCGTCTTGTCGCGCTTTGAAACCCATCATGATTGACAATAATTGTTAGGGCGGAGAGCTTAAGGGAACTGCGTTTTCGAATATCCAGAAACTGATATGGATATTAATAACGGTGGACTACACGCCTCTAAATAAATGATACTAACAGTAACAGTTAAAGGTTCACTTATTCAGTATTAGTTAAGGAGCCTACTAGTTAACACGTCTCAGCCGCATTCTGGCGAGCGACACCGCTGACAATTCTATGGCGAAAAAAACCAACCTTCTAATTAAAAAGGCTTATTTTTAGAAATTGCAGAACATCTTAGGCGAAACAAGCCGTCCGAATGTGCCTGCATGGCCTAGCGGTGGCGTGCTTGACTAGCAGCCCAGCGGTGAAGGGTTCAATTCCTATTACCCCAACTTTCCTTAAGCGCAATACATTTACTTTATTTACTTAGATGTTGTAATGTAGTTTGAGCCATGTATCGGCTTTGTAACACAAGTTCTGAAATGTTTTCAAATCCCCGCGCCGTGTGTAACGCAGCCATCTTTTCCACCAATCCAGATTTTTCGCTCACAACACCGACAACTACTACAACGCCAGCCCCAGATTTTTCGCTGAACGGGGCCTTTAACGCTGTCGCTTTAGCGCCATCCTACTCTGAAGAAATAGAATCCATTAGCACGAGGCTTGCAGGGGCGTGGCGCGCGCACACTTCACAAAGGGTTGGCAGGAAATGCGACATGACCAGTAATGGTTTCCGAAACAGCACTCGGGCGAGATCATCTGTGGCCCCAATTTACATTCACACTCCGCAATCATGCATGCATGCAGCGCACGTCGGCTTATTGATCGCACTCATGAAAAGGCCTTGCAGTTTGCTTCCACGATTTCGTTATCTTAAAAAAAAAACGCATATGCAGTCGCCGTTGCTGTTTAACGGAGCGGTTCTGCGCGGACACAATGGCGCGGGTTCAGTCGAACCCAGTCGTAGCAACAGCCATGCACGGTAGAAATATTTAGTAATAAATGTAAGACGCTTGGTCGCAGATATTTCAAGCTTCGAGAACTCTGGGGAATTTTTATGTTCAACCAGACCTCGTGTGCTCCAAGCGTTACAGTATATTGGTTTTCCCTCCCATGGACTCTTGCTTGCGGGGCTTGAGTGAGAGCGTTCAAGGTTAAGCGCTGCGCACATGTGAGACCTATCACGGTGCGTGGAAACAGAGGGGAGAAAACCGTGTGCAATCGTTTTATATTAGTGTGTACACATCATATAACAAATCAGCAATGAAACCCGGCAGGGCTGACAAAGAAAAGTGGTACCATGCCGTCTCCACGGCCATAAGATAGTCATTGGTGGTCGTAGGCAGTGAAGTAAAGACACTAGACGAGACAGTAGCAGTGATAGAGACTGTTAGTTATAGTGATAGTGATAGGTATAGCGATAGCTACTGATAGGAGTGGTTTTGGAATTGTAAAGGTTGTTGCTAAATAATGATGACAGTCATTAATGACAATGGCAAAGGCCTTTATACTAAAAGCATTTAGGTCAACTGCCTTTAAGCGAAGGCCTTCAAGGCAAAGGCTTTTAGTGCAAAGGTAGTTAGGTCAAAGGATACTTTCGAATTCACAGCAATAAGGGCATTAGGTGTCCGCCATAACTTTTGACGCTGGGTCCTGTCTTGAAGCTACAGACCAGACTACAGTTTAACATGTGCAATGAGAGTTATATCTCGACCACTGCCTCCGTGGACAACCGTGGAAACTGCTCAAGAGAGGGGCTTGATTATTTAATACATGTTAAAATTTCGGAGATTGCATTTTTTGCATTTTTTCGACTAAAGCAACTCACCTTCTCCGTTAGAGATAATTTGATTCGGGATCACGGATTACACAGATGTTCACTTACGGATCGGTCATGTCACCTACCTCAGTAGTGCATTCGGTTACGTATGAACTAGTCACTATTTGGTTGTTGCCACTGAGCCTTTAGCCGATTCATAAAGCCCTATCCAGTTCGATATGTCGGCGGGATCTCGCTTTGTCGCAGGACCCAGAAAATGACCGAGGTATGTGAACGCTCAGCTGACTGACACCACTGGCTCAGTTCGATATGCATACGAGTCAATTGGATACAAAGTTACGTTGTACGGCCGACATAGACTTGTAAGGCGGACATAGACATAGACTTGTAAGCCAGCGTTGTCAGCTACGCTACGCTATGAAAAAGGTATCTAATATGCATTTCCTCCAGACATCAGTGACCTCTCCGGTATTGTGAGGGTGGCGCTTACGCAAATTTATGTTTCCGTAGGTACCCAGGTGCAGTAAAAACGAGCTTACTGATGATGAGATGTGGACAACACGCAAAGACGCGCTGAAGCATGCACACTGTATTGAAAATAAAAAAAAAAGTGAACGACGCATACTCTCGGGTGCCGTATTGGCGCTGCTTGGTTAAACCTGAGTCTGGGCTGAACGAAACGACTAGAACGCACCACGCATCTTTGTCCTCAATGTGAACCATTCTTAAATTTGAGCTGTATTTTACCGATTCTCAAAAATAAGACTGCACCAATGCATGCTGGGTGTGTAGGGCCCGCCTTATTGTCGTGAATATCGTACGTTACGGAATGCATCTCGGCCTAAGGAAACGCTTGTGCGCCGAGCATTACCAGCCTTTTGATAACACAGAGATGACATAATTTGTACCAACCTCACCTACAAGGTTCTGAAACACAATGGCGCCTCTTTTGTGACAATGGCTAACAACAAGCCTCTGTACATGAACGTTGCTTGGTACAATCACATGGACACTTTGGAGGTCTGGGGCTCGGGAGCAATAGAAGTATTCTGAATTGACCGTACTGAAATAGTGGTTTCAGAGATAAAGCTCTGTCCTGTGCATAAAGAAACCCGCTCTTTCTCATCTCTTCATTTGAAGCAGTTATTTCTACTTTTCCCCATCTTCATCTTGTGCAGTGGAACGGGATAGAGAGCCGCGATTGAGGGAGAGACTTTTGCTTTTCAAGCTTTTTGCTCTAAATAAGCTCTTTTCGCCAAAATACGCGATCATCATTTGCTATATCATGTTCTTCGCAGGACATAAGTGCCTTTTATCAATCTGCTGTGATTACTGTCCTGTTCCAGCCGTGTCGACCTGAACCCCCCAAAAATTCTTAATCTAATCCCTCTGCCTGATTGCAGCCACCTCAGCGAAATCTGGCTTTTTTGCTGCAACAACAAAAGATCGACACTTGCTGTTGGGCTTCTGTCCGCGTCGTCCTGCTCTTGTATAGACCGTGGGTTTCTTTGCGCTGGTTTATAAAAATAACACACCTACTTCACGGTCAAGGCCCCCTCTTACCCTTGATTTCAGCTAGGATATCAGCGCACATCTGATCTCCAATTTACGTCGCGTTCTTTGTGCCTAGGTCTTCAGGTTTCCTGCACTGAAGTGTAATTTTATTCCAAATATTTGGTCTGACTACACACAGATCTGTCATACTATACATAGATTCTACACTAAGGGAAAACGGCAGGGCTCCTCTAATAGGCATGGAGAGGGAGGGCTCCGATTTTGCCCAATATTTGTCCGCGCTTGAATGAAGATATGAATTGGCAAGCGGTGACATGAGCTTCGCACCTGATCTTCGCCCCACACGACACACAGACACAGACATACAAAAGTTATTAATACAATAGCATTGGAAGCTTCTTCATGGAAATCGCGACGTGGTTAGTCAACGAAAACAAGGCGTGGTTAGTCACACAATTAAATGATTGCTCACACAATTAAATGATTGCTCAAGAAAGTGGTGACGTCACAGGGTCATGTGGCATGACCGAGCTCTGATTAGTCGACAGGGAGCTTAAAGTCATGAAACCACTTGACATCACTCAGTTATGTACGCTGACGGCTGGGCAAGTGCGCTGGTTACGTGACACGACCGAGCGCGGTGGCGGGCGCGGCGGAAGTTGGCGGCGGCGCTTGGTTGTGTGCAGACGTGTCTAGAGACAGCTCCGCGCGTATCAGGTTGGAATGCAGCTGGAGCCAGGATCAACGCCGGGTGTATCTGCCGTTGTGGAAAATTCCCTCAAGCGGTGAGGGCGGCCACGGAAGTATGACGCTGTAGATGTAGTATCGGCGGTTGCGCAGTCTCAGCGTAAGCGAAGCGTAACAGACTTAAGACTTTGATGCCATCGAATTTTCAGCTCGTAATAGATTTATGTCCGCTAAATTTTGAGCCTTCTGCACGCTTTCGCTCCTACGTTATTAAAGCACGAGAAGGACCTAACGAGCGCTTAAGTGATTTCGCATTAGACCGATACTCACTGATGACAATTATTTTGTGAAACTGTACATAACACCCCACATCACCACCAACCAATTACAGCGGCTCGCGACGCCGGAACACTGATGATCGTGAGCACCATCGGGACCACGTCTATGGAAGATGTGCAGAAAGCTGCCCCGGACGGACGCCGGTGGTTCCAGCTTTACGTGTACAGGGACCGTGACGTCACACGCGGGCTAGTCCGGCGCGCTGAGCAGGCCGGATACTCCGCGCTGGTACTCACCGTGGACACGCCTTACTTTGGTCAGCGGGTCGCGGACGTCAAGAACAACTTTGAATTGCCGCCTGGTCTCAAGTGAGTCACTACTCTCCTGTTCTTCCTCATATACTACTGCAGCCTTTGAAGTTCAGCAATGAAGCATAAACTGTGGCAAAATCAGTATGAGTAGAAGAGTGACGTCAGATAGAGTGCGGTTCATTTTGTTTGCTTGTAACATTTAGTGTCGTTAAGCGACCTAATGGCACTATTTTTCTGTCCTCGCTCATGAATAAAGCTTTTGAGGAGTGAGAGTTTAGGAGAAAAAGTACGAACGTATGCAGTTTAGCAAGAAAAATTGAAGCGAGGTAGGACGAAGTTGGTTCTACTCGGTTCTGATTTTCCTTATGAATGATATCAGATAAAAATTGTCCTGGTTTCTAGGCGCATCCACCTCCTACTGGTGATTAGATGGGGGATGAGATGTAGAGAGTCTGGATCAAGACCCCTCTTGGTGTGAGTTTTGTTACAAACGATTAAGAAACAGACAAAGGCGAGAAGTCTTGTGGCCGAGGGTATAGTTTCTAAAATTATGATTACATACCCTTAGGACTGGTTTAACCGACGAAACAAATTTTCGCGTCACTTATCATTGTTTGTCTTGTTGGTAAGGAAACTATCGTGAAAAAGAAAACAACATAGTGTTCTCTGCAAGGAGTTAACAATATTTGATGTTCTATCAGATATGTCAGGCATGCGATGTCCACTGGTCTCGTCGGTAGTGCGGTCGGCAGCTCAGCCCTGTTTCACTCACAATGTCCGACAAGAAGCTTTGAACCCACAAGTAGGCTGAATTTTACGCCGATTGGAGGAAGCTCAATATTGAAACTATCGTTATCAGTTGCATTTATCTGCGTCCATTTGAAAATGTTGCTGCAGGAGGCAGTTCGAAATGATGTCCTCTACTCTGCAAGTTCTTAATTTCTTTGTATCGACTGCCGATTTTAGAGACTGACCACTGTGCTGGCGAGTTTTGTTCAATTAAACGAGTTGGGACACCAGTGCTCGGAGCTCTGGATTTATTTCTTGATTGCTGTTCTCGGCCCCTTAAGAGCGACAGAAGTGGAAGAAATATGCACAAGTGTGCGCCAAATACTTTGTTCCGGCCTTCCGTGCATTGAACAGAGAGCAGGGAACTTTTATTTGCTTTCTCTGATATGTTGTGGATATTCTAGCGAGGCTGCTTAAGAAAAGATAGGTATTCAAGTGTGATTACTGACTACCATGCCAGTCCGACTAGCCGAAGGCCACTTACGCATTGCGAAAAGTGTTTCTTACATCGGAACACAGGTCGTGGCCATCTCTGCCGATGTGCATCTGTCAATATTGACGTCCACTTTATCTCCATGACTCTAGTACAGGACATTGCATCTGATGAAGAAGCGAACATCTCTAACTTGTAAACACGTCTAAACGCGTTTAGGAGAGAGCGCTGAGCTCTAAAAATGCTACTGTTTTTAACCCTCCGTGTTCTCTCAGAACTGCGTTAGTTCTTCAGCGTAAGTCCTTGCTTGAATTTGAAGGGGAAAATGCCGAAGCTCTATTTACTGCAGCATTATGCAGCTTGGAGTAATATGAGAAAAAACGAGAATGAGAATTTTTGCTAGCACTTTTATATATTAACACAATATGGTTGGTTGGTTTATGGGGTTTAACGTCCCAAAGCGACTAAGGCTATGAGAGACGCCGTAGTGGAGGGCTCCGGAAATTTCGACCACCTGGGGTTCTTTAACGTGCACTGACATCGCACAGTACACGGGCCTCGAATTTCTCCTCCAAAGAAATTCAGCCGCCGCGGCCGGGATCGAACCCGCGTCTTTCGGGACAGCAGCCGAGCACCATAGCCACTGAGCCACCGCGGCGGCATTAACACAATATGTTTCTATATAAACATATTAGTTTTCTATAGACCAACCTATGAAAACTCATCCCATTAACTCGTCGTTGGCGCCTAGGCGGCTTTACTTGACGAATACTTAGACCAACGGCTCATAGCATGAAGAAGAAGAAGGCTGAAGTTCTCGTACGCATTTTAGGTTACATGGGAAGTTGCAGTTCTACAGTCTCGGCTATAATAACAGGGAGCGCGCTTAGGCGATCAAAATCCTCTCACACATTACCTGCCGAAAATTACGTTTGGTTTGCTTTTATGGGCTCTAACGTCCCGAAGCGACTCAGGCTATGAGGGACGCCGTAGTGGAGGGCTACGATAATTTCGACCAGCTGGGGTTCTTTACTGACAGCGCACAGTACACAGGCCCTCTAGAATTTTGCTTGCACCGAAATGCGACCGATGCGTCCGGCATCAAACCCGAGTCTAAAATTGGGAGGTACTCAGTACATTTGCTAGCAAATCCCGCTTATGGACTGCCGTACAACATAAGAAAGCTTCTTACTCGTTCTGCAGACAGAGGGATAAAAGATTTCACTTGAAGCGTGCGCCTTATTTATTTGGCGACACATGTACGTCCAATGGGATCAAAATGGTGTATTGATTTTTGGCAATATTTCTTCGCCTGCAGTACCGCGCACAGTGGAAACAAGATCTTGGACGAGGCGAATTCTAGGTATAGATTACAATATATTAGTAAACCGAAGCCCCCTAGAACCGAGGCAACATTGCGAAATTCTGCCGCCCTCCCTGCGTTCTCCTGCTTAGTTGGGTATGTGGTATACATATTGTCACGTTGTAGTGACGGCAGTCCAGGGGTCAGGAAGACACCAGAAATACTTGCAAACGAAGCTCTTTATTTGGTCTGACTTGCGCCCGCAAAAGAACTGACTCACTCGGTGGCGGCGTAAGCAACAAGCGTGCTCGTCAATCGTCGAACTACGAATGCCCGCCGCTCGCGGCATCGCTCAATTTAAAGCCGGCAAAGAAACTTCCAGATAGCAGGACAAGATCATCTACAGTAATCTGGAAAAACCTAGATGCAGCCTCCTTTCATGGCTGCGATCAATCGAGATTAGACTGGTCGCTTCTCGCGTCACGAACAAAAATGATAACAGCCCTTTCCTGCAGCCTTGAGCGTGAACGAACAAACACTACAATGATACGTGGCATTACCCCCCTTCCAAAGAAGCATCGTCTCGATGCTTTAAAATGAAAATAAACACGGAAAATGAAACTTCGAGTCCTTTAGCGTTCATAATATGGCTTCAGTCGTACGACATGTACGACTTCCGGGTGTGGGCGGCGTCGCTGAGATGCTGTCGTGGCGTCGGGGATGACTTCATAGTCGAGGTCACCGATGCGACGGAGAACCCTGTACGGGCCAAAGTAGCGTCGCAGCAACTTTTCGCTCAATCCACGGCGGCGAACTGGCGTCCATATCCAAACCCGATCACCTGGCTTGTAATGCATGTCTCGTCGGCGCAGATTGTAGCGTCGGGCGTCGGTGTGCTGCTGGTCTTGAATGCGAAGCCGCGCTAGTCTTTGGGCTTCCTCGGCGCGATGAAGGTAGGCGGCGACGTCGAGGTTGTCTTCGTCGGAAACGTGCGGGAGCATTGCGTCGAGTATTGTCGTGGGCTTCCTGCCGTATACCAGATGGAATGGGGTAAACCTGCTTGTCTCCTGGACGGCAGTATTATAAGCGAAGATCACGTAGGGCAGAATGGAGTCCACGTCTTGTGTTCGGCGTCGATGTACATGGAGAGCATGTCTGCGATGGTCTTGTTCAGACGCTCTGTGAGTCCGTTGGTTTGTGGATGATACGCAGTGGTCCTCCGATGGCTTGTCTGGCTGTAGTTTAAAATGGCTTGCGTCAGCTCCGCTGTAAACGCCGTTCCTCTGTCTGTGATGAGCACTTCCGGGGCGCCGTGTCGCAGGAGAATTTGTTCGACAAAAAATTTTGCGACTTCTGTTGCGGTACCACTAGGCAACGCTTTTGCTTCGGCGTAGCGGGTCATGTAGTCGGTGGCCACGATGATCCACTTGTTTCCTGATGAAGAGGTCGGAAAGAGGCCGAGGAGGTCCATCCCTATTTGCTGAAAGGGCTTAGTTGGCGGTGGTGTGGGGTTCAGGAGTCCGGCTGGTCTAGTCGGAGGCGTTTTGCGTCGCTGACACTCACGGCACGTTTTCACGTAATGGGAAACGTCGGTAGCTAGCCGTGGCCAATAGTACTTCTCCTGGATGCGGTGCAACGTGCGAGCAATCCCGAGATGTCCTGCAGTCGGCTCATCATGACATGCCTGCATAATTTCTTGCCTGAGATTTTTGGGCACGACAAGAAGATGCACTGTCCTGTTCGGCGCGAAGTTCTTCTTCAGGAGGACATTGTGAAGGACGAAGGACGACAGTTGCCGCTTGAACCCGCGGGGAGGCGATGCGGTCTTGCCTTTCAGATAATCAACTAGGCTTTGCAAGTCAGGATCCGAGTGCTGCTGCTGCGCGAAACTGCTGGCGCTTATCGGTCCTAAGAAAGCGTCGTCGTATTCCTCTTCGGGTGCTGCGTCGACAGGAGCTCGTGACAAGCAGTCTGCATCGGAATGCTTGCGGCCAGATTTGTAGACTACAGTTATGTCGAATTCCTGAAGACGCAGGCTCCAACGAGCAAGGCGGCCGGAGGGATCTTTCAAACTGGCCAGCCAGCACAGAGCATGGTGATCGCTCACAACCTTGAATGGTCGTCCGTATAGGTAGGGGCGAAATTTGGACTCGGCAAATAATGGCGAGACATTCTTTCTCTGTCGTCGAATAGTTGGCTTCGGCTCTCGACAGTGAACGGCTAGCGTACGCGATAACTTTCTCCTGTCTGCCATTTTTCTGAACGAGGACCGCTCCTAAGCCCACCCCGCTTGCATCGGTATGAACTTCGGTTTCGGCGTTTTCATCAAAGTGCCCGAGCACAGGAGGGGACTGTAAGCGGCGCTTCAGCTCGTTGAAAGCTTCCTCTTGTGGCGTTTATTATTTAAAAGGCACGTTAGCCTTGGTAAGTTGAGTCAAAGTTTCAGCGATGCGCGAAACGTTTTTGACGAATCGTCAGTAATAAGCGCACAGTCCAAGGAATCTGCGTATAGCCTTCTTGTCATTAGGCCGTGGAAACTCTGCGATCGCAGCCGTCTTCTGGGGGTCTGGGCGAACTCCATCCTTGCTTACGACGTGACCAAGGAACAGCAGCTCCTCGTAGGCGAAGTGGCACTTCTCTGGTTTCAGTGTCAGGCCTGAAGACTTGATCGTTTCCAGCACTACCTTCTGAGGTGGTCTCCAAAGCTTGAGGAGAAGACAACAACGTCATCTCAGTAGACTAGGCAAATCTGCCACTTCAAGCCTGCGAGCACCGTATCCATTACTCGCTGGAACGTCGCTGGGGCAGAGCAGAGGCCGAATGGCATCACCTTGAACTCGAAGAGTCCGTCTGGCGTGATGAACGCAGTCTTCTCGCGATCTCTTTCGTCGACTTCAATTTGCCAGTAGCCGCTCTTCAGGTCCATCGATGAGAAGTACTTAGCGTTGCACAGTCGATGCGGGGGAGGGGGTAGACATCCTTCTTCGTAATGTTGTTCAGGCGGCGGTAATCGACGCAAAAGCGAAGGGTGCCGTCTTTCTTTTTCACTAGGACGACCGGTGCTGCCCAGGGGCTCCTCGATGGCTGTATGACGTCGTCACGAAGCATTTCCTCAACTTGCTTGCGGATAGCTTGGCGTTCTAGCGGCGATACGCGGTAGGGGCTCTCTCGGAGTGGTCGTGCGTGTTCGTCTGTGACAATGCGGTGCTTGGCAATTCGGGTTCGTCGCACATTCGATGCTGATGAGAAGCAATCAGTGTACCTTTGAAAAAGACTGCGTATTTGGTCTTGTCTGTTCCGTGGTAATGCCGGGTTGATGTCGAACGTGGGTTGATGGCCTTGGTCAGATGGTTCTGCGGGTTGGTCGGGTAGGGAAAATACGTCTCTGATGTCTGCCAGCTCGTCGAGGAAAGCGATCGTCGTACCTTTGTTTAGATGCCGGTATTCTTCCGTGAAGTTGGTTAGCAACACCTGGGCTTGGCCATTTCGGATTTCGGCGACTCCCCTCGCGACGCCCGGCATTTTCGATGTCTCCAGTACCTATGCCGACGAGAACACTTGATCGGGGCGGCACGCTCAATGCTTCATCGAGGACGTTTAAGGCAACGTGATGAGTCGCGCCCGTCGCAACAGGTATGGCTTTTTCCGTGGAAAGCTTGATCGACTTAGATCGAAGGTCGATGATCGCCCGATGTTCGTTCAGGAAGTCCATTCCCAAAATCACGTCTCTCGAGCATTGCTTTAGGATCAGGAAGGTTGTCGCATAGGTTCTCCCATTTACAGTAACTCTCGCGGTGCAGCGTCCTGACGGCGTAATCAGGTTGCCACCTGCGGTGCGGATCAGCGGGCCATCCCAGGTTGTTGTTACCTTCCTGAGTCGGACAGCGAGTGGGCCACTCATGACAGAGTAGTCAGCTCCCGTGTCCACCAAGGCAGTAACCGCGTGACCGTCGACCGTAACTTCAAGGTCACTTGTTCGCGTTCTCGTATTCTACGTTGTCTTCAGTGTCCGATCTCGGCTTCGTCGAGTAGTGAGGCTGCGGTGGGCGTACTGCGACGTTACTTCACTGGGAAGCGGTAAAAGCTTCAAGTCTGGCCGCGTCGTCGTTGTCGTCGTCGGTGTCGTCGTCGTCGGTGTCGTCGTCGTCGGTGTCGTCGACGTAGTTGAGGCATGGTCTTGAGTACTCGTCGATGGAGGATCTTTGTCATTGCGCTTAGAAGCAACCTCACGTCCAGAGGCTACTTTATTTAGTTTAACCTTCGGGGGCTGGGGGAGCGTCCACGCACGGCGTAACCTCGGCTAGGAGATACAAAGCGCGGGGACGATGGCGACGAGGAACGTGATAGGCGGCTCGGCGATGAGCATTCTTCCCGACGTAAAAACTCCTCGATTTCGGCTGGTCGCTGGCCGGGTCGGGGTCGTGGAGCGTCGTTAGAGAACCCTCGGATGCCCAGTCTTCTGTATGGGCAGTGCCGGAGGACGTGACCGGCTTCGCCACAGTGGAAGCATAGTGGGCGGCGCTGGTCGGGAGTTCTCCACTCGTCGCATTTCCTCGGCTGCGCGCGTCGCTCGTAGGACGGGCGGGTAGGGGCGAGTGGGCGGCGGTCCAACGCAGCTGGCTGAGGGCGATAGGGGCTTGGGTCCCGTCGTCGAGGTGCAGGACGGCGCACAGCTGCGGCGTAAGTCATGGCTGGGGGCTGCAGAGGCTGCGTGGGTGTCGCCGTCGCACCCAAGGCCTGTAGAACCTCGTCCCGGATGACGTCAGTGAGTGATGAAAGTTGCGGCTGCGTTCCCCGTTGGCAGCAATCGTCGGAGCTCCTCTCGCACAACTTCACGTATAACCTCCCGCAGGTTATCGTTGTTAGCGGTATCCATGCAGCTTGCTGACAAAAAGCGCTGCTGGCGGTCATACTGGCGGGCTCGGGCGTCAAGAGTTTTCTCCATTGTGGATGCCTCTTCTACGAATTCCGCGACGGTTTTCGGTGGGTTGCGAACGAGGCCGGCAAATAGTTGCTCTTTAACTCCTCGCATAAGCAACTTCACTTTCTCTTCTTCCTTCATGCTCGCGTCGGTACACCGGAAGAGACGCTTCATTTCCTCAGTGTACACAGCAACGGTCTCGTTTGGGTGTTGTATGCGAGACTGTAGCAGCTGCTGGGCTCTCTCCTTTCGCACGACGTTCGTGAAGGTCTTTAGAAGCTGCTCCTTGAAGGTTTCCCAGTTCGTTAGGTTAGCTTCCTCATTCTCAAACCAGACTTTTGCTGGTCCCTCCAAGGCGAAGAAGACGTACCTAAGTTTCGTGGCATCGTCCCAGTTGTTGAAGATAGCCACATGGTCGAACTGCTCTAGCCATTCTTCGGGGTCGGCGCCAGGCGAAGCGTCGAAGGTTGGTGGCACCCGGGGCTGGTGAAGAATGATTGGAGTCGTCGTCTGGGGCAAGCTCATGGTAGACGTTGCGGCTGGCTTCCGCTTGCGGGTAGGGTCCGGCAGATTCCCGAACTCTGGTGCGTCCCCTTGCACGCGTCGGCTAGTGCGGTGGACTGGACTCAGGTCTTGCGGTTGATGACTCAGAGGGCTGGCGTCACGGCTTGTAGGGGGTGTCCGGTACATGGAAGGCTACCCAGCACCTCCACCAGATGTCACGTTGTAGTGACGGCAGTCCAGCGGTCAGGAAGACACCAGAAATACTTGCAAACGAAGCTCTTTATTTGGGCTGACTTGCGCCCGCAAAAGAACTGACTCACTCGGTGGCGGCGTAGAAAGAGAAGTTTATTTTTTTCTGTTTTAACATAGAAAATACAAAAGAAAACAGATGAACTTAATTCTCTGATCAGTCAAGCACATGCGCAGTGACGCAGCACTGAGCACGTCAGTAATGCAGTAAAAATGCCGATACTCGACCGCCGCGCAGGACGATAAAGTATGTCGACCATTTGCGCAAGAACTCAGCCTCGCTCATTGACAGAGCGTCCATGCATGCTTTTTCAAAGAGGCGCGTGCGCAGGCGCTGCAACATTGGGAACATTGTTCTTTGCGGACGCCCATTTAAGGATGCCACTCCACGCTGCCGCCACAAAACGAACATGCCGACACACAAGAGCATATTTTGAAACACTTCGGGAGAACTAGTGCGCGCTTCCAGGCGGGTTAAAAACATGCGTGACACTAATGTCCAAAAGGCGGCGTAAGCAACAAGCGTGCTCGTCAATCGTCGAACTACGAATGCCCGCCGCTCGCGGCATCGCTCAATTTAAAGCCGGCAAAGAAACTTCCAGATAGCAGGACAAGATCATCTACAGTAATCTGGAAAAACGTAGATGCAGCCTTTCATGGCTGCGATCAATCGAGATTAGACTGGTCGCTTCTCGCGTCACGAACAAAAATGATAACCGCCCTTTCCTGCAGCCTTGAGCGTGAACGAACAAACACTACAATGATACGTGGCAATATGGAACCTCTAGAATTATGAATGAGACCTAACACAGCGGTGGCTCACTATAGCATTTATACTTAAGATTAATGCCCCGACGGAGGTACCACTTACTCTTTCTAGAATTTCTTTGGAGGAGAAATTCTAGAGACCCGTGTACTGTGCGATGTCAGTGCACGTTAAAGAACCCCAGGTGGTTGAAATTTCCGGAGCCCTCCACTACGGCGTCTCTCATAGCCTTAGTCGCTTTGGGACGTTAAACCCCACAAAACCAAAACCAAACCAACTTACTCTTTCTGCACGCAAATCTGCTCGAAATCATGATTTACATAGGATGGCGAACTTCACTGAAGCCGACTTCCAAAATGTGACTGCCGCCAAAGGAGGTTCCGGCTTGGCGGAGTATGCGTCCACACTTTTCGACCCGTCTCTTACTTGGAAAGACCTGGACTGGCTGCGAAGCATCACCCACCTGCCAGTTATAGTCAAGGGAGTTCTAAGAGGTGAGTAGGCTCGAATTTCTCTGATAACGTAACAGTCTTGATACAAAGTTTGTCTGCTACCAAAGCTCTCTGAAATGCATTCGCGTGAAAAATACCAATTTTTTATCTGGGCTAGGGTAGAGCTAGAAGTATTGATGCATCGCTTCCTTTTACTCTACTGGTAGGCTTATTTCGGAAAAGCAAACAGCTCCGCGGTAAGTATGTTGAAGAAATCCTATAGACAACCAAATAGGCTTGCATGGAAGGTGAATCCGCGACTGGCTACTCTCTTAACTTCAGCTATCTTGTATTCTCCGGCGTAGAGCAATAGATTTATTGTCAAATCAACCACCATTCTAAATTGTGAACAGCTTTGACACTGAGGCTTTTTCCCCTGCAACCAGCGATAATTTAACACTAAAAAACAAGCAAAACAAAGTGTGATGTCTTGGACATATTGACATGAAGGGAAATGGTGAGTAGCACACCCAACATTCTTTCACTGTGCAGTGCTCTGGATAAGAAAGAAGTGAACGATACGTAGATGTGCCTTTGTCTGATCCTTGCCCGTGTGTTCTGATATTTACAGTGCTGTTTTCATTGAATAATTTTGAAAATTTCAGCCAGCACTGCTCAATATTCCTTGTACTATTGCCAGATATATTTAAGGCACGCTGTAATTTAAGCGATGTGCTTGAAGGTACGCGATAAACGAGTAAAACAGGATTCTTACAATGCAAAAAGGATACACATTCAAATAAAAAATTGAATAATCTTACCTAGTTTTTAGGTAATATAGGAGGTATTCACGTGACGTGACGGGCGCGGTTTTTTTGTCCTGCGTGTAGCTTCAGCAGTGCCGGCCGGAGCGGGAGGCCATAATCCCATACACACGCCCGCAGCCTTCCGCAGAGGTTCTCAGACAAGAAAATGGGCGGCCCCATGTTACGTCAGTGAATACTGTCTACATTAAAAGCCGACAGCTGATGCTAGATGTCTGTAATATATGTACGTCATCGCCTAGCACGAACACATGATTTATTTAACATGCAAGCTGTAATAGCCCCCCTGATATGAAGAGGAACTTATGCACTCGACATTGCCTCATTGTTTTTGAAAGATTTAGCTGCAGTGAAATGCAAATTTAGCTCAATAGTCGTCGTATCACGGTGGAGCGGAGCAAACAGGGACTGGACGAAGTAATTTGCTGAATGTCTAAGGGCTGACAAACTTTCATTCGAAAAGAGGAACTTCCAAGAACAAGCTTGAAAATTTTGCTCCGCAGTCGAAGGAAAGGCTGAAAAGGGACGCTGCATCCTCAGCCAAGGGTTGCTCAGGGAAACGAAATCGCCGGGTCTATGTATGTAGCACAAATGTTGTCAAGACGATTCTGTTGTCATAAGTAACGTATGGAATTCGCAAATAGTATATGTCCTTGTAAACATTGGAATTGCTTAAATACAGCACCCACTTCAGACTTATCGCCTATGGCCAGATATGTCCTCGGCCCTGAGACTTAGCTTGCTGTGATATGACTCACGAATACATCCTAACTAGAGAATTCGGCATAGGGTTTGATCCATGCGTGCAAACCTGTGTGTCAGCGACCTGCAGGAGACATTCGGAGTGAAGTGGAATTTTTTCTAACACATGCAAGATGTCTTGCTCATAGTGAACATCGCTTTTTTCTTTGGTTATAATTCCACATCCCTCCTTTGTTTCGCGCTCTTGAGGTTTGCTTGTTTGTAAGAAATTTTGTTGCATAAAATATGACACACTCGTTCCGCATTTTCTCCGCCTTCGAAGAGGGCAAGCCTTCGAGGAGAAGGCAGGACTATCGATACTCGTTTTGTTATCAACGAACTCAACATTTATTAGTAGCCGGGAACTATAGATCAGAATGAAGCCTGGCCGCTATGAATCTGGGTGCCTGTGTGATACGGGCACATCAGGATTATTTAAGCTGAGATAAACACCGAGGTACTGTGGCTCGCGATTCGCCAACGATGCGGAATTGGTGATTTCGCTAACATGTTTAATTAAAATGCAAGCTTAGCATCGTTTGCGCCTTGTTGATCATGGAGGTGCCAGTCTTGGCGAACAAACAATAAATGATAGTTGGATCATTATGTGCAAACTGACGATATCGCAGCATCAGAACGGTGGGACTAAAGAGTGTGCAATGCTCTTTTTTTTCCCAGCTGACGATGCTATCGAAGCTCTTGACCACGGTGCTGCCGCTATACTGGTCTCCAACCACGGCGCTCGACAGATCGACGGAGAACCGTCAACGGTGGGTGTCTTCACTGGGCCACTATGAGGCAGCCGATTCGGACACTCTGAAATTATGCTGTTTGGCAGCTTTATACCTACATAAAAATTTCAGGTGCCAAAGATGATGTGGAAATAATAGGATCGCATGCTCTTCAGGATGTTTCAAAGAGAACTACTGCGCGCTAGTGAGCATTGCCTCAGGGCGCCACAAACGCACAGGTGTCGGAAGAAAGTTTTTGGAACATGGACATCACAAAAAAGCATACCTCTTGGCTTGTAAGGAAGGAGTGATAAATTGAAGGATGAGCCGTGTGGGCCGCTTTTCATGTCCTGTCTAGTATGTGCGCAGTTATTTCAAAAGAGCCGTGTTCTTCCCCGCGTCCCGAAAACCTTCTTTTACGAATCGTTGCGTTGCCAATTAAGGAGTGCTGCTACACTACGACAATCGCCCCAGCTAGTTGATTAAGATCCATAATGTCAAGTATTCGCTGAACAAAAATCAAATAGAGTAAATGAGGAACGAAGAAGGTAAGGCTGGCAAAACTCTTTTTATAGGATTTGATACGGCGTGCAGCGTTTACATGCATAAATTCGTGACGTAGAATGACATACAAAACCTATATCGACGTCGTGCATCGAGAGTGACAGCGTGCTGATACAGCTGACATCCGCTTTTCTGTGGAAAACGGCCTGCGTAATTTCCCGCCCAAGCCTGCCCTCACTATCACCCATAAACGATTTGCTATAAAGGTGTGCCAAGTTGAACAACAGAAAGCCGGTTTCCAACTCGCGCGCAGCGCAATATCCCTGAATCCTCTGTTTGTGCCGAATAAACAAATGCGGTTAGAGAAAGGAGTCGATAGCCTTCCTTTTTGCCCCCATTGCGACTGAAGACTCACTGGCACAGCTGTCAGAAGTAGTCACATTTAGACATGATGATGATGAAAAAAGTTTATTTAGAGAGGTTGACAAAACGAACAGGGATGGTTTCTTGCTCACTTATGGTAGAATTCACGCTTTAGGTACAGTGCTGAGACAGCCTTTCTTTTTTTTTTTGCAGACAGCAACCAGTTCAGTCATTTATATTTAAACTGTTATAGCCGATTCATCCCGAGCGTTTCAAGAGTGTATCATTGAGCGCTAACTATTCATTCGAATCCTCAAACGCTGGAAGGAGAAAGGAATGCTGCCAGAAGCGTGAAGCGTACAGTCGTTATTTTCTTAGATGTTTGAAAAATGACGCCACCATAACTGCCATTCAGCAAGAGCTGTTGCGCAACTAAAATGCTGTGAGGTCGGAAGTCACGATCATCTCTAGCAGTGCTGACGTTATGGAGCCACAGACGAGCCCACGTAGAGGAATTTCAAGCAAATTGACTGTCACAGATGATTCATAAAGAAGACGAAACTCAAATAGCCAACTTAAAACCGCCGTTCCTGTAAATCTCCGTTCAGCTGTTCCCCTGTTCAGCAGCAAAGAAGGAAGCGTGAGGGGTGTGTATTTCGATCGCCGCGTGCTCACGCAGATCGAGTGCCTTCCGGAGGTGGTGCGCGCCGTTGCCGGACGCTGCGAGGTGTACCTGGACGGAGGAGTACGCTGTGGCACCGACGTGGTCAAGGCGCTGTGCCTCGGAGCCCGGGCCGTGTTCGTCGGCAGGCCCACCCTTTGGGGCCTAGCATACAAGGTACGTGGACATACAGATCACGCAGCATTCAGTGTGCGCTGGCACAAATTCGATGCAGCTGTGAAGAAGAAGATGGACCCCTTCGCTGGACGCCGATAAAGAAGAAGCGGTTGTGGGATTGCCATCGCGCAGATCGTGTTGGTCTTGGTCGCCCCGCTCCAACGCCGACCTCGACGCCGTCCCCGAAGTCCTTCTTCTACATTTGGTGGAGGTGCTGCCTGGTCTCCTTGCCTCACGTATGCCAAGACGAGCTCGTATGGCTGAAGACGGACACCCCCCAGCCGCCCCGATGACCCAGCCGGTTGTCTGCTCTGGCTCCTTGCGCCAGCGCGACCCTGCGCTCTTTAGCGGCACCGACGACACAGACTGCGACGACTGGCTCGCGTCATACGAGCGAGTGAGTTCCTACAATAAGTGGGATGACGTCACTAAGTTAACAAATGTCATCTTTTATTTGACCGGAGTTGCCAACTTGTGGTATCGAAACCACGAAGCCGATATCACGACGTGGGATACATTCAAGGCTAACCTTACCACCGTGTTTGGTCGTCCTGCTGTACGCAAGCTCCGCGCCGAACAACGCCTGCACGATCGATCACAGCGGTTCGGCGAAACATTCACAAGTTACATTGAAGATGTGGTCCATCTCTGCAGTCGCGTCAACGCACAGATGTCCGAAAAAGACAAGATCAAGCACATCCTGAAGGGCATCGAACATGACGCCTTTCAAATGTTAACGTCCCGGGATTTGACTACTGTTGCCCAAGTTGTCAACCTTTGCCAGAGCTACGATGAGTTGCGCAAGCAGCGCCTCATCACTCCACCACCTTCCGGGCCTGTGGAACCACTTTCTGGTCTCTCCTCTACATCTGGGAGCTCCACGCTGCTGCAGCAGCTCAAAGACTTCATCCGGGAGGAAGTTGCTCGCCAGATATCTTTACTTCCGACGAACTGCGAGCTGTCCCAAAATTTGGCGCCCCTTCAAAAGGTCATTGCCGACCGCGTGGCAGAGGCCCTTCCCTCTGTCGCTCCACCAGCTCCCATGCCTCCGCACGCACCAGCCGTTGAGCCCCTCGCATACGCCGACGTCCCTGCCGCTTCACCAATGACGCCCGCTCCTGTCGCACCGCTGACGTACGCTGCCGTCGCTGCCCGACCACGGCCAGCTAGCTACCCTTTGGTCTACGCTACGCCTCCAGGACCTGTACAGGAATTCCTTCCGGCGCCACAGCCTTTTATTCCACCTCCTCCGCAGCGCCGCAATCCATGGCGAACAAGTGACAACCGTCCCATCTGTTATTCCTGTGGGTTTGCTGGCCATGTTTCTCGGTACTGCAGAAATCGCACTCACGACGATTTTGTACCGCGCCGAATGTCCGCTTCCTGGCAGCCGCCCCGAAATCAGTACGCAGCCGCCGATCCGTCTGCAAGTTCCGTCGCGAATGACCGTGGCTCCTTTTCTCCTCGCCGCTCAACCTCGCCGCGTCGCCGCTCCCTATCTCCGCTGCGACGGCGTCCCAATCTTGCGCAAGAGGAAAACTGATTGCCGCAGTTCCTGAGGCGAGAACTGCGCAACGAGCGAACTGTCAAAGGCCTCACGTATCTCCCGCGAATCTGCTTGAAGTTTCTGTTGAAGGCGTTATAGTACTGGCTCTGGTCGATACCGGCGCTGCTGTTTCTGCCATGGCTGCAAGTCTTTGCCGTTCATTGCGCAAAGTAACGACACCTATTCCAGGATTCTCACTTTGCACGGCAAGTGCCCAGCCTGTCAACCCTATAGCGGTGTGCACAGCTTCGAGTCGTCATTCAGGAAGTTGTGTACGCTATAGAGTTCGTCGTTTTGCCTTCCTGCTCTCATGATCTTATCTTGGGCTGGGATTTTCTGTCGCGCAATAATGCGGTGATCAACTGTGCTCGTGCCGAACTGGAGTTTTTTGCGCTTGACGTACCGTTGCCGAACGTTCCTCCTCCGAAAGTCGTCGTTGCCGAAGATATTGACCTCCCTGCGTGCTCTTTCGTCCTTGTGCCCACCGCTTGTGCTTTTCCCCGCAGTACCGATGTCCTTTTCACACCCTCGCCCATCTTTGTAAACCGCAAAAGTCTTCCCCTGCCTTATGCCGTACTTTCTATATCAGCTGGCCTCACCGCGCTCTGGATTTCTAATCCGTTCTCCTTTCCCGTCTCCCTGCGTCGTGGCGAATGCCTCGGCACCGTACAGCTCATTGATTCCATTCTCACCGCTGACGCAACCACCGCTTCGCAGCCTGGTGACTTGGCTGCACTCACACCACCTGTTCTTGCACCGGACCAGTCGTCTCCTGACGTTTTCCTCCGCTCGATCGACGCCGATCTTCCTGGCCCTCAACGCACTGAACTTCTCGCACTTCTTCATCAATTCCGTTCTTCATTCGACTTTCACCAGCCTGCTTTGAGCCGCACATCAACTGTCGCCCACCACATTGACACCGCTTCTCATGATCCTCTGCGTCAGCGCCCCTATCGTGTCTCTGCCACCGAGCGCCGAGTTATTGAAGCCCAAGTTGACACTATGCTTCAGAATGGCGTGATCGAGCCTTCTAACAGTCCGTGGGCCTCTCCTGTAGTCCTCGTGAAGAAGAAAGACGGTTCTATTCGCTTCTGCGTTGACTACCGTCGCCTAAATAAAATCACGCGGAAAGATGTGTACCCTCTACCGCGTATAGATGATGCACTGGACTGTTTACAAGGCGCTGAACTCTTTTCTTCGCTCGATTTACGCTCCGGTTACTGGCAGGTACCCATGGCTGCGGAAGATCGCCCTAAAACCGCATTCGTCACCCCCGATGGCCTCTTTGAATTTACCGTCATGCCTTTCGGTCTGTGTAATGCTCCTGCTACATTCGAGCGTATGATGGACACTATTCTGCGTGGCCTGAAGTGGAAGACGTGCCTGTGTTACCTTGACGACATCGTGGTGTTCTCGCCGGACTTTGCGACCCACCTCTCTCGCCTGAAGCAGGTCTTGACATGTCTTGCGAATGCCGGTCTGCAGCTCAACTTGAAGAAGTGTCGTTTCGCTGCTCGTGCGCTGACTATTTTAGGCCACGTTGTGTCCAAGGAGGGTATCCGCCCTGATCCCGCCAAACTTCGAGCTGTGACTGCCTTCCCGAAACCTACTACCATTAAGCAACTCAGAAGCTTCTTGGGCTTGTGCTCATACTTTCGGCGTTTTATACGGAACTTTGCATCCATTGTCGCCCCGCTGACTCTGCTCCTTGGCCACAACTCAGACTTTTCCCTGTGGTCACCAGCATGCGACGCCGCCTACAATACCTTGCGCCGCCTCCTCACAGCTCCGCCCATCCTGCGCCATTTTGACCCCCAGGCGCCCACCGAAGTGCCCACAGACGCCAGTGGTGTCGGCCTCGGCGCTGTGCTTGCTCAGCGCCCCTCTGGATTCGGCGAATACGTGGTCGCTTATGCCAGCCGTACTCTCACGAAAGCCGAAACTAACTACTCAGTAACGGAAAAGGAGTGCTTGGCCGTTGTCTGGGCACTCACTAAGTTTCGACCTTACCTTTACGGCCGTCCTTTTGATGTAGTCACTGACCATCATGCCCTCTGCTGGCTTTCATCGCTCAAAGATCCCTCCGGCCGGTTGGCACGATGGGCTCTTCGTCTCCAGCAATATAATATTCGTGTCGTTTACCGATCTGGTCGCAAGCATACAGACGCCGACGCTTTGTCTCGCTCGCCGCTTCCAGTCGACCTTGCCAGCCTCTCTGCCTTGGACCCCTTGCCGTTCACGCTCGACGTCAGTGACATGCCCGCCGAACAACGAAAGGACCCATGGATAGCCTCTCTTATTGACTACCTCTCCAACCGTTCGCAAGTTCCCCCTTCACGCGCCGTTTGCCGCCAAGCTTCCCACTACGAGATTCGGGATCACCTCCTTTACCGGCGCAACTACAATTCAACTGGACGGAAATGGCTCCTCGTGATCCCGCGCCATCTACGGACCGAAGTATGTACAGCTTTCCACGCCGATCCGCAGTGCGGTCACGCCGGAGTTTTCAAGACGTACACTCGAATCCGTCTTCGCTACTATTGGCGCGGTATGTACAACTCGGTTCTTCGGTACGTCCGATCGTGCCTGGCTTGCCAACGCCGCAAACTTGCCTCTCACCGTTCGGCTGGTGAGTTACAGCCTCTCTCATGTCCGCTTAGACCCTTCGACCGCATTGGCATTGACTTCTACGGCCCTCTTCCGTACACAGCTGCCGGCAATCGCTGGGTGATTGTCGCGGTCGACCATCTGACGAGATATGCCGAAACCGCTGCGCTCCCATCTGCCACAGCCCGTGATGTGGCCGGATTCTTATTGACGCACTTCATTCTCCGTCACGGTGCTCCTCGCGAATTGCTCAGCGACAGAGGCCGTGCTTTCTTATCTGACGTCGTTCAAGCCCTGCTCGCTCAGTGCACAGTCATTCACCGCACTTGCACCGCCTACCATCCGCAAACAAATGGTCTTACTGAACGATTTAATCGCACCCTCGGTGACATGTTCGCGAAGTACGTTGGATCCGATCACACCGACTGGGACATTGTGCTGCCGTATATCACCTATGCATACAACACTGCTACGCAATCCAGCACGGGTTTCTCTCCGTTCTTTTTGCTTTACGGTCGGCATCCATCTGCTCCCCTTGATACAGTGCTCCCCTACAAACCTGATGCCTCTGAATGTACCACCGTTACCGAAGCTGCACGGCACGCCGAAGAATGCCGCCAGATTGCCCGATCGTTCACGACCGACTCTCAATGGCGCCAAAAACATCATGACACCACTCAGAAGAATGCACTACACTTCGAGCCCGGCTCGCTCGTGTGGCTATGGGTTCCATCCAGCAGTCCCGGCCTCTCAACAAAACTGCTCTCCAAGTACCATGGGCCCTACCGTGTCGTCGAGCGCACTTCGCCAGTCAATTACATTGTTGAGCCTCTTACACCACCTTCTGATCTTCGGCGCCGTGGCCGTGAAACTGTACATGTGCAGCGCCTTAAGCCGTTCTACGACCCCATCGTATCTTCGTCCCCTTAAGTCGCCAGGATGGCTCCTTTTTCTCTGGGGGGCATTGTGAAGAAGAAGATGGACCCCTTCGCTGGACGCCGATAAAGAAGAAGCGGTTGTGGGATTGCCATCGCGCAGATCGTGTTGGTCTTGGTCGCCCCGCTCCAACGCCGACCTCGACGCCGTCCCCGAAGTCCTTCTTCTACACAGCTGACTGAAGGTTCACAGCACTCTTGACAAGAGCAGGGAGCTTCGACGGAGTCTCGCATGAGAACCACCGAATGTGATGCTGCGGTTCAAGGAACAGCACTTAAACTTGACACCATGACCTCCACGGATGCTAGAAAAGGTCCACTGCTAGGCTTAGGAGCAAACACTGAGGGGTGTAGACTTGTGACAAGGGCTACGCGTCGGAGACGGCAAAATAATCGTAGCGAGCGTCCCGACACCAATTTCGACTAGCTAGCAGTGGTGACGAGATGGCGAGACGAGAATGCGAAAGGATGCCTTACTTGCAACCAATATCTAGGCTTAGGTACTTTGTATGATTATAAACACGGGAAATTATTTTCATTCTCGTTGCACTTAGCATTAGCCAAATACGGTTGTGCTGTTAATTTCACTTTTTAGTCCCGATTCAAACGAAACTGTGGATATTGTAATACGCTGAGATTGTGGTGGGCAGCTTTCTGATCGTATCCAGGCTATGAACAGCGAGAACCACAAAGCAATAATGCATTCGGCCTGCTAACGTTAGTAGTGACGGAACAAGAGCTGCCACTTAAGATATCAGATTTTCTCTTTCATGGAAGTTAATGAAAGGCATGGATGATTTTTTTCTAGTCGAATACAGAAATGCGACAAAAAGTTTTAAATAACACTTCGAGACATTGGGCTTCCTGAATTTCTATTCGTTCTATATTTTAGAACTGCGAAGGTCGGTGATATTGTTATATGCTCAATACGATATGCACAATCGAACACTTTTTTAACCACTCCTGATAGGGCCCAGAAACGCCCTGCAGTGAGTGGCCGGGACAATGTAATTAGCGCGAAAAAAAAACACAACGGACACTGAAAAGCTACCGACGATGCACAAATTATACATCAACTGAAATTTATTGCACATGTAACGAAAAGAATCACAATTCGCACTAGCGCATACTAGAGAAACTCGCCTGTTGAAATTTTCCCTTCTCCTCAGAATTATCAGCAATGCCGAAAACATGAAAAATCACAAGACGCTAAGGGTCTACTTCTTCCTAGGTTAGCCAACCTTTTAATTTGAGTGCTTTTTACGGGGTGCTCATGCACTTGTCCCTGGCTTTCTCAATATAATATGCTTCAAATATCTCTCTGCATGTCTGTTTAACAAGCCATTTCAGCACTCGAGTGCTGTGGAAAAGATAGCTACACTATCATTTTTCTTTTTCCCTTCTTCACTTCACACTTGCGGCAAAGGGCAGCCCTATGGCCGTCGCCCATCAGACCTCCTGCAGCAGACCTCCTGCATCAGACCTCATGCATCAAAAGGCCTGCAATATGCCTAAATAAAGAGATAAAATAAATTACTTGAATGCAGTTTCACAAAGGTATATATAGCCCACCAGTTGCCCACGAATATGTTCATTGCACTATTCATAGAGACGTTTGCTGTCACTACATGGTACATAAATTTGGTGTACTCAGCGTTTATCAATAAGCCTGTCGCTGGGACTTGAATATCAGTGGATCAATTGCTTTGCATTTAAATACAGGGCAAGGAAGGTGTGGACCACGTGCTGGCCATTCTTCGCTCGGAGTTGGACCGCGCCATGGGCCTGCTGGGTGAGTTGAGAAGACGCGACGAAAAAAACCTTTGCTTCCCATCTGGCATTCGATCGTATCCCTTTGTTTACAATGCTGCGTCTGCTTGCACGAATGAAATTTTTACTATTTATAAGCAGTTTTCTGATTAAAACGAAAGCACGAGTACAAGAACCTAGCGTAGCCCGACTTTCTTTATCTGAAAAAGTATGTCTGCAGGTATGTGTACGCTTTAATTCAGAGTTACTCCTTATAGTACTGGTCGAAGCAATTTTCCGCCCCATCTTCATCAATTGAAATGTGCATTCTGCATTTCTCGCATTGAAGCCTTTTTGATGGTTGCATACTGATATCTTGAAACGGGCAGCCTTCTTTTGAGGCACTTTCACTGGAATGCGGTTCACACCATTGTATCTTATATAATCAGAAATGCCCGACGTTCTGCTGGACACAGTAATAGCGGAGATTCGCCTGGCCTCTATCGTCTGTGGCGCCTTCTGCCCTCATGAGACCGAGGACGGTCACGTGTTTGAACTGACCAAGCTTAATTTCCGAACCGTTCCCGCAGTTTTTGTTAGCGAACGACGTGCCGACCTCAGGTGCAACGGTAAGCTCACAGTCCTGACGGCGGAGTACGTAGGTGCCCTGATAATCTCTCGACTAAAAAACTTTCACAGCACATATTACAGCAAAATTTGGATACGGCGAGGGAATCTATTGCTCTTGCTATAATAGAGATAAAATTAACGAATGAATAGCAGATTAGGAAAGCTAACTAAAAGAGGCAGGCACGTACAGAGGGCAAGAGGGCAAAACGTTTGCCTAGAACACAATATGGGCGTGTTTCGGTCTGTCGACGCGATATCTGGCAATAGACTTTGGTTAAAAATGGTCTGGAAGCAAGCGTGTGCAGCTTAACTCATAAGATTTAATCTCCATTTCTTGCTTTCCTAGTCGCAGTGGCTTTGGGAATTGCGGAACGCACAGTTCGGTCGTTCTAGGCATATGTTTTGCCCTCTGTACATCGTGCTATGGCTTATGGGGAATTCTGTTTTTCTCTTCTGCTGACTGAGGCTGCTAGGCTTTTATGAAACATCCATGTGGCGCTAATATTTTATTCTAGTTTGGGAACCTCGCATCTGAAAGATTTAGAAAGTCGCGTTGCTGTTTTGTTCTTTGGCCACATATGTTACCGCTGGGTAGAAAGGGACATGAATTGTGAATTAAGGTATAAGAAACGCATGCACTGTGAAATTCGGGAGGAAATTTGGCGTTTGAAAAACAGAGGTATAATAAGGCAAACGCGCGCGCACACACACACGCACGCGCACACACACGCACGCACGCACGCTCGAACGCACGCACACTCGAACGCACGCACACTCGAACGCACGCACACTCGAACGCACGCACACTCGAACGCACGCACACCCGAACGCACGCACGCACGCACACTGGGTGCGAAATACGGTGTTTCGGAGTTCGGATCCCACCGGCGGCAGGGGGTTATTTTTCTCAATCTTTCTATTCAATTAGATTTCATCCATGGAATAATTACTGCGTCACGTTTACATTCACCAACACCTATAATGAAAGAAATCGAAACATTCCCTTATGCCTCTTCGTTTCGGCGACTGTGGATTTCCGTCGCATATACACAGGAATGAACAGAGAGAGAGAAAAATGAACGGAAAGGCAGGGAGGTTAATCAGGCGATGCCCAGTAGGCTACCCTACACAGATGAAGGGAGCCAAGAATCACCGAAGCCGAGGAAAGAACAGATGAATGTCGCAGATTATTATGTTCTCTTTTTATTTCTGGCGTTGATCAATGGTAAATTTCCGAGTTCCTCCACGAGCGCTGGCTCTCCCACTTCGCACTATGCTTCACCTCAACAACTTGCTTGTAAAAATTCGCTGCTCTGTCTGACTGATGAAGGGAGATTGGAGACACATACAGGCAATCAACTGCAAGAGACCAAAAGGGTCGCGTCGTAGTCGAAATGAGTTGTATGTAAAGTTCCAGATCTTTAAGTTCGATGCGCAGCAAATTTGTCTGAAGACTTGGTTAGTTACGTCAGTAGCTGAGCCATTCAGGTGCTAGGCTTTCATTTCACTGGTAAGTATGTTCAACGACAGGCGCTCCTCAGGCCCTAATTAGAGCATGAACGCTTTCAAGCGATTTTTTTTACATAGGCGAGAGAAATACAACAAAATAATAAAACAGAGATAAGAAAGAAATACCTAGTATCTGTAGAAACATTTGAATTGGCACAAGAGAATACCACAAAGCAAATTCCATCTTCCAGCTGTAGGCGCAGAATCAGGATAGTGAGAGGCACAGCCGCACCAATATTTCAAAGGTTTGACATGTGCACTGCGACTAAAAAAAAGGGCCCTGTCCACGTTGATGTTGCGGTCGTAATGCAAAACTTGATGAAGCATTTTTTATGAAATACAAAATAGTATCCCCACTGACGTGGGTATGAGTGGAGCACTGCATGTTTTGCAGTTACTCTCGTGACCATGTAGGCGGCCAGCTTCGCCCATGAAAATAAAATGAGATATTGTTTAGTTCTTGCAGATTGTTCTTGGCACGAGTAACTCTAAAACAGAAAGCGCCGCTAACCTGGCAATCCTTTCTGTTCTTTGCACACTTGCAGGATGCCGCTCACTGAAGGAGCTCAGGCCAGACCTGGTGGTTCGAGAGGAGCACTTCGCCAAGTTGTGACACATTCTATCCTTCCGAGCTTTGATGAATAAAGCCTTAATGCATACTACTGCCTACAAAGTGATTCTTTGTCGTTTTCTAGCGCACAGTTAAGAGGAAAACCGCGTGCATGCTGTGACCACCACATGTCATACTGCTCCGCTTGTATGCCTTCATTCCGAAGATACATGATGGGTAACTGCTAATGCAACCTAACCGGCGCTGCCGCCTTTGCGGTGCAGTATCTGTCACGTACTGTTATGAACAACGCATTTTTGCATTCTGTTTTCAAAGAAATATGCTGTAATTATGGCGTCACCTGAATAGCCCTGCCGAGGGGACCGGGGCCTCTGGTTAAGCTGTTTTGCAGCTTCTACCCACGACACCCTCCATTATCATCATCATCATCATCATCATCACCAGCCCGACTACGCCCGCTGCAGGGCAAAGGCCTCTCCTATTAACCCTGTCCTTTGACAGCTGCAGCCACCGTATCGCCGCAAACTTAATCTCATCCGCCCACCTAAAATTCTGGCGCCCCGTGCTACCCCTGCCTTTTCTTGGAATCCACTCTGTTACCCTTAAGGACCAGTGGTTATATTGCCTTCGCATTACACGCCCTACCCAGTCCCATTTCTTCCTCTTAATTCCGACTAGGATGCTGTTATTCCGCGTTTGTTTCCTTATTCACTCTGCCCTCTTGTGGCCTCTGAACGTTATACCTATTATTTTTCCTTCCATAGCTCGCTGCTCCTTAGCATAAGCTGAACCCTTTTCCTTAGCGTCCACGCTTCTGCCCCGAAGGTGAGCATCGGTAAGATACAGCTGCTTTATAGTTTTCTCTTGAGGGATCTTGCTAAACTGCAATTCATGATCTTAGAGTACCTGCCAAATGCGCTCCACTCCATTCTTATTGATCTAGTTATTTCCCCTTCATGATGTGGATCAATGACCATTACCTGCCTTACGTACATGTGTCTCTTACCACTTCCAGCACCTCGCTACCAACTGTGAACTGCTGTTGCCTTGCGAGACTGTTTAACATTACTGTTGTATTCTGCATATTGATTGCAAGACGTATTGTCCTGCTCTGCCTTTCCAACTGATGAATCATGCTTTGCAGCTCATCTCCTGAGTGACGTAACAAGGCAACATCATCAGCGAATATCAAATTACTTAACTTTTACCACCAACTGTTCCCTATCCAGGCCTCGGAACACCTCCTGAAACACACTGTGAAGAGCATTGGAGAGATTTTGTCTCCCTGCCTGACACCCTTCGTTATTGAAATTTTATTGATGACCTTATGGAGGACTATGGTAGCTATGCAGTCGTTATATATATCTTCCAATATTTTCACATAACACTCTTCTACACCATGTTTCCGCAATGCCTGTTTGATAGGTGAGGTTTCCACTGAGTCAATTGCTTTCTCGTAATTAATGAAGGCTATATAGGGGTCGGTTATATTCTTCGCATTTCTCTATCACCTGATTGATAGTGTGAATGTGGGCTATTTTCGAGTGCCTTTAGGAAAGCCTGCCTGATCATTCGGCTGATTTAAGTCTAAGGTTGTCCTGATTCTGTTTGCAATTACCTCAGTAAATACTTTGTAGGCAACAGACAGTACGCTGATTGGTCTGTATTTTTTTAGTCCTTGACGTCTCGTTTCTTATGAATTAAGATAATACGAGCGTTCTCTTAATTCTCTTAATTTTATTGCTGACTTTATGAAGTAATATGGTAGCTGCGTAGTCGTTATTGATACCCTCAAGTATTTACTCATAAGACTCTTCTGCACCCTGATTCCGCAATGCCTGCATTACTGCTGACTGCATATGCGTTATAAAGATGAGCACTTATGGCGAACATAAGGAAAACATAACGAATACTGGCACATGATCTAACCTGTGCCGGTAGTGTAAGAGAAGGTGAACCAGAATTTTTAAAAACAGTCTTTTTGCGATATCGAGACTGGGGAGTGGTAACACGAGGATGGGGTACATCACAAAATTGGTTAATAATGTTAACCGGTAAGCTGGTTAACTAATATGCAATAGTTAATTTTATAACAGACAATTAAACGTC